>NC_031768.1:59119834-59171702 GCF_001522545.3 Parus major | reverse complement strand
AAAAAAATAAGAAAGTGCCTAGATTGGAAAAAACAGTACTGATAATACATTTTCCCTTTTTTTTTAATTTTCTTTTTTTTTTTTTTTTTTTTTTTTTTGTCGCAGAAGATGACATTTGGTTTTTGTTCTTGGTTTGGTTATATAATGGTTTTGCTGGCTTTGTTATATAAAGGGTTAAAAAAATAATACCTGCAATACATTATTTTGTGTTACTGGAATGAGTTTATAAACTGAGGAAGATGGTTGATAGTAAGTTTGTATATTTATATGGTTAGAAATAATAGCACAAAGGGATTTTTAAAGGTATTAGTAGGGTCATTATCCCATGAGCATGCCAAAAATATGAAAATTACATTTGATAGGTAGAAGAGGATACACATATTCTGATATTTATGTAATAAATATGTAATTATTAACATCTGGGGTATTAAGTGATCTAACTAAAGGCACTGTGGAGCTTTTCTCAAGATGAGGCCTTTGAAATCTATGGATTTTCTTGCTTGCCAGGGCAAGAAATGTGTGAGTGTAAGAATATTAGCAAATTGCAAACAAGATTTTTGTTTGTCTTTTTCAATTAACACCAAAGAATTTTAAACTCTTAATCTTTTTTACCTAGCCAAAGTTTGTAATGATTTTTGCATGCCTATGCTAGATTGACAGTTAGAAAAGTATTGATTGGAAATTAAGTTTAATCCAGTCCCCAAACAAATGATGGTTAAATCGTTTCATGTCAGCACTGTTACCTCGATGCTTTGTGGTTTTAACTCCTGAAGTATTTAGAAAGTATAGCTGTCAGTTTGCTACAATAAACAAGTATAAGAGCAACTCAATCCCTTGTGGTTAGTAATATTTGTGTGACATACCATTGATCATTTCAGTAGTCTTTATCTCTTCAGTCATTAATCTTGAATATGGTAAACTGCAACTAAAAGAGAAATGGTAGCAAGACCCAGTGAAAAACACTGGGACTTTACCTCTAGAAAGCACATTTTTTGCAAAGTACTCGAGGGTGCATTTGTCTTTTTCAGGGGCATATCATAGTCCTGACTGATGGCATGCAGCTCCAAAACTGGACTCCAAAATTTATGTGTCTGTATGTGTATGTCTATATTACAGTCATAGCACATAGCTAGCTATGAATCTAAACCTTAAATGAGCCTCTGCAGACTCTGCTTTCTGTAACAATGTGATCTTCATTGCGTACCTTGAGACCTCAGCAATCCAGCTCACACTGAGGCACATATAACACAGATTATGAGATCTAGGAGTGTGAATCCACACCTCCGCATTACACCACATAACCAGCTCAAATACCAATGTCTTTTCTTTCATAGATTCATAGAACTGTACAAATCAGAGAATAATTTAGGCTGGAAGTGACTTGGGAGACCTTTTGTCCAGCCTTATATTTGAATTAGGGTCTATTTTGCACTATGTGACCTATTAGAGCAGTTCAGGCTATCCAGAACTTTATCCAGTCAGATTTTCTTCATTTCTAGCTGAGGAGCATCATTTATACCAGAAATTCTTGCTAATAGTACTGAATTCTTGCTAACAGTACTGACTTTCACTTTTATATTGTCAAAAGACTTTCCATTTCTCTTTCTCTATTTCTGTTTTCTTGCATTTCTTCCAGAAGGCATCCCTGTCTTGCCTCTGTTGTGCATGTCAAGCTTCAATTTCTCTTTGAAGTAAAATATAATTTTTAAAACAAAAAACCCCAATCTTCACCTCCAAAAAAACACCAGTGATAAACTCACCTTAGGTCTTGATAAGTTGCTTGTTAATTTCTTAAATGTGCTGAATTTAATTTCCAACCATGTATCTTACCATTTCTTCAACTGATGGATGGAAGAGCCTTCAGGAAGTGATTTCCCATGCCCTTTCTGAAAACATACATGAATGTTTAGTGAATACTGTAGTGTATTATGTTTCACAAGCAGAAATCCTCTGTTAGATCACCACTCACTGGGAAGCAAGTACATCAGGTAGGACCAGAGGGCAAGACACATCCACCAGGCTGTAGCTGAAGAGTGGTAACTCAGCAAGGCATTTCTGTAGCTCTCGTTCACACTAAATGAACTTGTCTAACAACAGCAAATCCCTGGAACACAGATGTCTATCACTGCCAAAAACGTTAACAACCAATGAGCATACCAGCAAAAAGTACCAGGAAGATGAATGGTCTGAAGAGAAAGATTCATAGGACAAGTCAGCAGGACAAACTCCCCAATGCAGAAGTACAGTTTGGCCTAGTGATATGTAAGAGAGGCTGATCAACAGCTTCATCTGGTTTTTTTCCAATTGTATGGGTTAAACAGTGTCCCTGAGACAGGCTTGGACCAAAATAGCCCCAACTATAATGACATTGCTGCTTCTCAGGCAAATATTTACACACGTGAGGATAAAGCATATACGTGGGTGGTGACAGGGAGAGGTACAAGAACAACTACATTTTCCTGTCTCTGTTGTGCTCACAGCCAGCTTTAAATCCCTGCCTGGACTCTGGGGACATTGATGACCTGACTGCTCCTGCCCACCCCTTGAGGCCTCCCTTGTCCCAAGGTCCAGGACCCCACATCTTTCCCCAGGCCATCATTCCTTGACCCAGAAACTCCAAGCAGGGTTGGTCCTGTTATCCCATATATCCTTTTGAATTTTATCTATCATACTGATTGTTTTGCAATGTTTGATTGCTAGAATCATCCTGACTCAGCTGTTTTAACTTTCATGCTTTCAAAATAATTTAACAGAACAATAACTTGCTAAGTTATTCTTAACCAATCTGCAATTCTCTTCAAAATCTTTCCTTTTTTTTTTTTTTTATAGTCAATTCTACTAGAATCTGCCCTCCCATGTCGTGTGAGAGGGCATTAAGACACACCCAGGTGGCAATATTGCACAGCACTATTGCTGTCACAAGTCCCACGTGGCAGGTGGACACGATGTCGTCTTCCTATCCAGGAGATTTGCTCCACAGCTGAGTCATTGCAAGGCATGAGCTACAAGGAGATCCTCTGTATGTCCTATCAGTTAGAAAGTTTTGTGGCACACAGTTCTTTGAAAGAGTTCCTCCATGACAAGGAAAATATTGTCTCCTTGGAACAAACTGTGATCAGCTGCACAACAGAGCTCAGACACTCAGTCACTGATCTGTATTTTGACACTTCAGAAAAATATGACAAGGTGTTTTGCCTTCCATCTGAAGCATCTCATTTCTCATTTAATAAGCAATTTGCTGCCAAATTTTTAATTAGGGCTCTATCAGAAAACATTATTTTTTTCAGCAAAACATGCAACATCTGCCTGGTAATCTATCTTCCCCTGTTTCCTCATCCAGACCAACAACTGAAAAAAAACTTTAAAAAATCATCAATTTCCTTCCCACTCAGAAAAAAATACATCCCATCTTCAGTCCTGTATTGTCTGACTCTCAGATGCATCAATTCTTCCAGTGTCATCTCCTCTTGTGTTATGCTCCTGCTATTGAGAAGAGCTGCCCTGAGCAGTGTGTGGCATGGGAGGGCACTTTCTCTGCTTAGAAAAGTGAAGAGAATTCCAGCTGGCTCTGCCTGCCAGGTGGAGCTGTCAAACCTGGATGGTGAGCTAGTGCCACAGGGAGTGCAAAGAGGGCAGCATTGCTGCCTCAGTGAGCGTACCCACCATCCTCCGTGGAAACAGCTGATCCAAATGTACTGCTCTCCCCTGTGACCCTAAAAGCCAGACACATCCCAGATCTCTGTGATCAATATGGGTCCCATCATAGGGAAGGAAGATGCCAAAACCGCAGCTGCCCTCTGGTGTGTGCTTGAAGCAGCTGTAAGAGCAGGGGGATTCAGGGATTCTGCAATAGTCTCATTTTCTCTTCCTAAAAACAGGCTGTTGGGAGCGTAACTATGGAAATTCCCACACATGAACCCTCGTTGGTATGTATGGAGATAACAGTGTATCCAGAGATGGATTTATACACTTTAGGAAGACTTGTAGCAGCTTCTGAAAGTGTAATTATTTCCCATTTGTGACTGTGAGACCTCAGAGAGGGGCAGACTGCTGGGGCAGGCCACCCTGCTGAAGAGGCATCTCCGCTGTAACACTGTGCTCTGCACAAAGCTGACTGGTGACTCATGTGAGGCAGAAGTCTTATGCAGAGGATTTATCAGGAACCTTGCTTCCTATGCTCTGTTCATTTATTTTGCATGAGAAGTGTGGGTGTTGGGAGGAATTCTTTGGTCCTTCCTTGTCGTTGCCTGCAGAAACAGAGGGCTGCTGTGCATCCATCTTAATTACAGCATTTGCCTTCAGTGGTTTGCCTTTCCAAAGCTGTCTTCCTATGACAAAGGTGACAGTCTTCATTGTTTTCTTCTGATCAAGAGCTGATTCACTCCATTACAAAGCCCATAGGCCAGACATGTTTCTAATGCAGTTTCCCAAGTCCCTACAGGTTCACTGAAAGAGTGCAGATCCCATTCTGAAAAACAGCTCATTGATGCATGCCTCTAATTAAATTAACTAGGAAATCTTAATGATAACACTGAAAGAAGCCAAACCATTTTCTATCTTTGCTTTCTTTTTGTTGCTTTAACGTCCAGCATTTTCTTCCTGTGAGTTCAGTGAGCTTCAAATGGCCCTAGGAATTGGGCTATTGAAGCCATATTCAGACATTTTCCTTATATCTGCCTACTTTTAATGTTGAAACTTTTTCTTTCCCCTTGGAATGATCTTTAAAAACAGGTAAACATTGCTTCCTTGTTTCAGATGGCACAACATTTGTAGTTAATAATTTACATGTGCAGATAGGTTGGTCTAGTCTGGATCCTCAGAAAAATGCAGGAGATTAGAGTGAATTATGTCTCTAGACACCTTCAGAAAACTGATTTTCCATCCCTGAAAAGCAGGATTTGTGAGGGAACTTAACATCACAGATGTCTTACCCTTAAGTCAATGGCATTCAGTAAAACAAAGGCATTAACTTCAGTGGGAGTGGGTAGAGACAGAAAATGCACATTTGAAAGCTGAACCCCAAATATACAGTTAGAGTTCACTTGCCTGGAGAATGTTGTTTTCTAACTTTGCCTGAAAAATAGACTGAGATAGAAAATAATATC
Organism: Parus major; assembly: GCF_001522545.3. Taxonomy (NCBI): domain Eukaryota; kingdom Metazoa; phylum Chordata; class Aves; order Passeriformes; family Paridae; genus Parus; species Parus major. The sequence goes on along the minus strand of NC_031768.1, from coordinate 59,166,597 downwards.
TGAATTTCTTTTCATTGCATCAATAATTTTCATCTGAGTATTTCTTTTCCCTAGCATCAGTCCCAAACACTACTTAAAAGCAATCTACTCCTTGTTCTGATTTCAGAAAAAGCTGTTTTACTACTGTTTATAGAACACTGAAATCAAGTTTATATCCCAATGCTATCAGTGTTTGATTCATATCACACATGTACATAGAACAAACTTCCTGGTGTACTACTATTTCTAAAAATTTCATTACTGAAATTTCAGTCTCAAGCATTACTTCTCACAATCTCCAAGTCCATTCCACTTGGGTAGCATTAATCTGCTACACAGATGGAGGCAAGACGTTCCCATTATTTGCTAAGATAACTCAGTTCCTCCTCAGTTTCTGCTGAAAAGGTTGGTTTTGAGCTTTTCTGACCCAAAAAGCTGACCAGAGTGTACTAGGAACTCAAAGACACAGCCCTCAGGATTAGTCACTGCATCTATACAAAATGTTAAGTCTTTTTATTTTTGTTCTTATAGGCCTGGGAATATGGTAGATGGTAAAACTACAGCTCCTATATTTTATACTTGGTATAAAAAAGAAGTAAGGTCTTACATTGTGCCGGATTAGCTTTCTCCTGCAGGTTGAATGCTCAAAACTCACAGAGCCCAGTGAGTTCTTTGCCTGGGGAAAACGTGCCTTTGACCAAACTTTAAGATAGTCTCTATAATTAGTGGTCTAATTTTGTTGTGCACAAATGACCTTACCCACCCAAGTGGGAGCACAAAACTCTTATTTACGAGCTCAAATTGGCTGAATGTGTGTCCTCAAACAAGCACACTCTGAGTCTGCTGCATACATAATATTAAGTATGGCAGGCTCTGAAACTACAGTCAACAAATGAATATGAAACACTGCAGAGCTATTTTTGGTGCAACATACATGAGGCTAGGAAAAGGCCAGAATGAAAACTTAGACTTTTCTAAGTTGGCTCCAGTTCAGATCCCCAAACATGCGAAAATTCTCCCAAGAGACTTGGAGCGCTCAGAAGAATTTTGCAGTGTCAATGAAGAGCCCTAAATAAGAATATTAATATTTGATATCACAATCTCATCACTGAGTCAGTGTAGCAGGATCTAGAACTTCATTGCTGGAGTGCCTTGAGGCTCTGCATGAAGGAGGTCTATAAACCCCTGTGAACCAGCTACTCTATACCTCACAGAACAGACTGCTGATAAATTTGTTCACAATCCCAAAAATATACTTGCATCGCACTTGCTCTGCACTGGCATTTATAGCCTTGATTTTCATACTGTGCCTGTTTCTGTGTGTATAAGCTGCCTACCAGAACAGCTCAGACATTCTTAGCCTGATCATTCCTCAACAATTGGCTGTTCCTGATTCAAAACTTCTGTCTCCTGTTCAATTATCCAAATAAGACTAAAGGAACAGCGTGGCAAGGGCACTAATTAGTGCAGAAAGTGATCCAAATCTCCAGGAAAAGCTACGAGAAATCATCATGGCAAGTAATGTGTGAACCACCACGGTTTGATTCCTTCTATGTTTCTTGCAATATTCCAGAGGGAAGCATAGTGTAGTAGGAACAATTAATTGTATTCATCTACCAAATGTAGAGGGGTTGTACACTCATGTGAGTAAATACCCCCATTTCATTCATGTCTGCACCCTTTAGCCCTATCTTCTCAACATAAGGAGAATTTGTACTAGCATCAATTATTGTTATTACTATAAGTAATACCACATTTCTGAAATTGAGGCTATTTTTAGTTACACGACACAAAAAGCTAGAAACAGGTGGAACTATTTTCTTTAAAAAGTCACAAAATACAAACTGAATTACTTATTTTTAAAGAGGTTTTTTTGAGCTAAAAACAGAGTCAAGTTTCACCCTAGGGCAAATTTCTATAGATGAGTTATAAATTTCTAAATAATGAGGTTTTTAATGAAAACAAGGCTAACTCAGTGTGAACTGTAGCACAGCAAATTGTGTCACTGTAACAGTAACTTACTGGAAATTTACAGAATATTGAAATTTTTTTCTGATTATTGCTTAATTTATCAAAAAATATCATTTACAGCACAATCTTAATGAGGCAAAGCTTATTCAAGGACTTGGCAGAGATAATTACAAATAGCACCAAGGAGACACGTAATGAGTAGGCAGAGGACTAAGTCACGTGAGAGAAGAAATTATTATTATTATTATTATTATTATTATTATTATTATCATTATCATTATCATTATCATTATCATTATTATTAAAATCTGTGATACCAATTATTATATTAGCTATACCTGTGGGAGATGGTGGGAATAAGTGAGGACAGGGTGCTAATTGGAGGGAGGGGTACAGAACATGAGTGAAGAAGGCATTGTGGCTGGTGAGTCAGTAACATCATCTCAAATGTTTTCTTCTTGGGGCATGGTACAAATGCTGTATGTGTAGTGTTTTTAACTGGAAGATTCAGATGCAATTAAGCAAATGAGCAGCTAAACCCAAAGGCTCCCAAAATATAGAAAAGGTTGGCAAATTAGCTCTGAAGGAAATAGTACTCATCATTTGTGCAGCATTTTATGTTTTCAAGGCATTGTACAAACATTGACTAATGAAGGGCCTTTTTGTTGTTGTTGTTCTCCCTGGAATTCACATGAGTTAAGGAATCTACAAATGAACAGGCCAAAAATATAGTTAACCAAAGATAACAGAAGAGATGATACCAAGCCATAGCTGGCTTCTAGGTAGACTCATGGAAGATAAAATCCTAAACCAGCCATGAATGGTGCAGTGCAGACCTGGTGCATTGACATTGTGCATTTGTAGCTGTTGCTCCTGAGCAGAGAAGTCCTCCCTCCCAGCCAGGCACAGCACTGTGCTGGGACCAGCTATGGCTCCATCAACCTCTGTGCCACACTTCATTGTATGTGAAAGGCATGCCTGAAACATCACAGAGTTCAACGAGGGGATCACAGGGCAGGGAATTGCATCCAACAGCAGCCCACAGCAGCTGCAGGGAGAGCCCATAACCTGACAGCACTGCCCTTTCCTCTCTGGAAACTCAACCATCATCCAGAAAGGAATGGGAGATTCATAGAATGGAAAAAGCTTTAAAGCCTAATGTCCATGGAGTTCACCTTCTGAGGGAATAGCCATGCTCCTGAGCATTTTATGTTACATACTCTTACAATAAAAATACATTAACTAATTTTGGGAATTAGGGAAGAAGCTCTTTCCAGTGAATGTCCTTACTACAAGGCGATTTTGCAAGCATCCCTCTGGCTTCACAATTCTTTTAGTTTCAGTTTTAGAATTATCCAGTTTTCATCTTTCTCCTGTTTTGCTCCAAACATGAAACTTCTCGTAGTACCCTGGATTGTGAGAAAAGAATGTACAACCCCTTTTTCGATGAAGACACCAGAAACATGATTTTACCACCTCAGTCAGTTACAGAAGGTGGATGTCACTTTCCCTTTCTTCTGAACAGCTGCTTTGATGGCTCACTGTCCTGTGAGCTCAATAAACAAAGATGTAACAATGGTTTTTCTGCTTTAAATGGAAACCAGTCTCCCCAGTGTGAGTTAAGTCTGCTAATAACAAATATACCAAACCTGACTGCTCAGGAGTTTAAGCCTAGAAAGCCTTTATGGATCCACATGAACTTCAGACTAATCCCATACTCATCATGCAGCAGCTCTGAAAATGGATACAAGCAGGACTGCCAAAGCCAGGCAAAATTGCAAGCACTTGAGTCTTCACTCCTGAGGAGGGGATAGGCACATTGCTCACGCCTCAGTTAGACCTGTCTGGCATTTGAAGTACCTGAGTGTCTTTCTGGATGTGGGCATGGGTCTTAGAGATAACATTAACAACACATCAACAGAAGCTCTACTTGTCCTAGACTGTCAAATATTGAGTCCTTAGCAACAAATAGCTTCTGAGCAGCGAAGGCTGGATCACAGAAAGAGATGCTGAGAGTGTACAAGTCATTTTGTGACTGTGCAGTGGCTGCTTGTGCAAAAGATACATTTTCAAGTGTTTGCAGTACCACAGAAGCCTTGCAGCTGGTTCTGAGTCATTCTGAGCACCAGAAAAGGTGATGAACATTATAGGAAATGATCTCCAGTTACTTCAAAATATTATTCTGGAATGGAAATTTCTGTAAGTTATTTGCTCTAGGAGGTATTTTGTGGTTATTAGGCTCATTTCTGTTGTTTTTGCAGAAAACCACTGCCTACTCCTGCCCACGACTCTGCAATGATAGGCACAGCTGCATCCCATGAAGACTATCCAAAGCATCATTTAAAGAAAGCCAATAAACAAAACAACAAATAATAGCTCACTCAGCAGGTGCTGAAAATATGTCTTATGCTGGCACATGCTGGGATTCTTCCTCCTTACATCACTGCAGAGAATAATCATCAAAGATTTCACACATCAGAAACTTTATCACCTATGAGGACCAGACCCCATTATTACAGCCGGAGCCAGAGGATCCACTTAGCAGGCTCACCACCATTCTGCTGACTGCTCTCAGCTCCCCTCTCTGTCTCCAGGATTCCAGGACAATGGTCTGGTCTGTTCCTTCCTGGATAAATTTATCTCAGCTGTTCAGCTAAGAGATGATACAAGATCACATAAGTGCTTAGTGGAGATGAGGATTGCTTCCAGGTCTAGGAGCAGAAACATTCAGGCCAAGCAGCTGGGACTACCTGCTGATTGTAAATGCATGAAGATACAAAACACTTGCAAGTTTTCAGAGAAAATTTTCCTGATGCTGTCTTCCATTTTATTGCAGCCTAATATCTGAAAGGAAATGGTAGAAGTTTCTTGACTTAGGCAATTAAGCCTCACCTGCTGACTAATGCTTTAAAAAGCAGACTGCTGTGAGTAGCTTTTCCTGGGCAAGAAGATAGCCTTGTCATAAGGGCTTCCTCTCTCACGTGTCTATGGCTCCTGACAGATTACAGTTAACCAGGTAATTAAGGTAAAAAAAGTAGCTTAAATGGTAAACCTAAATCCATGAGAAAGGAGAATGATTATAAACAGTGAAGACCATATTAAGGAATTATAGTAAAAAGCAAAAAAGGAAAAAGCCTCAGGAAGATTAAAGTGTTAAATAGTAGTTAAATAGCAAAGAGAGAGAGAGAGAGAAGACAGTCTAATGCCTCTTCTTTTTTCTTCTTCCTGTACTTTATCTTTGTAATCCAGATTTAGCAGCAATTTTTGGATGCCTGACGCCCTGGTGTGTGAAAATTGGATGCATTTTCATGAGATTAATTTCCTCAACAGGGATGGGGTCAGGTGAGGGAGTTGTGTAACTTCTTACTGCCAGACAGCCACTAGGATATTGGTGGAGGTCTCAGCATAGGTCTTGCTCTCCCCTTCAGTGGGAAGCAGTCCTTGCAGGAGGGAATGGTTGTGCCATCTGGCTGGAGCTGGGCAGTCCTGTGAGTACCACTGGTATTTGGAGAAGGTAGATATGGCATAAAACAATCCCTTTAGTATCTGGTATCAAAGGAGACACTCTCAAAAGAAAGGAACAGAGAGGACTTGTCTGAAAATGAAGCATGGATTGGACAGAGGGCACCTTATACGCCCCTATGGCGTGGTAACCCAAAAAAAGATGGATTTCATCAGGAAGCAGTTTATGACCACAGCTGATTTACAAGGTGAGTCACTGAAGCACATACTCTAAAAGAAGGCAGTGCCCAGTAAAAACTGACTACATGCGGCAAACCACACACCAGCCCTGCCTCAAATTCATCTGTGCTGGCCATGTTCCTGTGTCCAGCCTTTGTACCAAACCTAACCCAGAGGGAGACAGCCATCCTTTCAGGTTTGGCAGTGCCTGTGACAAGATCTTAGCTTAGATTCAGCTAATATATCAAGCTGTTTGCACTGTGTGCCTTTGTCACTTGAGTGAAGAAAAGAGGCCAGCTGAGAATCTGTGTTTAAATACAATTTAGCCTGTCAAGCAACAGTGCTCCTCGGTGGGGGGTGTTTAAACAGGAATCAAGGTCTTTGTCGTGAAACAGCAAGGTCAAAGACACACCACCACTGTCCTAGCCCTGCTTCCAGCTCCAGGCTCTGGGGTGACAAGAGAGAAGGCTCCAAGAGGACAAGGCAGCAGCTGGGAGAGCTGAGGAAGCCGTGCTGCAGGGGTGGGGGCAGGCAGATGCCAGCTCCTGGGGCTTGCATTTCCCGAGGCAAACATCCCTTCTTGTTTTTCCTCTGCTGCTACCCACTGCCAGTCTGCCCGTGCATCTATCTAGCTCCAAAATCAGCCACCTCCACAAGTTTTCCCCATACTGAGCTCCCAGATCTGCCTTGGGGAAGCTGCCTCTGGGTAGGGAAATTCACCCCTTTGCAGGCACGGGGACGGGAACAATGCCAGAGCCACCTTTACACATCCTGCTCTGTACGCAGTCAGCTCATTGCTGCCTAGCTACACCAACCCTTGAAACAATCATTCCAAGAAAAACACCTCCTTAAATAGCGGTGATTTGGGTGATTTTAAAATGCCACCGTGCTGCTGCACGGATCTGCTCTCTGTGGCTGAAGTTTTCAGTACTGACATTCACTTCCCGTTAGTTGTGAATTCTGCAGCTCCAGCTCCCTGCATTACTTTAAAAATTTGCCCATATGCACCTTCCAAGATCTATCAGCTCGATTTACTGACACAACCAAACACTTGCTGTTTTCGGTTCTGCAGAGGCCGGATAGCTGAACAGCAAGCTGTATCTACCTCTTGCAGCATCACCAAAATGCTAGCTAAACTTTGAGTTCCGATGCCTTGTTATTGCAGTGAAGATATATAAGGAGCATAAAAGAAAAGGCAAAAAAAAAAGAAAAATAAAAAGAAGGTTTTAGGTTTTATTTCCAGTACCCATATGATTCTTGAAACTTTCATATAAACAAAAAATACCCTTCCCCACCGCCCCCAAAAAGGAATATATTTTTCATGAATGGAAAAATGAGCTTCTCAACACAAGAATAAATTAGCTAAGGAAGAACCATTATATCATTTTTCAATATAAAATATTATTGTAACTCCATGTGGAAGTAAATTCTCAAAAACAATGGTCATTATTACGAGCCCAAACTTTGCCACCGGTGATTGTAGGCAGTTAGTAACTGAGCATCCTGATCCAAACTTCAGCTCTTTTGGCATCATCTGTGTATTTAATTGAAAGTATAACTAAAAAAGCATTGACAGCTCTTTGTGAAGCCAGACACCCCCTCAATGGTTGTAAGCATTGTGGGACAGACCAGGAATATCTGGTTAGAAAAAAATGGTTAAAACAAACAAGCAAAACAAAACAGATGCCCAAAACCAAACACATGCAGTACAAGGACCCTTGGAACTAAAGCCTGAATAATGAGCTTTAATGTCTTCTGTTTGCTGATGTGGCTTCCAAGACCCAGAGTTTGGTGTTTCGGGGCTTATTGAGCTTATGAGCTGCCAGAGTGAGCTCACAGTTCAATGTGGATGAGAGGTAAAACCCTGAGCCTTGTCTATGTCTTATTTTTTAAAGGCTTTTCAGCAGGGTAGTTGTGTCCAATGCCTTTCTTGATGGATAGGAATCTTCCTGAGGAAGCATGGCCTCAAGCTTCTTCATGCTGAGGATGGACTCAGAAGCAAGCTTTACTCAGGCAGTCTCCATGTCTCAGAGCTGCTCACAAGCCCCTCAGTCAAAAGAGAGGTGGAGTTTAAGATAACCTTCCTCTGTTGTCTGCCTTTCATCTTCTACTTCCCACACAGCTGATGGGCTCCTGACCTTGGAAAGCAAGGCCCATCCAATGAGGCAATGACCAGGGCACAAGCCATCTCTCTGCTCATACATTGCTTCAGAGGAGGCTGGTTTTAAACAGCCAAGTGTCTTAGCCCTGCACATCACCACACTTCTTTAAAATCCACAAACACGTAGCATTGAGCAAGTGTGGAGTCAGAAGCAAGGGCAAGCAGGAAATATCATGGACAGGAGAGTGCAGAAGAGGACACAGATGATGAAGAAATACATTTTGGACAGGGAGGTTGCTCCCCATTGAAACTCCATGGAGTCTGAGAGACCAGAAAATGTTTGTGCAGCTGCAGCTATGACCCACTTAGACCTGTCAAGCCTCAAGATTTATGTCTGAGGGGTGTTTTTTCAGCTGACTCCTGTACTGGTGCTCTTCAGCCTGGAGAGCAGCAGCAGCAAGGTGGATTTTCTCTGTGTTTATCTCCACTGACCAGCTCTATCCACTGTAGGAGGTACCAGGCCTAAGGGAGGCTCTGGCAAGGGATGGAGGCAATGGAGTTTGTCTTCCTATCAGGCCATGACTGGTTGGTACCCTCTGGTTTTATATAGCAGCCACAAGTAACTGGATTGGATTGGATTGGATTGGATTGGATTGGATTGGATTGGATTGGATTGGATTGGATTGGATTGGATTGGATTGGATTGGATTGGGTTGGATTGGATTGAGCTGGATTGGGGAAATGTGGTGTCAAAAGCCACCACAGCCATCTGTCTGACACCTGAAGTTTGTTACTTTGAAAATGGCTAGATGTCAGTCCTAGGTGAAGTGACTCCCATGCTGAGATTGTGAAGAGCTTTAATTTAATAAAAATAAAATAAGGCATTATCATAGGTATTAGTAATACTAGTTTTGTTATTACAGCTTGCTTGGCATACCTTCTAGTTTTAAAGGCCTGGAGATACCTGACAACTGATATGGGAATTAATGTTGTCATTTGCTATGATTACCAGCAAACCTTTCATTAAATTCATTGCTGCAAGGTAAACTGTATTTCCACATTTGCTCTTGTTCTATGGCTGCAGCAAGCTGTTAAGGTAGGACTTGGGATTTAGCTGTTTCAACAGAAATGTGGGCAACTGATTCTCTGCAATTTGGCTGTCATGCTATTTGGCATTTTCAGTGCATACAGATAATCATTACTGCACTGGCAGAGATTTTCAGACTAACTTTCAGGGACCTTCAAGGCACCACTCTGGTTCTGATTCTCCTCTTGTCAATAATTTTGTCTCTTTTGAAATGACTGAAGCATATTCTTCATTCACCAGGCATTAAATGAAACTTATGAGTCTGAAATATCTACGGTGAAAATACTAGACAGAAATAAAAGGGCAATTGCTTTGTAGTTAGAGTTCTACACAGCATCAATATTCCCATTTCCATTAAAATATTGCACATTAAAGGTTATAGGAAAGGCCATGCTGAAGCAATAGCTGTGTTTGTACTGCTTTTCTCTATAGAGTGTGTAAGTCCTTGTCTTAATTTTGTCTGATGATATGCCAGCCTAGGAGAGGGTATACAATTAAGAGTGAAAAAAGCACAAATAAACAGTGCCATCTTTTGGGCACCACTTAAACTCCACGTATATTAAATTCCTGATACAAGCAAAGTATGAATGTTATACAGGAATGTGTGTGCACACGTATCCATGTGGCAGATGATTTTAGGGCATCAGCTTTATTGTCTCTTGAGTGGCAGTGATAGCGACTCAAACCCTGAAATTCTCCATGCAGGTTCCTGCAGCTGATCACTTCTCTGCATCCCAGAGCTCCAGCAGCAAAAGGTGCAGAACTATGCCTGTTTCTGAGGCTGCCTGTGCCATCTCCCTGCTGGATGTAAATCCTATCAAAACAGATGGATGGCTGAATATTTCTTGTGAATTTTTGTGTTTTGAAACAGAAGGAAAGTGAGAATAAGGTAGAAATACAGTATTTTCATTTCTGTAAGGGGGAAGAGCTTCATATTTTACCAACATGATGTCCAAATGGATTACATACAATATCAGACTGAAAACTTCTGGGACAAGGTTTTCTAATGGAATCTGCATAAATAACCTTTCCCCTGATGGATACAGGCTTTCCCACTGTGATCCACATTTTCACCACTGCTGGGATTAATTATTACAACACATTGCTGTGAGCAGAAGGAGGGCCTGAAAGAAACTCCAGCCCCATCAGAACAAGCCTTCCAACCATAAACACTACCACCTCTGTGTCTCAGGCACTGCCTTAGCATTTTCTGAACACCACAACAAATTTCATAGTTTGTCAGGAGTGATTATATGCCTACCTGGATAAGAGTCAGGTGCTCAAAACTCCTCTGAGGATCTGATCCAACCTTGAAAGAAGATTGGGTGTTCAGTCACACTTTGCTAAAAAAGATACCCATAGAAAGAGTTGTACAAGGTTAAGGGGTAATTACAGGATGACAGAAAAGTTCTGCCCTTTGCAGTGATATTTGTGCATTACAGTTATCACCATTATGGCTGCATAATGGCTGGTTGAAAGCAAGCAATCAACTCCTGGGATCATAACGGGGGATTAGGCAGTTCTTGAAACATGCAGGAGCACTCTGGCCAAGAAGGGACTGTAGAAGGAGATAGGACACTAGTCAATCTGCTTCCAGGTAAATGTTAAATAATAATTTGCACCTAAACTGGTCAATGTTATCTTTGATCATGGCTGCGTTTAGTCATGATAAACATAACATCTCAAGGCTTATTACTCTACAATTCTGCATGACTTCAGTACACTATGAGATCAGAAGGTCAAGCCCTGGCAGCTCCTTCCCTGACCTCCTTGGAGACATGGCACTAAATCCTAGTGTTGTGCAGACACTGCTGTCCTGCCCCTGGATCCACCAGAGGACAATAAGACAGGATATTCTGAGATAGAAGAAGTGCTGGCACTTGAAGGCATTACTGTTGCTGTCAGGAACTGAAGAATGCAGACAGGCAGACAATGCCTGAGCACAGGCTGGAGGGGAAACAAAATAATTTCTTTTTTTGCATAGGTTTTTTTAAAGATGTTTAGGCTCCTAAAGCTTCAGAAATTAGTGGGAGTTTGTTGTCTCTGAGGTTCAGCTGTATGACATCCAGGTTTCTTTGACAGACACATCCCTGTACATCTCCTGTCTCTGTGCTCTCTCTTTCCTTTTTCCTGCACAGCTCTGTGGTGGGAAGGCAGTTTACTCTGTTACATTTCCAGATAGAGGTACTATTCCTCAACATCTCTCTAGGGAAGACATACACAGAAGGTGATGTTTCCAGAAAAGGAGAATTAGACTATAAAGCACCATGAACTGGACAGGGGTCCAAATCAAACCCATTTAATTTGAAGATCTCCAGATTCTCACTGTGATTCTTTACCTTAGCTATGCTCTGGGTGATGGTTGTCCTTTCAGATTAGCTTTCTCCAGCTAGCATTGTTCTGCTCTACATTTTTCTTCTTACCATCGTCAGATGCTGAATTTTTAATATTTTCCCAAAGACACAAAGTTTGAGGTCTGATGTGCTCTTTTTATTTCTGTAAATTGATAGGCTCTGTTCTGTTACTCAGAGGAGTTTGGCAGCAGTGGCCACAGCCCAGTTGTGCATGGCACACATCACACATTGCAGAGAGCTCAGTACACAGATCTGCCTACTCTGCTTACCAAGCATATCATTTACTGCTTTGCAAACAGTAAAAGGCCTGATTAAATTCAGGGTTTGTGTGTTTGCCAACCTGACTTGAGTTCGTAGTCAATGGAATCAAAATTTCATTAGAACTGGTGTACGCTCAAGAATAAATCATTATCTTTCTCATCTGCAGACTCTTGAGTCGCTTGCATGTATTGTTTCCATGTACAAAGTCTTTTATTTGAATTGGTTCTCAGTAATAAATGTTGTATCTGGTTGTTTTCTGGTGACAAGAATACATCATTTGACATAATTTGGCATGGATACATTTTCAAGTTGTTCTTTTCTTCTTACTATAATGCTGAAGGCCCAGGGTCAGTCAGGGGGATGCTACCTTAGGCATCTGTTACAGATTAGAAATTACAAAAGAAGTGTCAAGATTCAAAGAAGAGGTGGTGCTTTCTTTAAACTGGATGAATTCTCATGTCTCAGGCTCTGGTTCTCAAGGTGGTGTTTAAACACTCCAGCATCTGCTGTGGGGCTCAGGCAAGCCAGGAGATTTCTGGGATGTGTTGAAAGCAATTTTAACAGGCAGAACATCTAGGGAGGTGTTCAGCCAGCTCAGCTGCTTGTGGATAATGAATGACTAACCAAGGATGTGATAACTGAGAGCACCCTTGGCTGCTGGGACCATGAGTTGGTAGAGCCCATGACCCTTAGGGAAGTGAGGAAGACAAATGAAGCAAAAATCTATTATGAATGGAAGGAGAGTGGACAACAATGTTTTTTCAGGGCGGTAGTAGGCAGGATCTCGTGTGAGGTTGTTCAGAGATCCCAGGAGAGTTGGCTGTGGAAAACCATTTTGGAGCACAAGAATAGTCCACCCCCAGTGGGCAGGACAGAACACATGGCATTGATACAGCAGGAGGGCCAGCCTGGTTAAACAGGGAAATGCCAAGCCAAATGGCAAGAGGGGATATAGGAAATGGGGGAGCAGAGACAGGCTGTCAGGAAAGAAGATAAAGACACTGTGAGAACATGACAGAAGGAAGTTTGGTTGAAACCAGTGTGAAAAGCAAAAGGGAGCAAAAGAGCTTGAATAGTCAAGACTCTCTGGACTTAGACATTCTCAAGAGATTCACCCCACACAGACTTCTTGCTTCACAATTCATTTTGCCAGCCTTGCACCAATAAGACAGAGATGGACAGAATTATTTCAGTGGGAAAATAACATTGTCCTCACCAAAAAGAAAAAAAAGATAAAAGGGCAATTTTGCATGAGAAAATTTTCAGTTTTGTTCAAAAAAAATGTTTTGATCTATCAAGCAAATTGAGCAGACAGCAGCCCAGCTGGAAAGATCTTTCAGCTGTGTTTCATGGTGGAAACAAGTCAAATCAACCAAAGCCTGCCAAGGGGGAAGCTAAAGGCTTCTTCATCTGTTTTGGTTTCCAGTCAGCTCTTCTTCTTCATTTACATGCCCAGCAAGGAAAGCTAAGTTCTTCATCCTTCTGCCTGGCTGGATCCTGCTCAGCACATCTCCAGCCACAGGGCAAGAGGGAAGGGTAGGCAGCCCCTGCCACAGCTGCCAGAGCTATGGGGACATGTCCTTGCTCCTTCTACCACCAAGCAACATGGGAACTGCCAGCAGGTTTCACCTGACACCCACTAATAAGAGCCAGAAACCTCCACCATGAGGTTTCTTGGATTCTTCATCTCTTTTGTAATCTCCACCTCTACTTCATATGTTTTGTTGGTTAACGTTGGTTTTTCTTTTTAAGCCAAAGTCTTTACTTCTGAGGAACCATCCGTTTCCAGGAGGCCAGGATGACCACAAATTGCTTCTGCTGAGTCCTTCAGGCCACACTGGCACAAAGAAGAATTCCAGGTAAGTGTGGGGCCAAGCCCACAGGTGGGTTCCAGGCCATCCTGCAGACAGCTCTGCCCTGTGCAGAGCAGGGCTGCAGCAGCAAGCAGCAGAGCCACAGCCAGACAGCACACAAAGCACAGGAGCCCGTGATCAAACTATTGCCCTGTCCCTCTTTTATTTAGCAGCATAGCCATACCCTTTGGCACAGATTAGGACCTTGCTTCAGACCACTTCAAGACATGTCTATTGACCAGAAGAGCTCACATCATCTTCTGAGCCCTCCTTAGTCCTTTTGACACTGGAAGAGGTGATGTCTCCCTCTGGGCTTTCATCTTCTTGAAGCACAGCAGTACCCCTGCTCTTGACAACTTGTGAAGCTGCTCATCTGTGGGGTGACCCCAGCAACCTGGGATTTGCCACTGATACTGAAAGCTGTAGCCACCAGGAGCAAACAGGTCTACCTGGACCACTGTGGTGGCATAAAGATTCAAAATGGGATTTTAAAATGTCTCAGAAACCTAATCCTCACATGACTGGCACTTCAAAGGCTAAGGATCATTGTGCCCTACTAGTGGCAGTCCATTTTATCTAGGCAGTTAAATGGTAGTGTTTCTCTGGCTTCATAAGTCTTAAACATTTATTAGGAATATGTTTTATCAGCCAGCACTAGAGTTTTCTTGGAGCCATTCATGCTGCTGATGTTCCAGGGAAACAAAATTAACAGTTCAGAAGTGAGAATTTTCATTTGTGAATGTATATCTAGAAAACATTTAAGAACATATATACATATATATATATATGTATGTATATATATATATATATGTATGTATGTATGTATGTATGTATCTTATCATAACCCTACTGCCTAATTTACATTGACATTTTGAGAATTTCAGCTCCTTGGTGAAAGTGGCATTTTGGAGAAATAACCCACAAATAACAAAGTAGAGCAGTGTGAATGTCTGCACCTTTACTAGGAGAAATTAAATGAATAACAGCTTGACACAATTGAACTGATTTCCAGGACTGGAAGGCAGGTGATGAATTCTAGCATGTGCTGAGGTTATACCAGATAACAGCATCATTTGAAATTTTACCAGATAACCCATTTCCTGCTTCTGATTTTTTGTGAGGTATTTCAAATGAAGAGGAAATTCTAGGTAGTGCGGCTGCCTTGCTGTGTTATACCACTCCAGTCTGCCAGTGGCTGATTTCTGGTGCAGTTTTAGTGCTGTGAATGCTGGCTCAGAGTGAGATAAGCAGCACAGATCCTGGTTAATGCAGATTCTTCCTTTGGATCTGCAACTGAGGCCAAATCAGAAACTGCAAATATCTCAGTATCTACCCCTGGCTTGCTAAGAAACAGCTGCTAATGCAATGTTATCCCTAAAAGGTCCCTAAATCTGGTTCTTTTATGGTATATCTCATTTAGGGAACTTGGGTGTTTTGGGCTGAGGAGAAGACTGATAGGAAAGAGAAGTCTGCTTTGATCTTAGAGTATTTAGATTTTGGCACAAAACAAGAAAGAGGAAAGGTGTTTCCAGGCACAGTCACTGGAGAAGTGGGGCTAACATCTCCTTAAACACAAGAGGTAGAAGGACCCTGAGAGGATACAAGTTTTTAGTCATCTTAGTGCACTAATGCTGGGGAAGGGAGGAGGATGAATAACCGCTCCCCCTCCCTTGCAGGGATGTGTGCTGCCCTGTCTGTGCTGCAAAGAGGGAAAGCTTTCCAGTGTGCACAAATAAGTATAGTCAAAGAAAACTCACTTGTCTCTGACCCACTATTAAAAGTTATTTCAGCTCCATGTAAAACACAGTTAGCTTTGATCGCAATTATTATAGCAAAGCCGAAGGATTAACCAAGGAACTCACCAGAGCTAGGGTTACACATGCACCAGAAAGCAGTTTCAGGGCATTGGTGGAGGCAGATAGGGCTCACAGTGGATGCAAACCAAAAAACAAGTGATTGTGGCAAAGACTTTCAGCACCAAATGGATGCAGGGTTTCTGAATGGTGGCAAAGGGGTTGCTGTATGACAGCAAGCTGAGGGAGAGGGACTGGGTATGGAGGAGGGGAGGCCCTTGAGCTGAGCAGAGGTGGGTGGCAGAGATGCCACAAGGAGCAGGATGTGAGCAAGCAGTTGACACAGGGAGAGAAAATGAAGGCAGCAAAAGTCCCTGGCGTGCGTTCTCAAGCCTGCTGGCTGCAGGGTTTCCCCTGAGCGAAGGAGAGACGTGTTGTCATGCAAGTCAGCAAGGATCAGACTCAAGTGGGGTCTTTCCCCATCAGACTGGGCCTGGACTAAGGTCCTATTTGGGGAAAATTAGGCTCTGTTTTACCTCTTCTCAATAGCCATACCAGCATTGCTCATTCTTCCCTACAGTCCTTATAGTATGCACGCTTCTCATTCGACACAGCAAAGAGGAAAATTCAGAGGACTAGGTTTTTCTGGGACAATGAAAGAATTTCAGTGCTCAGCTCTCTGAAAAATTAGTAGTTAAACTCTTGAGTTCAGCTTCAAAAATCTCAGCCAGATCAGTCACTGCAGTTGTTATTCTGTATTCAGATACTTTCGGCCAAGTGCATTATTTATGATCCTAAATAATGTCCCAGTTACTGTTTGCTATGACAGTGAGTTAGGACTTACTGGGAATGTTAAGAAGAACCTGCAGATACCAACCCTTTCTTGCACAGAAATCAATGCTTGCAAGAATCAGCACAGATATGTCAAATTGACAGAAGAGATAGTTTTGGTCAATTGATTGTGGGGAGCATCTGAGGCTGCCTCTTCCATCAGCTAGTCTAAAGAACCCATGTACTATTCCAGTTTTCATGGATAATTTTGAGGAGCTACCTACTTTGCATGGTATTGTGAGTATTATTAATGTTAAAATGTTTCATTGGTGAAATTAGAAAGCTCTAAATTTCTCCTCTGACCCCTGCAAACCCAGGTGACTTTCAAACTTGCCAGAGCAAACCTTCCCCTTACTTATGCAATTTATAGGAATGGAACCAGAAAAGTATGTGTTGGATGTTTCTGCTCAGAAAATTTTAAATTACTCAGTTAAAACCACAAGCAGTATCAATGTTTGCACCACCAATTATTTTGAAAAGGAAATACATTTCCATTTTCATGAAGCAGAGGAAGATAAAGTGATGTTTGATGAACTTCCTCTTATGTGTCAAGCTGGCTTGGTTGATTTTTGGATAGCATTTCATCGCGTTTGGTCTTTTCCAGGAAATGATAATTTACGAGCTTTTGAAACTCATACTCCCCCTCTTCACTAGTCAGAAAGTATGACCTAGTTTAAGTTACAGCTTGAAGATGTGACCTAGTTTCACAGGTAGCCTGCACCCACTGAACTCAGCCTTGTAAAATCTGGGAATCCTTTCCTCATGAAAAGTGAGTTGGATTGTCACCTTGAATCATTGCTCCTTTTAATCTGCCCCCTGAAAACTTAACAGTTTTGCCTAATTTAGAAAGTCCAGGACAGAAAAAAATAAACTTAGAGGTATCTAAGGATATTAGATTGATATCCTAGATTTAGCCCCAATGACAAAAAAAAAGCCTGAGGGACCTTCTATAGATCCCTGCAAAGGATGGTTGTCTGAAGGGCATATAAAGACCACTCCACCACAGAAGACACAGCTGGGTAGCCCTGTGGGTGAGAACCTTGAGCACAAAGAGCGACTGGTACTACTGACATGGGACCAACCTGGGAGAAACACAGTGTGGTGTGGTGCCAAATTTTCCTTCTCACACAAACAATATGCAATGAGAGAGGAAAATGTTTCCTTGCTTTTCTGGCCTCTCTACTTCATGGCTGAATAATTAAGCACCTCTAAACATTGAGTAAATACACTGTTTAATACAGAGCCTGGACTTATTTGTGGCTTGATGTTAGCACAGCAGTTGGCCTATTATCTCTGGGGCAGAGGGCACTGGCATGCTTTCTCTTTACATCTCTACCTGGACTAGGAGGAGCTGCTCAGACGCAGGCAGTTCTAACCATGTCCAAAATAGAAAAATATCCACCCTTGAAAGCAAAGACAGATGGTGAGGGTGGGTCTTCTATATGGAAATGGTCTGGCAGCTTTTCTGGAAGCAATTTTTCTCTTAAATGTTGTGGTTTTATCAAAGGCATTAAAATCTTCATGAGCTTGTCCTAACTGCTGATGACCATTTACAGACATCTCCACATGATTTCCCACTACTTTTCCAAATTTGTCACTGCATTAAATGAGGTTCTGCCTTAACTATTCTAAATACCTGAGAGCAGTGCTCATTCTCACATCCAAACAGGTGAACAAGAGGAATAATACTAGAGAGACAAGTTTATATTGTTTAACCAAGGGAGCACTGCTGTAATTAAAATGGAGGTTCCTCTACATTGAAAGCTACACATGATCACATCCATGACATCAGTGGCTTTGGAGTGATGAGCCAGACTTCCAACAAACATCTCACTTGAACAGCAGAAGAAACACCAAAATATGCAGCACTGAAATTCAGGAGTGATGCAGAATTTGAGCCTTCAGAGGCAATTACTGAGTTAATTTTTCTGTTAAGAAAAATTAATGCCCAACGAACACAAGTATGGGGAAGCCATAGGGATGGTTGTGTGTCATCTCATTTGAACATAAGTAGGAATGAGTTAGGTGAAAATGGTATTGAAAGGGTTACTTGCATCACCTAAATGTAGGTCACATCATGAAGTTCAAAGAAAACTTCTGAGTTTACCAGCTTTATATTTTTAGCAAATACCACATTTTTGAGTACGCAGGAGTTGATGGTATGAGAAATACCAGTGTTTCATTTAGCCTGGTCTTTTCCTCACTTTAACATTAGTACTGTGGTGAACTTTTGGATAAAGGTTATATAATGTAGAACAAACATGTAGGAAGGGCTTTGGTCTAGCCCAAACTCGGCTGCCTGTTTCCATGGCTGAAGCAGCATGACACTCCCTGTCACCTTCAGTTCTGTTTTATTCTCCATGAGAAGCCGACCAGCATGTGCTGGTCTTGATGTCCAACCCAAACTACTGACTCCAAACAAAAGCCCACGATGAAAGATAGTTCATCGGTAACCATAGGGCAACATCAACTATAATTACTCTGAGAGGAGGAGCTGGTATTAAACCCATGGTACATTCTTGGTGTTGGTCCTTATTTTAGTGGCTCTTATAGTCTGTTATTTTTTCCTCCCTCTAATGGCCAAGAGGGAGAGGAGATCCTGCCCTGGCAGCGGGAACTTGCTCCAGCAGACTCTTTGGTAACCGGCCCATTCCCATTGTTGATTCAGACTGTCTCGTGTTGGGAACAAACCCACATTCATATAGTTTTTCTTTTTCTGTAAGAACTTAAATTACTTTTCATTGAATGTGCCTCCAGCCCATAATGGTCATGAAGGCCATCTGCACTCCTGGGCATTTGGCTCACAAGGGGAGCAGCAGATGCTGACTGGAGCCTCCTCCGCTGGCCACCTTTCAGTTTTGTAAGCATCATCAATACCTGGCAAAAATAACACAAGCAGAACAAATAAAGCCTCCTTAGAACTAAGGCAGAATATTTTGCCTGAGTCTTATTTTAAACAATGCAAGTGCCTTAGATACGGAAGTGTGAAATCTCTGGCAAGTCAGGTGTGTGATACTGCTTCTCCCTCACTAGATTATAGTCTCAAAACTTGGCATGGAGCAAGTAGAAGCCCTTGTGCCTATTCCTGGCCTGTTCCTGTCTGGGATGCTGACAAAAGATGGACATTGGTGAGCAAAGACATTTCCACCACCTATTCATTTGTTGTAGATGTTGTCAGAGACATTTGGTCTCTGACATTCTTTAAACACAGGCATAAAAATGCCCAAACAAGTTAATAGCCTTTATTCATGACAGACCTCACAATAGGTACAAAAATAAGGTATGTCACTAATGACCAAATATTTTTCTCATGGCTGTATTATCCTCAGTTGCATGTAGACTGTAGATGTTATACTTGAAATATATATAACATTAGAAACATTATTTGCATTGTTGCTTTGTATTTAAGCAGTTTTTACTGCACAGTGACAAATATCAAATATATATAGTATATATAAAAATAGTGATCATCTCTAAAAGGCTTAAAAAGAAACTGTCTAATATAAAATTATTTATGATAATAGTATTGATGTCAGCATGAAAACATCCACTGATTTAAAAGTGGGAAGCTCAGCCCTTTCACTCCAGTGCAATATTAACCAGGATTAATAAAGCTGAATGAATCGTAACAAGCAATTTATGTATTTTGGAGGAATTTTTCACATTCAGCAAGTCTCACAGCACAGCTGGGCCAATAGAGTTCTCAATTATCTTTTTTATGTGAGCTGCTTTGTTTCACAATCTCACACATCAGCAAAATTCTGCAAGTGTGCAGATGGCATATATCAGAAGACAAGAGCAAAATTGAGGAAATTTGTGCAGATATTTTCAAATAAATCATGAGGCATTTCTAGTTGGCTCATATTTTGGGAAAAAAAATGTTTTTTAAATGTAATTTTAAGCCAAACTGAAAAAAAAATAGATAACAAAGAAAGACTAGAATAAAGTGCCACAGGGCTGGACTGCAGACCAATACATTTGTGAGTGAAAATAGTAATCATAATACTACTTTTTATATATACAATAAGACTAATGAGGTTTAAATAAAATTCTCTCTTTTTACATAGTGGTATGATAAGTCTGTTAGATGTGAGAGAAAATGCAGATTCACATAAATCATAATTCAATTACACATTTAGAGGTGATAGGTGACAACAGGCAGTAAATTCAACAGTTGCTTTCAGGAAATAATAAACAAACTAAAAATACTTTGTGCTACCATAGTATTCTCTAATTTATTATTCTCTATCAACAGTACTAAAAAAAATAAAATAAAAGGACTCAGTCCTGGACCTCTGGACCTTTGCTGCCCACACGGGTGTATTTTAGCTCTCATGCCAGTCCTGTTTAACCTGCTTGGAGGGCTTGCACAGCCCTGGGCCATGCAGCACATATGCTCAGTTTCATGTGATAAAAACACGACTTAGTGGGTTGCAATTTGGTAGGATCTTCTGCTTAAGAGGGCAGCTGGCTTAAGCTGCAAGGCTGTCCTCCACTCAGTGCCTCGTAACTCCAGCCCTCTTCCAGTTAGCAGGACAGAAATAACCTAACTATCCATTTCCAGAACTGCAGATGTTTTCCCAGAGCAAAGATCTGGAGCCATGATGAGTGATAAAACATTAAACCAGATGGACATTGTTTTGTTTTAGATGTGTCACTGCATGTGATACTGCAGTGCAGGAAAAAAACAACACTTAGTGACACCAACATTGCAAAAAGCTACAGGTCAAGCAGGGATATGGTATAACTTCTATGTAACACAGAAAACTTTATATCTGGGAGATGTTTACACAGAAAAAGAGTAGTCAATGTGCAAATGGGTGCTGACTAAAGCAGTGTCATTAATTCCTAGTTCCCAGAGGGCAGAATGAGCACGTACAGGTTACAATATTTGCTGTACATCGATTAAGGACCTGCCACCAATAAGGTATCCTTATCCACAGCTGAAAATACAGACAGGGACTGAGGGAGTTTGGAACCTATAGGATGAGGAAGAAGCTGTATTATGAAGGTATAATAGTGCCTCAGTAGGCAAAAGAGGATTCTGGCATCCTAAAAAGAACAACCAGGCATTTCTCATGCAGTGAATGGATCAAGATCCAGAAGGCTGGGAAAATGAATCTATCATTTTGTGACTTGCAGCATGTAAGGAACTGAAAGCAAATGGGGCTCCCGCTTGTCTTCTGTCACAGCCAAGCATAAATTGATTGGCATTTGGTGATGTGCAGTCTGGGGAAAAGCAGTGTGGCACAAGAGAGCAGGCGGTAAAACAGCACATTGCTCAAGCGCTGAACAAATGGAAGGAAAATATGCTCTCCCTAAACTTCATAAAATGGGTTGTGAACAGACAGCACTAAATCAAAGATACCCAAACCCTCACCTCCACCCCAGCACAAATATTTCCTTGGAAACACAGCTAGAAACCCCAGCACATCCAGATTTAAGGCTAAAAAAAAAAGCAGAAAAAAACATTTGAAGTTGCCAAGAAGTTTTTGAAATCTGATTCAAACAACCTCAAGCTGACACAGGTTTCTCAGCTTTCCATGACTGAGCTTTGCTTTGGAGCTAGTCACAAATGGAGACATTAGGCAAAGGTATGGGATCTACAGGGTCAGACCCCAGTGAGCTAAAAAAAAAATAATAAATAGTTGGCAAAGTCTGCAAGTTGTGAACCCAAATACAGCGGCCAGGAAATACTAGACAAGAGACCAATACGGAGAGGAAGAACAAGAAATTGCCTGTGTGTATGTACAAGAGCATTTTCTGGCTTAGGCATGATTTTTCTCAAATCACCACAGCAAAATGCCACACACAGCCATCTATATTAAGTTCTGCTGCAGACTAATTTTTTAACATCAGAATACAAACACATGGTTATTGTCTGGACCCCTCCAAAGCCAAAGGTACATCAAACCAAAGGGCAGCACAGAATGCCCTGTGTCCAACTTGCTGGTTCTTTATTCCCAAACTATTTTTCTTCATTCCTATCCAGCTCAGTCCTTGCACCAATGGTTCAAAAATCTTTTTGAAAAGTAAAATTCTTGTTCTTTTACTTGTAAAGGCACAGCAAAGCTACCTGAAAGTGGGCCAAAAAAGGGAGAGTATACCTAGATCTGAACCAAGGCTGTTGCTACCACCAGGAAAAGGAGCTGTAAGTCAGTAAGAGTGGGGTGAGCAGAACACACTGGCAGCTGGAAGGAGCCAGAGAAAAGGAAGTGGGATAGACAGAAAAAGAAACAGCCACTGGCTGGACCGAGCTTGGGAAGGCGGGGGGAGGAGTACCCAGGTGCCAAAATATGCAATCGTAACCCCATGTATAAAAATTAACTTAGCAAGAACATGGTAAGAATATACAGACGTTTACATGCACACAAATACCCTGAATTGCAAATAAACTACTTCCAAGTAAGATTTTTTTAACTTCAATTTTCAGCAAATAATCACCCTCTATCCGCAGACCAAAATTACCTGTTGAAGATTATAAAATAAGAGTCACAGGTACTTTTCTTGGCCTCAAGCACATCCCCTTCTTCTCAAGGTAACTCTCCCCATTAATTGATTAGTCTGCTCTTTTCATTAATTGTGTTCTGATGAAGCAATCAAATAAATGAAGCAGATGCAAAGGAACGGACACTTCTGGGAGAAGACTTGGTTTTAGGAAGGTCAGTGGTAGCGCAGGTAGGTTTCATCATCTTGGAATACATGTCCAGGCTGCCTCAAATGACACCACTGAAGCTTTTCAATCTGTGGCTGCTCTGATATAAAAAGCAAAGTCAAATTGTACCTAGAGCTCTACGTGGAGCTTCCTGCTTCCTTTTGGATGCATAAAGGCTAAGAAGGGATCAAGGCATGACAGGCAGAATAATGAGATATCTTACTTGATTTCTATTTTGTAGAGAACAGGGTAGGGGCTTGGCTTCTAATTGTTACTCTAACAGTAGCCTATAAAGCCCCAGGAGGACATTATCACAACCCTCCCACTTAGTTCATCATACAGCTGGACAACTTGCAGCCAGAAGATGCTAAGGAAGAAAAAAAGCCAAAAACCACCACAACCCTCAAATCATTTAGGCTTCAAAGTTGTCGCACAAGGGAAATTTAAAGCCTCTTATTGTGAAATTTAGATGCTGAAAACCCTCCTATTGAGAACATGCATGCTAAGCTGAGCCTCAGGAACCCTTTTCTCAGCTCTGGTGGCTTAGATGCAGAGACAACCAACAAGTCTGTGCTCAGGGGATCAACACATGCTACAGGTAACTCAGAGCCCGCAGCCACTGTCATTCAGGTGACATTTAATTCTGATGGCTCCCCCGCTTCACACTACACCATCTGTGGGCAATCACTACTGGGTCTACCTTTACTTTCAAATCACTTGAACCCCCATCTCCACCTCCCCAGAGGGTGGCTTAAATTCCCAGGACAGACACAGAATAGACATTTTTCTCCCATCCTGCTACTGGACACCTCTATAGCAGAAAAAATGACTGATCTGTAGCTCATGAAAATAAAGAACAAGAGCCCCAGATTCCTCAGTTACTTCTGGGTTTGAACTGATAACTGTTTGATGTGAAACAAATGGGAAGTCCTCATTTTCAGCTGAGTTTCTAACCCCTGAAGATCTAACCTGACTTGAAAGTCATGTATGTAGATCTGAAGCCAAATCAAAACTCCATAAAATTAATTGTAATTTTCTCAAAACAGTTGATTTATGCCTCAGTTTTCTTGAGTGAGTTATACCATACCCAGCCTACACATTCTGAAATCGGAATAAAATTATCAAAGCCGCACAAGAAATATGGATACACATGAAAATGAAGAAATCACAAAGTTGCTTTTTTTCTTAGAAATATATTTTGTCAGAAAACAATATTAACATTAAAAAGAAATGTTTATTATACAGTATAAAATAATTGCTTGAATTCAACTCAGTTCCTTTAACAAAAAAAAAATATTTTAAAAAGCCTGAGGATTTGTATGAAGCCCCAACTCCCACAGATTTGATTTCTACTGCAATAAATAGTGGGCTTTCCCCACATCACCCATAGAGCACACAAACACTTCAAAACCCTCCCTCATCCTCTTACCCACCAAGCTGCTGTTCCCTGTCCACATGTGCTCTAAATTTAATCACCTCAGTATTTGCAGCCCTCCCCTCTGGCCCCTGTACCCACCCTCAGATTCCTCCCACCCACCTCCCTTGGCCAAGCACTGCACAAGCGACAACTCACGCTGCAGGAGTCTCCCCAGTTAATCTCTTGGCTAAAACGAACAGTGGCCAGCCACTGACAAATAATGTATAAATGGCTGAGTTGTTCTCAGCTGTCTGTCCTCATAAAACCTGCAAGAATATCTCTTAACTCTGCCATTCATCTGCCAAAGCTGGCAGAAGGGTGCAGAGCTTTAAAAGCTACAGTGGGAGACAAGAACAGGCAATGCAATGACATAAGCTTCACTTTTTCAGGAAACTAAGCTAAAAAACTTACTGTTCAATTGCAGAATGTAACACTGGCAGATTTTGTTGTAGAAAAATATGCCTGTTCAGAAACTATAAATACCCCTGAAACATTTCTGGGGCTTACTATGTATATTTTTATTTTTTTTTTATTTCATTTTTACATAATACCAGCTTAATTACCCTCCAGGTTTGAAAGGCACCCCGTGACCAGCATTCTGGTGTAATTACTCATGGCATTGATGTGATTTCGCCTCCCTTAATACTGACAAGTTTAAAAGAAATCCATTAAGTTAAGAAGAACAAAGATATATATTACATTTGCTAATTGCAAACAACCTCTTATAGCTGCATTTTTTCCCATTGGGACTAAAAAGTGCACCAGTTTAACATGTCTGTACATAAAAACAGTTTAAAACATTAAATATACAAACAGCAAGAGATTTTAAATATTTTGTAACAAATACTATAGGACAATATAATTTACATTTTTTTTTACACAAAACATTACACCTGAAATATAACTTTAGATATTACAGAATATAAAAATACATACTTTTTGTTTAAAAAATGTCTTTGCAGGTTCTGGCACAATGTAATACTTCAAAGGCACACCATAGTTTGGCAATCTATATTTGCAATTAACTGTGCAACAATAATAACATGACCTGTAATTAACTTTTTTTAGAACTGCAAGGCCAGATGATCTCCCTTCTTCCTGGAATGGCCCCTTTAATCAGGTAAAAGTTAAGTTGAACTGTTTAGGTGTTCTCCAACCCTTTTCTGCCATGGTCTGAGCTCTCCAACCCTAATCCAGCAAAGCAAAATCAGCCCCAATTCAACACATGAAAAGCCACATCAAATGCAATGGGATTAGTCACACTTTCATCATCTTTGCTGTCTCAGGGTCAGAATACTCAACCCCAAGTAAAACAGAGCTCTGAATGCAAGTTGGGAGCCAAGCTCTGTCCTGCCATATGTTTGCACCAAAACTAGCAATCAGGGCAGAACCTGGAAACAGAAGCTCAATAATATTAATTGTTCTGATTTCAACTACAAATGCAAAGGGCACACTGACTCTTGTGAGGCCAGTGGAGACAAATGAAGTAAAACTGCTTTAAGACTAAATCAGGAGAACTGTGTAATTTTGTCCTTCCATACATTTGCAGGACTCCTGTGGAGCCTGTGTGGGACAAAAACGTGTCTTTAGAGATATATGGCTTATACAGATGTAACTGGGTTGCAGAAGATTTTCAGTTCTTCAAGTTGTTGTTGGACAACTAAAAACTCAGACAATTTTCAGCACACTAAAGAAAGAGTCAATCTAAATCCCTAACTTTAAATGCTCCAAAATAAGTTGCTTCTTGCGAAGAATCCAGTAGCAATGGGTTTGATACCTGGATACTTATCATTTCACCGGATTTTAATTTAAAAAACCCCCCTACATTTACAGAATAAAAATGAAATTCTGAGCTCCCTGACCAGTATTGGGTGCTTCCTCCCTTCATCAACACATCAAAGCGCCTTATTTTAAAGCTTGTCTTAATCACATACACCATCAACTGAAGCCCTCTTTTAGTCAAGTTTCCTGAAATTTCATGATGTCTAAAACAAATATTGGCATAAAGATAGTAAAATCCATCTTGATTAACAATTAGTTTTCCATCACTGAATGTCATATTTGATAAGTTTGCCTGGCCTTTGTCATGATGCCAGGATGTGAGGTTCACTTTGCCAGTTCCTGGAGATAAAAAAAAAAAAAAAAAAGAAAGGATTATTTATAAACATTTGACAAACCTCAACATTTAGAAAGCAACCCCTATATTTTCAGAATGAACAGCAGCTAGGGTTCTATAGGCTAAAGTGAATAGGAAACAATTATGATAAAAATTCCTAAGAAATTTCCTCTATCATGCACACCTGTATTTTGCTTAGTATTTATAACTGTGCCCTCCCAGCAAAACATCTGCTGGACTGTGGTACAAAACATTTGCTTGGCCTATAGTTTTATTATGGTAAGCAACCATGCAACAAGCTCTGCACAGACATTGCATTCCACCTAAAACTTTATTTAAGTTGCAAATAGTTGAGAGAAACTTGAAAAACTTGTTATTGGTCTTTAACATGTGAGTGGTGACAAGAAATAACTAAAGTTCTGGGGGAAAAAGAAGCTGAACTGACAATTCCCAAAAGAGAAAGCTTATGAAACCTTCCATATTTTATGTTTGTATGACTGCAGTGGTAGAGAGGTAAGCATATTGTCATTTGACAGCACCAAAAAAATGGGGAAATGTCAATTTGCATCTTTAGTACTACACACTAAGTTGCCTAGACTTTATGCAGAACTTCAAGTATTTATGACAAGCTACCTGACAGGCACAAACCATTAACATTCTATTATTTGGAGTAATACCCAGGGCATAACACAACAGATGGGAGGTGGCCAACGTGTCCTTCTAACCAACGGTAATTTTCAGCACACAAGACTGACTCCACTTGCTCCCTCCCACAGCAGTGGGTTCACGTAGGTACCAGAGGGCTTCATACCTCAGCCTCCCAGTGCTTGAAATATTCAGTACCTTAGTCTCCTAACATCAAACCAGAACAGTCCATCCTTAGCAAACTTTCCATGGCACACAGCAAGGCACAGTGCCCTCTCCTCCAAGCATCTACAGAGGACCCCAGGAGCCCCTAGGACCCCCCCCAGGTGTGTGCAGAAAGGGAAGGGAAATAGGAAAAGGGAAATTTGAGAGAGATATCCTCCCTAACTGCCGAGGGCAAGCAACTTTTCCATGTGAGAGGAATACTTTAACAGCAGCCCAGAACAAAAACCTTCCGGCGTTCTTCCACTAAGACTTAAGCAAAAGCACTGTCAAAGGCAGATCACAAGTACCATCTTCCCTGTGGGTCTAGTGGAGCCAGGTAGAAATTATGAAAGCAAAACCAGACAGAGAAGCCACCTTCTCTGCAGTGCCTCACAAAAAAAACCCACCTGAAACCCATCCATTAACTGGAAGAGAACCAAGACCTTAAGTCTCTTAGCAATTATTCACCTGCAAAATCTGCTGAGTCAGGGGTACCAGAGTGCACCTCTGACACACTGGGAATAGCTGGAGCTGTAGAATTTTCTGTGCACAGCATTAAGTCTGGGAGAAGTACTGCCCCATGGAGACTGGGCTAACTTCAAGGTGAGGAGGACAGGCAAGAAATCTCTGCCTGGATCGAGGAGAGGCACATTAGATACAGGACAGGAATGCACACCTATGCTGGAGCAGAAAGGCATGTGTGATTGCCCAGTGGCACACTGGCTGGCTGTTAAGCAGATTTTATTTACCCAACAAGTCAACTTTTTAGTCGCCAGTCAAGCTGCAATTTTGAAGAACTGCTTAGTGGGAAGGTTTTCTGCTGAAGAAGGGTAAAGAGAGCAAATAGGTGCCACAGTCACTTGTCATTGAGTGAAGGGCTCTGGGTGAATTTTGTTTACACTATTTGGATGCTATGGGGAACTGGCCAGGAGATGATGGGACCCTCTCAGTTTTGAGCAGAAGATTTTTGTACAGATAACACCTAGAAGTCACATCCAAGCTAGATTAGAATGCTATGGGCATGTGTGCCAAGGCAGACAGGCATTTTGCTGCAATTCAGAGCTCCAGAAGAGGCATACCACAGCCAGCAGCACAGCACCAAGATGCTCTGGTAGGAGTTATCCCATGCAGCTGTAATGGAAGGAGTGAGCAGGTTCTCAGCAGTTCTGGTGGTAACACACCCAGATTTGGAGATGTCAGAACAATCAGTACCCTGAAACACAGGAAGTGCAGGGAACTGGAGCACGTTAGTGCCTGATCTGCTGTCCATGAATGTTACATATCAGAAACTCTGACACATAACCCAAACCATGGGCCAGTGAAAAGTGCTGCAATTCAGTATCTTCTGGGAAATAATTTACTTTGGAACCATGAAAGAAACAGCACAAGGTAAGTCCTGTTGACAGGAAGGAAGTGGCTGGGGGATAATGAGTAAAATAGCCTTCCAGACAGGACAAAAAGCATTATTTAAGAATTCAAGATAATGCACGCTCTTTCTCAAAACTGAAGATTAACAAAAACAATGTATTATTTTTTTGTGAGCTTGAGCTAAGACTAATACAAATGAGTTAAATAAAATTAATTAGCAAGATGGAAGATGTTGTGAGGGAAACAGGGTAGAAAGGAGCCCTATTTTGATAATTTGTTTGCATTCTAGTAGCTTTCAGGTATAAATAAAGCCTGAAAAAGGGACCAAAGCACTCTTTGCTCTGAAAAGTCTTTTGGAGGCAAAGGGCAGCTAAGTCGAACCTGCAGCTGTAAATAGCTCAGAATACTACAGCATTTCCTTAGACAGCTAAAGGTATCAATTCACACCCCAAATGATATTTAACATTTATATTTATTTCTGTTTGTGATTTTCCCCTTTAAACTATGACTAATTTCTGTAATCAATTTACAAGCCAAAATTCACTGTTTTTATTTAAGACCTAGGTAGCATTTATAGTGAGCTCTGGTAAAAACCAACCAGCAAGCATCCAGCTCTAACCTAATGCAGCAAACTTAAAAAATACACACAGCAAGCCAAACCACTACAGTTTCTGTGCCAAATGGTGGGTGGGGACACCAAGATCTGGGAAGGGTTATTTCCACCCCCCTCCCTTGCATTATTCCTTCAGCTGCAGAAGTCCACTTGAGGCCTGGCATTATTGTGAACCAGGTCAAAGCAAAATGCTCTCTCTCAGATACTTCTCAGTGCCCCTCCATGAAGGGTGTACAGTAGAAAACTGCTTAAAATCCTGTTTGACAGTGATGAAGATTTTTTTTTTCTTTTTTCCCTGGCACTGTTTATTCTGGATGAGTGTGATGACAGTAGAGAACCTTAAAATACTAAGAACAGATCTGTCCACTCAGGGATGGCAGAAAACAATTTAGATGTATTTCAGACATGCAGGGCAAAGAATGAGGGGAAGAAAATAGAAATTGCCATTTGCAGTCAGAGAAAACAAGATGGGAGAGGAAAAACTCCTGGTGACCCCTCAGGCAAGTTTTTCTTTCTTTATGCCTGTCACTAATCTGTGCTACCCAGCCAAGGGAGTTCTGCCTCATGCCAGTGATGCGGCCCCTCACTGCTGCAATGCCCACAAGGGCTGCAGAAGCTGTGCTTGCAGATTAACTCCTGGCAGTGCTCTTCCAAAAGAGGCAAAAGGCAGACCAGGAGGGAGTAAATGTGCAATTCATCACATTAGTAAGGAGTTGATCTGCAGCAAAAAAGAACAATGTCTCCCTGGCCACTACCCGTAGATGTGCTGTGCCACACCCTTGAAGGTTAATGCAGCAATGCACAGCTGTAAAAATTATCAGCAGCTGTAAATTACAGTTGTAAAATTACAGTTTACAGCAACATCCAGGTAAGCAGCAAATAAATTCCACACAGAAAAAGGACTTCACAGACTGTGACACTGGCACACACCCCACTTCTACAGATAAGTGATCTGTTTCTATGACTAGCAAATTAATTGAAACCTTCCAAGGATATAATGCTAAGGCAAGTTTACTGATACTGAATCCTCTACTATTGACCAACTGTACAAGTAGGTCAAAGCCAAAATCTGACTAATATAGAAGCTCGTCAAGGAGTTATTTGAGCTAACAAGAAAGCTTATGGAAGTTCTGACTGCCATCTGACAAGCTGTTTAAGCACTCTGCTATAAAGCTCTGGATTGTGGCAATGCCAATGCACTTGAAAGAATCCTATCCCTCCAGGCAAGAAGCTGTATGGAAGTGCTTTGTCTTTAAATAGAGCAAGAGCAAGGTATTACTATGCAGGCTGCTAAAATCTCAGATTTCAAGTCTCAATACACCATTCCCCTTTGGTTTGCTTATATAAAACAGAAAAGCAATGTGCATAGCTCAATTAACAATGAGTTCAGCCCTGCAGAATGTATAAATCTTCAGAGAAAGAAGACAGTGGCAATCAATTAACCCCTTCTTAAGATGCTCTACCTAATACCTTCAGAAAAAACTGGTTTACTTTGAGCACACCAGCTGTTCAGAATACAGCACTGAGAATACAGCGAAAAATCTCAACTGACAGTGCCCCAGGGCAAAAAGTAAAACTGTTCTAACATTATCTTAAAATTTTAGGAATGAATCTTTTCCTCTGGAGAGTGTTCCAACATAGACTCATGTCTTGTTCCCTGATATTGTACTAGCAAGGATATTCCCAAAGCCATCTGAATACTTGTGTGTAGAAAATAAGAGCTCTGGCAAGATTAAAAAATGCCACCCTCTTACCACAGGGGCGGATAAAAGCCACAAGAACAATTTTTTCCCCCTACTCTGTAGCTTGGGCAATGTTTGTGCTGGTATATGCTTGTATGTGTGGGCACATCCTCATGGCTGGGCTGGGAGTGAAAACCTCCTGATGGGCCCTACAGGCCAAAGGAAAATGGGAAACTTCAGAGGAGAGCATTCAACATAGATCTTCCTTCCTCACCTGAAGACAGCACAAAGGGGCAAGCCATGCCCCTTAAGAGGTTGATCATGAAAAGTGGAAATTTGAAATGGAGGCCATTCAGCACAAGACTGATACAAAGGGGAGCCATCCACCCCTGCTGCCTCTGAAATCCTTTAATACATCCAGTTTATTCTCACTATCAAAAGCCATTTCTAAAGTCCCAGTCTGTTGCTGTTTTACTGAACTATCTTCATATACACTTCACTGTTCTATACATTCATATTAGTATTCAAAGTATTCAGTTACAAATTGAACTTACCAGATGGAATATTCTTATCATCAATAATGAGATGGGCAAATGGCTGCTTCTCAGGTTTGTTCCTCTTGTACAGTTCAAGTCCTAATGCCTCCATTGCAGCTAGAGATAAAAGAAATGCATTATCCCAAAAAGGCAATTTCAGTGGAACTAAAATTTTTCTTAATCATAAACTAATACCTACCTTTTTCTGGTCTTGGTGGCGTTCTTCCCATAGCACGCTGGACTTCCTAAAATGAGAATGAGACATTGCTTTGATGTTTTCTTGTTGGTTTTGTAACGTTTAGTTTGCACACTTACAATACTCTGCATGTATCTGGGGACAGTATCCCACCAGTTCAGATGCCTGGATATGAATCATGTAAATATGGTAATACATGTATCAGGCACACACAATCAAATTACTTCTAGTAATTTTGTAATTCTAATAAAGGTGGATAGAAATGACAGCATGTATGTGCTGCATTATTTACTGAAGTAGTGGTGACAGCACATTTAAAACCTTTTCTACCTAGTGTACTTGGAATATTTCTCTAAGTAAAATGGAACAATGATTGATAAGAAGGCATCACATCAAACAATGGAATTTATGAACTGATTTAACTACTTAGAGTCTAAAGGCAAAGAAAGAGGCATTTCTATACAGGAACTAGTGTGTAATCATTAACAACTAAGGATAGCTAAACTTCTGAATTTCGTTTGTGGTGAGCTGAATGAAACCTCCACGCCTCACACTTGACTACCAACATGGAAGGCTGTAAGGCTTTACAATCAAGGCTTACTCCTAACAAGGCATGCAGAAACGAAAGGATTATCATCCATACTGGACCAGAGGGACTGGGTCCCAGACTTGGAAAGTATGTAACTCTTCAAAGCTGCAGATAAATTTTAACATGAATAAAAACTATGCTACCCAAACCCAAGAACAGCACAAAATGCAGGCATCAAGCACCACAAAAAGCTTTGCTTTTAATCATTCACACCTGTACTCCTCTAGAGAAAAAGATACAGCAGATTTCAAAAAATCTAAGCAGCCTGTTCTTGTTACAAACCTAGACTGAGTCTTAGTATTAAGCTCTATCAGTTCTATCTCCCTTTTCCCCATGATTCTCCATCTGTTTTCTAAAAAAACAGGGGTAGGATATTTGTTATTCTGAATACCTCACACCATGGAGCTGTCAAGAAGAAGTTTATTAAAAGGAAACATTTTACTGAAGACTGCAAGTCATGTTCTCTTTGAAACCTAAGAGTAGTCCTTTGTTCCGCCTTTATGCCATGCACACTGCTGTTTGCCTGATTCAATCTGTGTATATGAAATATGTCGCAGATTTGGCCAGATCAGCTAAGTCCCACTGTGCTCTCAATCACTGGGGTGTTTCAGAATTTGAAATCCTGCTCTGAAAACAACTGAAGTCCTGTTTTTATGTAGTTCTGCAACCGCAGTGTAATATGGAGTGCCTCGGCTGGTGCATTTATTACTCTCACTTTCCCCTTTCAGTAGGTGTTTAAATGTTAAACCAAAATGAAAAGCCACAGCAGTATGGAAGTTGTAGTATGACTATCAAAGCATAATACTTCAGCTGAGATATGCTGATTTCATAGATAAGAATCATGAAGATGCTTTTTGCTGTAGAGACAAGAAGAAAGCAGAAGAATCACAACTTCAAAAGCAGCAAAACTCGCATCCGCTTCCCGCATTCACATGCACTTTGCTTCTCTGA
The DNA here is from genome assembly GCF_001522545.3 of Parus major. Lineage (NCBI taxonomy): Eukaryota > Metazoa > Chordata > Aves > Passeriformes > Paridae > Parus > Parus major. Next base: position 59,133,714 of record NC_031768.1, on the reverse strand, counting down.
TCTTCCTACTTCAATGTCAGTTCTAGGAGCATGAAAACGAAGTTCACTTCCAGGAGCTGCATGTCAGTATCAGTCACTAGCCACAACTGAGTAGGAAACAGTAAGATGACAAGAGAATGCAAGTACTAGGTATGGATGCTAAATCTGAACCAGAGTGCCTGTAGTTATTACAGGCCACATAGCTCTCAGGCCTGACTGAGAGCTAGCCTGAGAAATTCATAGGAGGATTTCAAAACAACCCTCAGGGACACAAAACAGCCTTGCAGGTGCTGTTTGTCTGTCCTCTTGTTTTCCTTGCAGGAGAAAGTCAGGGGGGTGGTGTACACCACTGACCAATGATGGTGACGTAGCAGTTTACTAACCAATAAGAGTTTCCTTTCTGTACTTTCCACAGAACAAGTCTATAAGACAAGCCTAGAGTAATAAACTGAGGAATTCTCCTGTTCTGACTCCCTAGAGAGTCCGTGTCGTTCTTCTCGCTGTTCCTAATTAGAACGACAACTAGGTACTGTGAAAAATGGCAAAAGCCACTGAAGAGAATAGGATGTAAGCAAGAAGAGGTTGGGAGATGGACCACACTCTCAGAGATTATTGCAGCACACCTATCCCAACCCTTCTTCCCTTGAAGGGGACACATGTTTGTTTTCTTGCCTTCTTAGTGGAAACTCCTCAGATGTGGAGTTTGTTTTAATATCCTTTCCTTTGGGAGGACATGATAATATCCTTGCCTGAAAAGCCTACTGATCAGATCCCAAAAGAACCATGTACATTTTAATCTCCTACTATCTAGGTTTTGTACTAAAAAAAAAAAAAAAATCCTGTGGTTGATAACTGCTCAGCCCTTGAAAGCCCTGAGATGGTCGACTGCTATTCTACTTTTAACTTACATTTTTCCTAGGAGCATTCAGTTCTGCTTCTGCACATTTACAAAGATGCTCGAGTTTAAGCAGCTGCATACCTCACCTTCTGAGACCCAGCAGCCTGGCTCAGCTCATCTTCCACACAGAGTGGCTCTGGTCCTCATTAAATCAGTCTGAGCTGCTCTCCTAACTGGTGGTGGTGCTGTTCATCTGCAGCTTCACCACTCAGTAAGGACAGCTACCAAGGAACACTTGGGTCCACAACTCTCCTTGCCTGGTGTTCCTGGTTAGCTCAACTGGTTAGATCATGGCACTAATAAAACCAAGGCTGGGGGTTTGAGTGAATTTCTCGTTGACTCTTCTGTGAGCTTATCACTGGATCAGAAGTGGCTAGACTGTGGCCAGAAAACAAAATCCTCCAGCAGTTCTCTGAGCTCTGGACTAGTGTCAAGTTTTTCACTTGATTCTGACCAGCCTCATGAAAGTTTTATATTCTTTCTGTTCCAAAACGAAGATGAAACACATTAACTAGTCCCTAGGAAACAGATATGGAGTTGTAGGTTTCCTCCTAAAGAATAAGCAGTTAAATGCTTATTGATTTTTTTTTTTCTTAACTTGATGTTCATACAGTTCCAAGGTGCTGATACACAACCTACCTTAGAAAAGCACTTAACCATGTATTTGCTTCTGACCCTGAAGGACATTTTTCAGTGGATGTTTGAAGGTAGCCTCTTAATGGGATTATAAAATCCCCTGGTATTCTTACTGCAAGGAATTAAGAGCTGTGATTTCTCAAATCACCAAAGTATCAACTGCGGTTTTTTAGCTCCTGAATGTTCTCAGGTGTCTCATACTTACTCACAATATAGAAGCTCATTAAGGAGGCAGAAATAGCTCAAGAGAACCCGTGACTAAGACACTGCTGTAATGGCATGAAAACTGCTGACAAAACATTACCAGCAACTTCTCTTAAGACTGCCATCCACAGAACCGTGTGTGATACCAGGCTCTTCAGTTATTTTTAGCATAACTGTACACAAAAAAAATCACCCCACTCTTAATCTTATGACAAGCTGCACTTGTACACCTTTGTCATTTGCTCACTGCCCACCAAGCCAACTCTGCTGGCCTGCTTCCCACATTCCAACCTCCCCCATACACTCGCTGTTTAAACAACAGAGAAGGAGCTAGTCACAAAAATGAAAAACATGTCTTCCCTTCATCCAAGAATAAAAAAATTAAGAGGCCACTAAGAGGCTCCAAAGCTTTCTCATTTTAAAGCTAAAAATAATGTTTTAATGATTTGAATGCCTGAGAAGTTGGGAGGCACTCTCTACCTCATCCACAGCAGGTTGCAAAAATAACTGTTGCTCTTGAAGTAATGTCCAATGCTGAGGATGCAGAGACAAGGCTACTCCTGAAGATATGACATTTGTGAATGGTTTTTAGTCTCCTTTAGCTCCCATCTACTGTCTCATCTCAGTATCTACTTTGAGCAGCTCTAAGCAGCCTTTTAAGACCAATGAACAGTCACTTATGGCTTCAGATGTGGTCCTAAAGCTTCTTTATGCACTTGATTATTTTATTACCAAGTGCTTTAAAGTACAGCTGATACCAGGAAGAAGTATTTGATTCTCTTGCCGGAAATTCAGCAATTTGAAGCAGGAAGGAAGTGAAATAGAAAGTACATGAACCTATATTCATCAGACTGTAGTTTAGAGACCAGCAATAAAACCTCTCTCCAAATGAGTAGTCTACTGCTGGCAGAGAAAAGAAAGGCATGTAAGATTGTAGGATGGAAACCTACAAAAATTGTAGGTGAAATTTTAACAACTTGCAGCAATCACTTGTGAAGCCTTTACTTGGTCCATAACTATGTGCTCTTTAAATGTCTGCTAAGTATATAGATCTCTTTATAAATGCTGCCCTGGAGGTCTAGCAAAGCACTCTGCTGCCATGTGGGAAAATAGCTTACGCTTGAACTCCACAAGCAGCTAGAAGCTGGGAGCATTGCCAAGCAAAGTTACTTATGGATTGACCCAAGATATGTTTGTAGTCCTTTCTACTTCAGGCTCATAACAGACTTCATAAGGACTGTGGTTAGAGCATCTGGACTGCCAAAAGCTTTTTAGGGTTACATGAAAAAAAATTAAGCAAACAGACTGGCTAGGAAAGTATATTATTTGTCTGCTTGAAACTTATATGGAATATTGAAAATATGCTCTCTACTTAGTAAGCTGCTCCTTAAGCAGAATTTTTATTGTGGAATATGTTAAGGAATCAATCATTAGATTCTGATTAAAAGAAAAAACTCTTTTTTTTCCAGGAGACAAGTATTTCTAGACTGGACCTTGCAGCCCTACTACACTGGTTTTCATAAGAGCACTTTCATTTTCAACATCAATCCCTGCTTTACATTTAAAAGTACTCTGTCTACAGGTGTGCAAAGAAAACAGATGAGATCTGGTGCAGGAAGCTAGAAGCTGTAACCAGACCCGAGCAAAAGAAATTTGTCTATTTTCATTTCCTTAACAGTTCGAATTGCAAAAGACAATATATTGAAAAATAAAAAAACAGACGGTATCTTGAAGTGTTCCATTTCAGTCACTTAGCATGCTGACAGTTCAAATAAGGATACTGGTTCTTAAAACACACAGAAGTTAGATTATTTAGATTCTCCTTAAGGAAAGTGAAGGAAGCACAGACAACAGGAAACCTCCTTTAAGTCACATTAGCTGGATCCACACACAGGAGTATCACAACTGCAAGTTACAGCTGCATCTCTGCTCTTCATTGTTGAAGGGTGACTGAAAGGCAGAATTTGCAGATGATGATAAAGTATAATTCTGCCTTGACACTGTTACTTTCACTTCCCTGATGTACCGAACAGATGTAGAAAGCCTCAGATCACCACTTTCCTGTCTATTTTTTTCTCTGACATTGATACAAGATGACAAAGCACCCAGACCACTGGTGCAACTGCTTAATAAACTCCATTGCATTCAAAGGAAATTCAGAGTCTAATTAATTTGGCAAGGGAAATTTTATTGTTCTCAAACTAATGGTCATCAGCCAAAAAAGTTATCCCTACTCACTACTTATCATGGCCATGTACATTGCAGCATTTAAACTCCATCCAGACTGGCAGGATATAAAGCCTCAGCTAAAGCCAGCGACTTTGTTGAGTAACCAGCAGCAAATGACCAGAACACAGGGCTCTCCACTGCCTTACTGTAACAAGCTCCTTACTCTGCCATGAGTGAATGAAAAGCCCAGCACACAGCACATACAGAACTGAAGCCTGTGACAGGCTCTATAAAATGCAGGAGGAAAGAACTAATCCTACAGACATAACCTTTTGTTTCCCCCTTAACCTCTTGAAGGAGGTGGCTGGAAAAAGGGATGAGACATGGACTCCTGTGTCAGTATTTTGTTCACAAAAAGATCTGTCACTCAGAGTTCTCTGTTAAAAGCAAATATCACATTAACACAATTTAAATGCTGTAAATTTAACCCAAGTGCAGTTCATGCTAGAGCATATGTGAGTTCAGCTCAAACCTAATGTAGTACCCTTAATGAAAAACTGCCAGTCCTAAGCAGATGTGAGGCAGTAAAGTTGCAATGGGCCTGATAAGCCAGGGAAACTAAATACCATAGCAGACATCCATCTGTTTCACAGCCCATAATTAGCACTAAACACTATCATGAACACAAAAAGAGATCAAAGGCAGCAACTGCAGTAAAAGGGGATTGTGGCACATTTCCAGCTTGCCTAGGCTTCTTCATGACGGCTGACTTCTTTTGTCATTTGTGTTTGGGAACAAGCTGTCATTCTTGATTCCTGGGCAAAGACCACCCAGTTATCATGCTGTGGCAAAGTAGCTCTTCCACCAGTGTGAGAACGGTCTGCACAGAACTGGCAAAGTGAGCAAAACCAAAGCAGGAATTGACCCTCATTTCTGACTCCAGGCAGAGTAAGAAACAAGAGCAAATGCCATCTCCTTTTCCTTCAGGCAAGATTTTGTTTGCTGTTGATCTCGACTTAAGAGAATCTTGTCTGAAAGATTTCTTGGGAAAAAATGTGGAACTGACACTTGTTATGAGCATTCAAAGTGTTGGAAAACTTCTATAAATATTAGCATAAATTAGTACCATTCAGGCACATCCAAATGTCAGAATGGCTAATTATCTAACTTCAATTAGTTTTCTTAGTATAACTTCAAGTCTTCCTTTCTTAAAAAAAATAAAATAAATAAAATGTGCTTGAATACAGAATTGGTTAGCCACTACCAGATTCAGCAGCAAATACAATACAATCCTGGATAAAACTTCATGTCAAACACCAGGAAATAATTTATAGAACTTACCTCTGAGTACAGATTTTGGAAAAATTGTTTTAATTCCAACAGGACCACAGGTGGTGGTGCTGTTCATCTGCAGGACATTTATGAAATAAAGAAACACATTGTCTATGCCACTTACCCTGTGCACAGCCCTTTGGAGAGCCTGTTTCACACTTCTACAGGATTCTGGCATTAACTTCGCTTCTTGACTTTCAAAGGAGGCATCATGCAAATCTGCACTTTCTTGGTGTCCAAAAAGGGTTCTGACACAGTGTGCATGTTCTTTTGAAATTCTAGTAGGGTCCATCTGAAACAAAAATATGAGCACAACCACAGTTCTAAGTGTTAGAGACACTTTTCAACCATCTAAAAGTTTGGCCACTGGCTAAGTTTATTATCTAAATTCTCATTATAAACAGTGTAGAGAGAAAAATTTCCCAACATCAGGGTTTATTTCATCCAACAGTCATGTGAGATAGGAGAATTAATTATCTTCTGGTGCTGTCTATTTAATTAGCTTAGACTAGATATGTGACTTTCAAAAGTTAAAGATAAACTCCATTCTTATGGTAAAGTAAATAATTTTGAATTCTGTATTTCAACCCCTCAGGGCAATATCAAAGTTATTCTAGCAGGAAACATAGACAGTTATCCTCTCTCAAAAGCTATTGTTTGTAAGATGACACATGAATGTCAAGTAGAGAAACTTGGGCAAAGTATGTATGTGTGTGTACAGCACATCCTTTTCAAGAGGAGAAACAGGAGTTATCTCTGAAACCATTTTATCACTGAAATTATATCACTGAAGCTGTCAGTCAGATATTACTGAAACTGTTTTATGGATGTGCTCATTGTGGATAGAGTTTATTTTCTTTACAGTGGCTGGTATGGGGCTGTGCTTTGGATTTGTGACCAAAACAGTGTTGATAACACAGAGATGTTTTTGTTACAGCTGAGCAGGGCTGACACTGAGCCAGGACCTTTTCTGCCTCTCACCCCACCAGAGAGAGGCCTGGGGGTGCACAAGGGGCTGGGAGGGGACACAGCCTGGACAGCTGACCAGAACTGGCCAAAGGGATATCCCAGACCACATGGCATCATGCTCAGTATATAAAGTTGGGGGAAGAAGGAGGAAAGGGGAGATGCTTGGAATGACGGCATTTGTCTTCCCAAGTCACTTATGTGTGGTGGAGCCCTGCTGTCCTAGGGATGGCTGAACACATGCCTTCATATTCTGCTTCATTTGTGTGTGCAACTTTTCCTTTACCTTTTAAACTTTCTTTATCTCAACCCATGAGTTCTCACTTTTCCAATTCTCCCCATAATCCCATCAGGGAGGGAGCAGCTGTCTGAGACTTAGTTGCCAGCTGGGATTAAGACATGACAGTGGCAGGAGATACTGCTGTGTGAAAGTCACCAAGACAGCAAAAGTCAAAGACCAAAAGATGACCAAAATGCACCACAGGACACCTCTGCATCATTGGACAAGGAATGGTAAATTTAGAGTATCTGCAAGACATTTTTAGCAATCAGTCTTTATGACTGAATCAATCATATTTTTAAATCCTGCATTCTATCTATTACTTAGATAAATTGGAAGATAATCCAAGGATTGGGATTGTACATTGACAGAATTTTATTGCACAAAACTATTTAAATAATTTTACCCATTTTTTTCCACAAACTCCAAATCCTTTACACTGAAGAGATTAACAACTATCTTTCAGAGACGGCCTAGGACTCTCAGAAATTGTTTGCAACTCACATTTATTCTGATTTTACTTCAAGCTTAAAGAAACGTTTGTGCACTCAAATTCTATCTCTCTTTAGCTGGAAGAAATACTTTTACCTGGGAATTACAAAAGGCTATTTGTAATTGCAATGCAGGAATACCAAGATGTTGTGGACAGTGCCTAGTGTTCAGTTTCCCTTAATATAGAGCTGAACAAAACAGCAAATCAAAAGGAAGCTTTTCACAATACAAAACAGCCAAAGGGAATCAAATATATCATTTGTTCACAGGAACATAAATTCAACTCCTTAATCCCTCAAAAAAGGAATTACTTAATTTAAAAGCATAAAGTTTGGATTAGTGAGCTGAACTAAAGTCTACACCACCCAAGCAGCCACCCAATAGCAACACACAGCAGACAGACATTTGTTGCACAGACAGCAGCACCAAATGCTGCCTCCTCCATCACCACCCTTCTGCTCAAGTCTCCAGATGGAAAGTTCTTTGCCCAGTTCATTCAGACCAGTGTCAGATCCTGTAGTGTGGTCTCAAGTCATCCCTGCAGATCCAGAATGAAACAGGTCACTGAAGGTTCACCCAAAGATCATAAGATGCCACATCTTTGAGCAGAGGGGTAGTGATGAGTTACAGAATGGCTTGGAGGCAGCAACATCTTCCTGCAATGGCCTGACACAGCTGAACCCCAAACAAAATCTGTGTATAGCTACTGCAGCTCAATGAATTAAGTCCTAAAAACCAACATTAATGCCTTCTAAAGTCAGCTAGTGCAGTGCAGCCTCATGAACTCCATAAACCAACACTTCTCTGCTCTTCCCCCCTGCACCACAGAACTTAATTCCTGGATTTCAGTCCCCTCTTCTAAATCAGTAACAAAGGAGGAATTTTTTATGTCCTAATTTCCTTTAAGATTAGTTCCCCAAAACCAAGTCATCCCAGGTATCAGGCAAGCGTCAGAGTCGGTAGAGGGATAGGCATAAGAATGAAATAGCAGGAAGGCAACACTAGCTTTAACTGACTGTAAAAGCTGCACTCTTAAAGCATCTCTCACACTATGTTCCACTTGTATTCAGAACTCAGAAAATCAACTGTGAACTAAAATAATAGTAAAAATAATTAAAAATAATAAAAAAAAGGTAGAAAATGTTTACCAACAGCTGCTAAAAGGCAGTTAATGCAGAAGGACTTGGGTTGGAAGGTACCTTTGGACATCTCTAGTCCAGCCCCCTGCTTGAAGCAGGGCCAACTTTTAACTTAGGTCGGGTAAGCCAAGGCCTTCTAGACAACCTTAGGGGAATGTCCATCAATGATGACTTTCAGCTTCTCTGGGCAAACTGTCCTAAAACTTCACTACTTCTAGTGTGTAAAAAAACCCTTGGATTTTATATCCAGCTACAGCTCCCCTTGCTGCAATTTATGACTGTGCCTCTTGTTTTTGCTGTGCCCTTCTGAAGAGCCTGACTGTCTTTAGGCAGCTAAAAACAGTAATTAGTTTCCTTCACTCTAGTCTGTTCTTGGTCAAAGAATCCAGTTCTCCATTCATTTATACATTATGGTTCCTACCTGTCACAGTGTTTTTCTGCTGGACACCTTCCAGTTTGTTGATACACTTCTGGTACTGAGGGTCCCAAAAATATGACCCATTATTTCAAATGTAACCTCTCATGCTGCGATCAGTAGAGACCTGACAGAACTGATGTCTCCAACAAGATCTGGATATCTGAGTCTTCTCTCCTCTATACAAATCACAGGATAGAACAGAGAAAGCTACAGCAAATAACTGCCAATAAATACGAATTTTTATCACATTTTTATCCCAGTTTTGGATTTACTAAAACACATCTTCTGAATAGCAGGCAAGAAAACCAGGTTTTACAGCACAAATATCATGAAATTTGTGAAGGCCTGAGCGTCCAAATCACTGCTATCAGCAATCATTCAAATGTGTCACACAATACCATATCACAGCAGTAACAGCAGATTGCACAGAATCACTTGCTCAGATTTGAGTTTATCTGCTCGAGGTTTAAGACAGAAAACCAACATCTCTGCACCTACATGTAAAAGATCCAAGGCTTAATGGAAACACTGCAGCTGATGGTTTCAGCAACTTGATGCTGTGCAGCCCACCCTGATAAAAACTGCAAGACTCCAGATAAGATAAGAGGAAACTGATTTTGAGACTAGCTAACCTACCTGTTGCCCTCACCTTTTTCAAAGAATACTTTCAAGAATAGTCTTCACCACATTTAACTATGAAAATCAGCTGACTTGCCTGAAAAGGCATTCTCAGAAATCCCACACCTTATGTCTTTACAAAGAATGCACACCGAACTGCCATGGCTGTAAACAAGCACTTCCAAGCACTGAGATCAAAACTGTGGCGAAGTAGTGATGCACAGAAAAACTTCCAAGGACATGTTTTGAGAAGAACTTCTAAAGAACAAGAAAAGTATGATGAAATACCAGAAGCAGCTTGCTAACTTTCAGGGCAGGGCACCTTCAGCAAAGTTCTGAAGACTTAGTATCTGGAAGAAACATCAAGATGCAAACAAAAATAAAGGAGAAAACTTTATAAAGTGTGAAGTCTCCTAAATATCCTAGAGGAATTTAATTAAAGAGAGGAGTGTCTAGCTTATTTTTTAATATCTGTTTAGCCTGACCTTGAAATCAGATCAGACTGTTCAGTGTCCCCTGGTTTTCAGTATCTCTCATCATTCTGGCTGAATTTCTGGACTCTATTCACCCAATTCAGGGCAGCCAAAATGAACTCCAACATCATGGGTGAGACTGAATGAACTTACAGCCTTAAGAAACAATTTTATGATGTAAAAAAGATTCATTTTGGTTTTAAAAGATAAAATACATTCCTCCCACCTTTACTATTGCATTTTGCATCAATTATGCACTGTTACAATATTGCACTAAAAACTTCATTCAATAAATGTTTAACATCTATACTTGTACTTGTTTTCAAACTTAAACCACTTTCCAGACTATCAAATATCACTTTGCTCTCCATGACCTTTCTTAAGCACCAAGAAGGGGTTCTTCCAGCTTCTGGGAGATGTTAATGACCCCCAGCAAGCTGGTTTTTCTGTTCGCCACAATGCTCACAAAACTTCATCTTTTTTGAAAGGCAATAGCTTGAAAACACACCACAAAGTCAGAATTCCAAATAAGCATGAAATGACAATAAAAATTGGGCTTCCAGGTCACTATTTATCCATGTATTAAGTTTTCCATCTGGTAGAAATACTTAAATTTTGTACAGACTTTTTTTTTTTAATGGGAAAAATGCACACTCTTAGAGGTCTAGCTTAAACTGTGGGCATTAGACACCCAGACACACATTTGAGCACTTTCAATTTTCTTCACTGCCCTTCAGCTCAGTCAGTGTTAGACCACATTCCTCCTCTTTTGAGATCTAAGTGCACTAAGGATAATGGGCCAGAAAGAAAATCTTTAGGAGACTGTATCTCAGCATTTATCAGTCAAAGTTAAAGAAAATACTTCTCTCACCTTGTGCTGTGCATGAGTCTCTATAGAGGGATGACCTCCAGCTGCTCTGAGTATCTTAACTAAATTTGCATGGCATTTTTACAGACAATGAGAAAATATTCCCCAAAGCATAAGCAAAATGAATGCTTAAGAACAATACATTTTCTTATTGTTTCATTTCTTGGATTCAGTACACTGCACAGGATGGACCAAAAAGCAAGGATAAAACATGCTAATGTGTTTACATTTCAGTACACTATTATGAGAATACTGGTAAAATTCAGACTTGTTGCTTTTTTTTTATTTTTTTTTTTCTTTTTCGACACACCAGTTCATTGTCTCACTTGCATGGCACTGCATTATTTCTTAGCCACAAACATGTGTTTACCCGTGAAAACCTAGTGTCAGTCTTAGTTATGTGTCTTGTGAAATTCCAAATGCTCAAGCCACAAAATAAACAAAATTAAGGAAAAACCAAAACCTCAACTATTGTCTCAGCTTATACTGTGTCATGATCCAGCCCAAATGATTTTATGCGAATACAGACAAAATGTGAGTGGAAAAACTGAGTCAGAGTTTACTCAGACTCTTAGATAAGGTTTTAAAGAGCTTCCAAGATACATAATTTCTTAATATCAGCCTATACAGTCTAATCTTTCTAATTCATATTTGCTTAATTTACCAAGCAAACAATTCAAATCTTTTCATGCACAGCTTCTACTACTAGTGCTTCATTATTTTAACAACATTTATTAAAAATAATTAAGTTCTGTTATTAAAGTACAAATTTAGATAGCTGAAATATACACCAAAAAGGCCAAATTGAAGTAGCTTAATAAAATCAGACTTCACAGAAATCTTTTTTTTTAAAAAAAAGGGGTCTGATCATGTCCCATTTAAATAAAATAAATCTCTGAGAATGTGAAATAAGAATTAACTGCTTCAGGACCTACTATGTTTTTCCATCTATCTTATTTCACAATTAGAATTGGTGAACAAATATGAATTATCATATCCTCTTATAGTGAATTATGTATTTAGTTCAAGAGTACACTTATTATTCTATTTTCCATTGATTACATTCCCTCCATTAAATTTTTTTAGGCAATGACTTCAGTCAAGCCTACACTGAGTTATATCACCTCTTCTAGATGTCTTGGAAATTCAAATTTACAAAAGACTCTGTTCAATAGTGCTACTCCAAATCTACAGGAACAAGAAACTAGCAAGAGAATTAAGCTGTCAAACACAGAATTGCACCTGAAGTGTGCCATTTTTTAAATCAAGAAAACAGAAGAAAAATAGCCATTATGGTTCCTTTTTACCCTTTGTTAGGCACACGTGAAACCCTGACATGTACCTATCAGAAAGGGTCTTTACAATGGGGATATACTTTGATTAATTGTTTTGATTGCAACAGCTCTTGAGCCCCCTAATGAATGTATAGCTGCACATCTCTGAGCTATGTTTTGACAAGAATGTCTTTTCAGGTCCATGAACATCTGGAGTGAAAAACATTCCCCTGTCACAAGTTGAAGCAGGCATTCATTTATTTCACTGTCAAGCAAACAAGTAGCTTTAAGCTACTTTTTTTGAGTCCCAAAAAATTAGATGTCACTAATCTGAAATATACAAGTTATGATTAACTAACTGCTGTATTACCATTACATTCTATTTTTGGATAAATGGAAAACACTAAGCCATTGTCAGTAAGAAAATACGAAATAGTCTGCATAATAAATTATCAGCAGTGCTACTGTATATTTGACAGTCATTCATCTAAGTGGGTATACACTTGTGCAACACCTGTTTTCAGAGTGCACTTCGTTAAGAAATCCAGCCTGCTACCTCAAGATCAAGTGCCTCTACCTAGAAAGTAAACCAAAAGAAACAAGTTTCCAGTCTCTGCCGACTTCAAATGAAAAGTACACACAACAGAAGTACCACTTCCATGACGGCAGTCAGAGCCACATTAACAGAACTAACTAGCATCCGACAATAAAGCCAAGCAGAAATCTAACACCTAGCCCTGAGAACCATCTGGCTGACAGCTCCCCACTTCCTCCGAGAGGGCTCAGTCTTGCCGGGTAAGAGGTGCAGCAGCGAGGGAATCCAGGCAGCCGTGCCATTTCCAAGAAGCAGGCTCCTCTTCTCTCCGAAAGCCCAACCGCCCATCGCCTTATCTGCCCCCACAGCGACACCTCCCCGCACGCACCGCTGCCTCTTCCCAGACATCCCGGCACACTCGAGGCCTGGCAGGTCAGGGGCGGCTCTCTCCCAGAAATTCCCCCGAATCCCAAAAAAGCCTCCCGAGCTGCGGCAGACGCCCCTGGCCGATGCCCACGAGCACACAGACCCCGCTCCTCGGCAGTACCCCTGCGCAGCCTGAGTGACAAACCATCAGGAATGGTGTTGCATGATGTCCCTTTTGGTCCTTAAAGCCATTTTCTGCTGCTAGTGAAACATTCATGGCAGCCAAAGATCTCAGCCATGTCACAGAATCACAGATTATACGGAGTTGGAAGAGACCCTCAAGGATCATCGAGTCTAACCCGCACAGCACCATCTCAAAAAAATCACACCATTTGTTTGAGAACGTTGTCCAAACATTTCTGGAACTCTGTCATTCTTGGTGCTGCGACCACTTCCCTGGGGAACCTGTTTCCCACCACCCTCTGGGTGAGGAACCTTATTCTGATAGCTAATGCCAAACTTCTCCCCAGTAGAAAACTGGAAGCCGATCATCAAACCAAAACCCTGCAAGACTTCAGGTGAAGGATCACGACTAACCTATTTCCCAGGTCAGGTGGCCCCTCCCGTCCAACCTCGCGGCGAAGCCCTGTATCCCGAAACGCGCCCGATGCCCGGAGCGCTACCTGGAGCGACTCCGGTGATGAGGGGACAGCACAAGCTGGGCAGGGCACTGGGAGCCCATTGGCCCGACCCCTCTCAGAACTGGATCGACTTCGGAGACAGATAAGTGTGTTCTAAAACTTTTTGTTTCGTTTCCTTTTCTTTAATAAATCGTTTCGATCGCACCTACACGAGGGCCTCCCCATCTTCTGCAGGGTGCGAGGCGGCCGCGCTCGCCACAGTGGGAAGCGTCCGCGCCAGTCCCCGCTTACCTGAGCTCGGAAGTAGAGGAAGAGGGCGACGCTGCAGACCACCTGCCCCAGCCCCAGGAGGACGAGGGCGACGAGGAGGGAGCGGGATGCTGGCGGCGGGGGCGGCGGGGGCGGCGGCGGCGCCGGGGCGCTCTCGTGGGCGGCGCCGCTGCCCAGCTCCTCGGAGCCGCGCAAGTACTTGGTGTAGTCTCGGCTGGCGCGACGCATCGCAGCTCCGCTCCGCTCCGACGGCTCCAGCGAGCTGCCCAGCGCCGGCAAACAACCTCGCTGCCCCGGCCGGGCACCTCTTATAAACGGGGCG
>NC_031768.1:59089259-59119663 GCF_001522545.3 Parus major | reverse complement strand
CGGCCCCCACTGCCGGGCAGGTCGCCCGGGGATGGCGGTCGGCGCTGCTCCGCCCCGCGCAGCGGAGCCCTGAGCCGCCGGGGACAGCCCTGGCCCCGCCGCCTCCTGCCCCCTCCTCACCCTTACCCCGCTCAGGTTCGCACTCCACACAGGCGGCCCCGTCAGCCGAGGCTTCCCTGAGCCCCTGGTTGCGTCTGGAGGGTCCCTTTCCCCAGATTGCTGGTCTCTGAAGTCAGCGTGCACCTCGGGTGCGCATCTCCTGCGCCTTTGGTGGGTCCAAGCCCTCAGGGGACCAAGGACCTGACAACTCCTCCCTGTCTCGCTCGCTCCTCACTCAAGCCAGGCCAAAATGAGCACAAGTGCTGTAGTTTCACTGTCCAAAGAAGCAATGCACCTCACAGTCTTGTTAGAGGAATGGGTTAAAGACATGGCAGAAGTGTGCTAGCACCCGGCTGCCAGTGAAACCTGCTCAGAGCCACCTCATCTCCCATATGCAGCCAGCCTGTTACAGACACATTTCTGAACCCTTGGTTAGGAACATCTGGTATTCTACATGTCTCAGCTTACATTCAATACCAAAACCTCTTCTTCATAAAGTCATGCTGCAGTTTGTAGGCATTTTCTTTCTCATGGTCCTCTTGGGGTCCTGTTTAGGCCAGATACAAAAGTGAGTTGAAGTCCAGCTCAGGCTTTGTGGAACATGTGAGAATGACACAGGTCCATCTTGCAGATCATCTTGTTTGTAGAAAAAAAGTCTGTATTTCAACTCAAATACATGACACAATATCCTGTTTAGGTCTCTCTAATCTAAGAAACAGAAGATTTTACCTTCCAGAGAGGTTGATGGAACCAGACATAATTATAAGCTCCAACAAAGTAAAGGAAACTGGATCTCACCAAAACACCATGCAACAAATCGCTATCAAAAGAAACTGAAGCACTGAACCCAAACAGTGCAATGGCAATTTCTTCACCAACACACTTGAGAAATGATGGTGAGAGGACCTGCATCTCCACATCACCCACCACAAAGTCATTGAGAGGAATGCCCCAGCCTTGAATATTTGCCACTATTTCTTCTTTCTAAATGCTTACTTTTATTCTCGGAAGCACTGGGAGCATTGTGGTCTGTAGTCCAATTGGAGGAAGTGTTCCTGTAACTGTGTCTCTACTTTTCTAGGAAAAAAAAAAAAAAAAAAAAAAAAAAAAAAAAAAAAAAAAAAAGACTAAATAGCTACCGTCACCTGTAAAATAACCATGAAAATAATCTCACATGAGAGTGAACTGCACCCTCCTAAATCAATTTTACATTGGTCTACAAAAACAATTCTTTCAGAAAGGATTTTTAAGAGGTACAAATGGGGTTTTTTTAAGGGTCTGCATGGTTTTTAAAATCTAGTCAACAATTACATATTAAAGAATTGATAAAGGAGAAGTTAGGATAGTATCAGCAATGCTAGCACATGATTTTCTATGCTTTCCTGTGAGAAGGAACTCAAGAAAGCACTCTGCTTTTTTCACCCTAGGGTTCAAATGTTTCTTCCTAATGAAGATGGAAAAAATTTATGTCAGCCCTTGCCACCTTAAGGTGCTCTTCTAGATTCTTGCAGAAGGAATGGGAAGGAGACTTTCAATGAAGAGCTGTGGGGATCTGCAGACACCATCTTTAAATACTTTGTCACATATGGAAACAACTTTCTCCAGACAAACATGCTTCCTCCAGGATCACTGCTTCATTAGCTGTCTTCTTTACTGGCACCATCTTTAGTATTGACATTGTATGCTACACCATGGAACCATTACTGCTGACCCTATGCCTAGGTGTCTTATATGTGCCAATCTCTTGACATTGAATAATCAAGACCATCTGGTTCATGTTCATCCTCAACCATTTCACCCTCACAAAATCTCAGATGCAACTACAAGCACCCAGGTGTTTGTATCCAAGCACCAGGACATCAGGCTCATCAGGAATGACCCCGCATAAAACACGAACCTTCCCACCAAACCAACACGGGTTCCTAGGGTATGCTAGGGGTACGTAAATGACATCTGTACTGAAAACTTAGACTCCCTCATTGATTTCTACCACAAATTCAGCAACCAGAATTGCCCATCAAACTCTTTGGAAAACTTACATCAGCATCAACTTTCTACACACCAAGGTCAACATAAAAAATAGCAACCGTCAAAATACCATATGCAGAAAATCCACAGACCAACACACCTCCTTCCACAAACCATCAGCTATCCAAAACACACTAGAAAAACTGATATAGCCCACAGACATCACCTCATTTGCTCTGAGGAAAGCACTCATGACACACCCTCAGAAAGCTACAGATGATGCTCATCCAACACTGACACTCCACTAGGATCGCATATTTGAAGAAGCCACCTAAACCTTTTCCAAACTTACTGCAATGCAGAGAGGAAATCCCCTGCTGGGTATCATATACCACAATATGCAAGAAATGTATACTGGAAAATGTTGACGAGTTGTAGCTTATATTGGAAGGAAATCATACCTTGAAATTATTTTTCCTAGAAACACCCATCCTTCCCTTCAAACCACACTCACTATCATTAGCTCCATCACTGAAAGCAAGTTTCAGCAGACCAGAGTATGCTAGCTACAGCCAGATAGTTCAGGAAAATCATACCCAAATACTGCCACAGCCCTCATGATAAACACCTGCTCCAGCAGAACCACCAAAATATACAGATCCTACACATGAGCATTCTGAAATGCCATAGGCAGCACGGAAGGCATTCATTCACTGCTCTAAAGGAGCTCTGTGGATGAAACCAAACATCCACCACAGAACAGCTAATTCGGAAAGAACAGCGACACCCAGTTACCATTTGGAAAATTATATTCCCAAAGCAACTATTCCATCTCTAACCATGCAGTCCTGACACTGCAAGACCAAAGATGGGCCAGAGAACCAAAACATGCAACTCTATCAAATACTGGATTTTATATCAGATTAATTTGACAAACACTTCAGAGTTTCCCCTATTTCTTAAGTCTTGCTGATCTTTAGTTTTTTTGTAATTTTTTGATTACTGTTTGCTCTGATCACTCCTCTTCTGCCACCACTTACACTCTTAATAGGGTCGGGATCACCTTCTGCTCCCAAAATAGAAAATACTTTTCTCTCAAATGTCCAACTCATCAAGATAATCAAATGGAATTGAAAGCAACAAGCTACAATTCTCTATACTTTGGACTCAAAGAGTAGTTCATCTGCATGAAAGTTAATCTGCTTTATCTAATATCTCATTTACACAATTGTCTCTTGGGCCTACTAAAAGTTTAAATAAAATAATATAATAATATATTATTATTATTATTAATATAATAATAATAATATAATAAAGTTTAAATAAAAGCTTTCTTCTTAAAATATGTGACACTGTTTGGGTTGTGGGAGGACTAATGACACACGAAAAAGTTCCCATAAAGTCCTGGCTCTGCCATGTGAACTCTTGGCCCCTGAGCAGAACACAGCTCTTTCCGATTGTCTACAAAATACTTGTGTTGCAAGAGATGATCACAAATATAGTACCTGTTGTGATAAGACTGCATAGCTGCTAGGATTTTTTTTCATCATTTTGCTTTGCAGCAAAACAGGAAACCGTGTTTACATAAAAAGGCTGCGTTGAAAGTAGTTCTCATTGCAAGGCTGATTCTCGTTGCAAAGTTGAAAGTCTTGAAAAATCTGAAAATGTCAAAGAGCAACAAGCCTGCAGGTCAAAGTAAAACATAAGGGGGGAAAAATTTAGGCTTTTTTATTTTAGTTTGTTCTCTTTCAAAACACAGCGAATCACAGAAAGTTCTTGTCCTGACCTCCGCTTCAAAGAATACAGTGATTTTTACCTCAAGAGAGATTATGCAGCTGAAATATTCCATTTTGGTAAAACAGTTAAGCAAGTATTATATTTTTACACCAAAAAGATTTCTTTCCTGTGGACGTATGTTTGTTACTAAAGTTTCTGGGATTACTATTGGCTGGAATATTGTCAGTGAAATTATTTCATCAGCCAAAGGTTGTTTTTGACCTGACACAAATGTTTAATTGGGTTGTATCAATATTTTGGACAGTAAGGGTTCCAAGGAACAGCACAGACTCCTTAGGGGATATAAAGAGAATCCTGTACTGAAACTCTGATCTACTCAGTGTGAATAGGGATGTTTTGATGAAAGTAGTGAAAATAGGCAGAAATTCCATGTATGTTGGGAGGGAATGAAGTTCTACAACTTCCAAAATGATCATGAACTGAACTTCACCTTTTTTTTTTCTTTTTCACTTCTCAACGTGCTCTACAGTGGTTAATATAAGTAAATATGTAAGTGTAAAGAGAAGGATAGCACAATCTGACCAATAACAGAGTGCCTGAGGGAAAATTTAGGCATCTATTTAAAATACTGTCCTAGAAAAGTCTGGGAAACAGCAATTGATACACTGGGAAATAATTACTTTATCTTAAAAGAGTGGAAAAATGCATTAAAATGTCATTTAAGTTTTCCAGCAAATTGCCATTTTGCTTCTTTCTACTCTAGTGGGTATTACAAAGGTCAAAACAATGAAACTGATTTTGAAATATCAACAGAAATAATTAGTGTATTAGTCTTTTATATTTATGTAAAAACACTTAAATTAAGATAATAGAAGTAACTTTGTCCCTGTTCAGGAAAAGTTAACTGAAAGGAAGTTGTAGGAACATTCTTACATTATTTTAGAGCGGAAGACTGCAGCAAAGTGTAGGGGAAAATACTCGGAGAAGAATTCATATCTCTCTAGGTTTGGTAAAACCAAAAAAACCCCACACTACTTGCCAGTAGTTAAAGTCCTCAGAGTCTGTTAAGAAGCTCAGAGAAATTGGTGAATATATTTTTCAGGATTTCAATATGTTTTGGATGAGGTTTCTCCAGTAAGAAGGCTTGAGGTCACCTTACATGGATTTGCACAGTTTATTTTTTTAATGTACAGGTTTAACAGATTAGGATTGCAGCCCCTCAAGGCCTCTTTTGCAGGAGAGAGACTTTCTGGATATTTTTTAAGCCAGATATGCTGAAACATTTTTTAATATAAAAGATTTCTTTAGTGTCACTTGACTATCATGGCACATTTCTTTGTGGTGTTCCAAGTATCCTAGTCCATGTCCAAGTTACAGGTGACATGCAGATCTGTGAAACTCCTGAGCTGGAGTCAAAAGACAGGTGAGAGTTCATCCCAGTGATTATAATCCATATCAGGAGCACAGGTAGTGAAGCATTTTGGTCAGAAAAGCTGTATATTAGGCAAGGTCACTCTGGTCAAACTACACATTAAAAGTGTTTCAATTTTATTTTCCAATTAAAACAAATCAAAACATCATACAATACAGTAAGTTGAATATATTAAAGTATTTCAGCAATAGTATTTTTCATTAAATGATACTGTCAGAATTAGATGAACACTTTCTATCTTATCTCACTGAGCAGCCTTCACTTCTTCATGATTTTACGTTGAAAAACACACAGCCCTAAGTTTTTATTAAGATCAGCTGCCTAAATTTAAATATTTCAGTTTACATTGCAGCCAGGAACTGTATGACTTTATAACTGCATAACTTTACCTTCCTATGGCTGTCTTCCAAGCTGCTACTACACACCTACTGCTTTCAGCATTCCCTAGAAGTGGTGGAATTGCTCTGATGCTAAGGAAGATCCTGGTGCTGCTAGTACTGACCAGACTGAGTTAAGACTGAGTTTGCAATTGAGAACAAATGATTTGTTGGCAGCAGCTGTGCCGCAGGACAGCTTTCTCACACAGGAGGGTAAGAGCAGTACTGAGTCAGATGGAGATCCAGCTACTCGCTGGCCTGTGTGGGTGGCAGCTGCTGTAGAGTAGGAGTAGCCATGTCCAGCTGTGGAAAGCAGTGCGGCTAGCCCAAGCCCTGCTCTTTGGAAACCAGACTGCAGTTGCCTGGTGCCTGTCCTTCGCAGGGACGGTTTTGTTAATCAAGCGGAGTCTGGAGCTCCAGCCACCACGCTGGAATTTCTGGATCTGAGACTCTTGAACTGGCTGGTTTGGGAAAAAAAAACCAGAACTCCCAACCCAGGATTATGCACTAACACCAGCAGTTCTGCACCCACAGTGACAGGGAGCAGAAGAGTTTCATGCTCACTCAATATCCAGACTCTTGCTGCCTAAGAAACCCAAAATCAATAGTGAGTTTGACAGCTCAGCTAAGACAGGAGAATCATGTTCTGATTTCAGAAGTAGGAGTGGCCAACAATTTATGCCCAGGAAAGAAATAAAAGAGCAGGGCAAGCGTGTAATTAGACTTCCCAGTACACTCCAGCAGCTTGTGGCACAGAGCTGCCTTAAGTCAGTGGTGGTATTTCTTTGTGTTTAAATTTGTGCCTGAAACTGCCTGAAGATTCTGATGGTGTGTGGACATGTGATGGAGCCTTGGTGGGAACTGAGTCTTGGATGGGACAGGGATAAGAAGATGTGACACAGAAAGAAAAGGCATAACACAGGACATTCACAACAAGGAATATGAGTCAGAAGCTGTCAGACATGCCCAGCAGTTCCTGTGGCTCACAAGCGGGGACAGAGAGTACCAGATGATGTAGCAAAGATACCCTTAAAGGGGATATTGAACAAAAGAGACCTGGAAACATGAAGTACTGGATGAAGACCCACGGAAAAAGAACAAAATGAAACACTTGCAGGTCAACACCAAAAAAACCTCCTTCTTAAAATGTAAACCATAGAAAGGCTTGGGTTGGAAAGGCCCTTTAAGATCATGTAGTACTAAGTACAAAGTGATATTGGAAAGTTGATTCAGATAAATTAAGTGTCCACTTGATGTAGACAAATCTTCATCTTACAGAAGGGATATGCCATTCCAGGCTATATGGGAGGACAAAAGAGGATCTCCTTTTGGAAGAGGAAATGCAATGCCTCTACCCTTCCCATTAAAGTTTTGACAGTGCTTTCATGAAATCCCATCCAATTTCACAAACTACTTTATTCCCACTCATTCCTTGGCAGTGGTCATGTCTGTAGGTGCTCTTTGGGCTTGGCACAGAACAGCCATTGAGGAGGAGATGCTGGGCGCTCCCACAGTCACTCCACAGGATGTGGGAGACTTGCCTTCACATTTCTTTTTTTCCAGTGGGATTCAAGCCCACAAATATTCCAGGATCCCTAGGAAGAAATCCTAACCACATATCTGTGTGCTGGTTGAATGATTCGTTCTCCCAGTTTGCACAGTTTTAAAGATTTTGAAGAGGGAGGAAATGAGGAAAAGAATAATAATGGGGAGGCAGGTGGGGTATAGGTGTATTCCCATAGAAAGCAGTGTTTGTCTTAGAGATAATATCTATCTATCTGGAACATCTGCCTTCATCTCATACTTCCTCTTTTCTCCACGTATTTCAGTGGTTAAAGCATAGGACAAGAGCATCTGGTTTCAATTCTGCCTCCATGAAGGCACAGAAGCATGTCCCATGTCCCCAGAAAGAAGTACAATCATCTGTTTTTCTGACGTGGGGGAAAATGCATTAGAGTAAGCCCACCTGCCAGAACTGTTCCACATTGCTTGGAATGATTAGAAGGAAAACAAATAGGGGCTTTCCAACATAGTAGGACGCTGAGTGCAGGAAGGAGATGGCATGAATTGGAGAAAGATTTCATGTGAATTGCGATGTTATGTTGAATGCATATCCTGAAAGCAGGGATGTGGGTCTGAGGAGTTTCACACTCAGCACTGGGCCTTGCGAGTTTCATTCCAAGTACCTGCTGTGAAGAACTGACTGCAGACCCAGCTCAGGACAGTGTCCCCATGCTTTGTTGAGGACAACGTGAAGTCTGGTGTCACAGTGCCCAACATGCCAGCCCCAGTGCACTGCAAAGCCTGCACAGTAGCTGAAGTAACCTGCTGAAACACACATTCAATAATTTTTTCCTCCTTTTTCACCTCATTTGATCCTGCAGCCTGTACCACCTAACAATTCAAATAGACTGTGGTTAAAGCTGCCCAGGAGCATTATAAAGTGGAGGCAGGTTTCACAGTCTGAGGCCACCTAACATAGCATAGCCACTGTAGCATAGTCAACAGCAAAGAAATGCACTATCTTTTCTTTGTATTGATCAGTTATCAGCAGGGCTGTAGTGCTAAAACTTGTATAAACCCTTCAACAAATGCATCAGAACTTCACAGAATCAGCGGTGGTTTCAGGAAATACTCAAGTACAAAGCGGCAACTCATCATTCCTTGGAGCCTGAAGAAATAGGATAGTTTCTTCATGAATAGCTACTTGCAGACAATCACATCATGTTCTGCTTCATCATATGAAAGCACAATAAAAGAATGAACTGAAACAGGGAACGATTCTGTTTATTCTGCCACATTTTGGAAGATCTCAGTCCTAATTTCGTATCATAAAGCACTTTGATGCCTCATAAAAGCAAAGTGTGAAAATAATACTTTGCTTGTTAAGAACTTCCTACTAATTATAGTTTGAAATGTTTGCATTTGCTTTATTTCTTTAAAGGCAATTACAAGCAAGTGGTGGAGTTGAGACTCCAAATACAGTGCTCTTGTTCCAGATCTATTTACACACAGGGATAAGGTTAAAGCCCTGGTGAAAGCTCACAATCTGTCCCAATCTGGTACCCACACTGAAGAAAAATTTCAAACAGGAAGAACAAAGAAGTGCTATCAGAGTATCAGAGCAATAAAAAACTTTCAGTCAAGGCTAAAGGGGTATAATTATTTGTCACCAATACTTTAGTTATATGAAAGTGCAAAAGGATGTTATTTAAAGGTCTACAGACAAACAAATCAATATAAATTGTCAATTTAAGCAGGAAATCAGAAGAAGGCTTTCACAGAATCATAGAATACTTCAGTTTTGAAAAGACCATTAAGATCACTGAGTCCAACCATCAACCTAACACTGCCAATTCCACCACTAAGCCTTGTCCCTAAGCACTACACGCTTGACAATCCTTTTGTTGAAGAATTTTTTCCTAATATCTAACCTAAATCTCTCCTCTTGCAATTTGAGGCCATTTGCTCCTGTTCTATCCCTAGCTGCTTGAGAGAAAAGGCCATCCCCCACCTCACTACACTCTCAGGCAGTTGTAGAGAGTGATAAGGTCCTCCTGAGGCCCCTTTTCTCCAGGGTAAGCCCCAGCTCCCTCAGCTGCTCCTCACTTCCAAGACCTGTGCTCCAGACCCTTCACCAGCTTCATAGCTCCTTTTTTATCAATTTAAAGAGTAATATTCTGGAATAACCTATCAGTTAAAGTAAATGGAATAATGAGTTTTTCCAGAAACCTCACTTCATAGACTTTACCTTTTCTGTGAAAGGAGTTATTTGAGTGTTTTATAAGTCTTGCAATAGCAAGTAACTATCTTGAAAGGTCTTTTCCAGTCCTCCTCCTTTGGTGACTGCTTCTGGATATCAAGAGCTTTTGAGTACAAAGGAGAAGATGATCCTATGCTTGTGGAAGGTGTGTGTACCTTGAAGCACAGAGGAATTAAGTGGTTCCTACCTTAGATCTATGAAATAAGGCTGTTTCTCATGCAGTTTTAAAATTATAATAGTGCACAATTTTATGGGAGAAAGGCTCTACGTATATAATAGGTATATAATATCCATATCTAGGTATTGTTACCAACATGAATAGAGAGGTTTAGAGAATGGAACTGCAATACAAGATTTTGATGTTAAGTTCTGTACAGCTTTCTTCTCTTGGAGACCAGTACTTATTGTGCCTCCTGTTAGCAGAAAATTGAATCCCACCAAGAAGAGGGAAAGTTTCAAACTCTTGCAATGAAATAGATGCCACTGGTAGAAAGACCTCCATGCTAATAAATTTGCAAATTGGGAAGTGAATCTGGAAAGGAGCACATGTTCTACTCCTTATTAATGGTCTGGCATTGCAGCCAACATGCACTGCAAGTCCTCAGACTGTTTATGCAGGTGATGGTTTTATCTACTTGTTTCATGAAGCAATGCCTTTTCCAGATAAAAAAATCAATGAATTTTACTTATTTTTTTCTCTCCAGACATATTGTAATTAATAAATAAATAAATACACAAAAAAAAATAAAAGCAACAAACATCACTTGCCCCAAGATTCATATCGAGCTATAAGACTCGTCATTAATTAAGTGGCAGCTTTTCTATCCCACCTCCACACTTATGGACAGCAGAGTTCAAGAAGTTCATGAACTGGTTCCCCACAGTTATCTTGAACATGAACTCACTGTTTAGTCAATGGCTTAGAAAAACAAGGCTGGACAGCTGGTCTCTGTGCTACTTACCACAGTCTCAGGGCAGGGACAGAGGAAATTTAGAGAATATTTCCAAACACAGTCTGCCAGATTATTCAAATCTATAGTGCATAGATGTTAAGTATTTTTTGCTCTGGAATTTAATGTACACTGTAATATGCTCCCTGTTTTATGGAGTGTGAAGGCTGACATTTGAAATTAGTGCTGTTTCATAGCCTGGTATCTGGTTGCTACATCTGGCTGTGTCATGTAGTCTGGGGAAGTGCTCTACCACAAGGACTTGAGCCACAGAGGATGGTGAGACAGATGAAGCTAGATAATCTTTTTTATGTCCATGAGGGTCAGTGTTTCAACACCAAGCAGAACTAAGACAAATAAACAGAAACAGGACTCACTGTAATTAATGGCTCCAGAACACAATAAATCCAAACAGCTTCTTATTTCCTATCCATGGCTCACTTCAGACTAATATGAAAATTTAGAGGGTAAAAGATCTTTCCTCTTAACTGTTGAATTGGAATTTTCTTACAGAACCACTTTCAAATTAAATATGCATACAGACAGAGCACTCCCCCCACCTAAGGTCTCTGTCTGTATGTATTCGTGTCTGTGCCAGTATGTCATTTGAGAGGGTTCTTCCTTTCCCAGTGTTTCCTAATCCTATAAAAACACCATGTCCTCACGTTTTAACTGTGCAAGAGCATTTCAAAAATGCTGCCACGTGGACTTAGGTATCAAATACAATTTGTTCCTTCTCAGTTTTTCATGTATTCTCTGGTGATCCAAACCAATTTTCACTCTGAAGTCCTTAAATATTAGGCTTGAAGCAGGGATGGCTGCAAAGATTATTTTCAGCACAGTTTACCAGCTTCACACACACTTCACTGTTGCTCTGTAGTATGACAAGTTCTGCCTTATGAAAACTAAAGATACATCCAATAGGTTGATAGACATGATTTATTAGTACTATCCCAGAACAAAACACATGCACACAAACACACGAACACATACACACACACACACGCACACACACATATGAAAACTACAGTCTGAACTCAACAATCACTTTAATCTTCTGAAGTCAATTAAATATTTCTATTTAGAGTCAGAGACTTCTCTTTTACACCACACCTCCAGCACCCCAAGGCATCATCTTTCCTCCTCTTTGGCTTTGGCACTGGAGAAAGAAAGGAGAAAAGCAGGTAAGGGGTAGAAGGGACAAAGTGAATTTGCTAAGAAAGGCTGTGTTTCTTGTGCAAGCTTCATGTTCTGATGCCTGTTCCAATCAAGCCTGCAATTCTGCACATTATCTACTAAGCATATATTGCATGATTTGAAGAAAAATATCTGGTTAAACATCATTCCTTGAGGCTGGTTCTTTGGTAGCATCTTCTTTACAGCTAATTTTGAAGCTGTTTATCTCATTTTATTATGGAAGTTCAGGCAGTATCTCTTTATGAGATGTGTTAAATCCCCACACACACAAGTTCTGGGGTTTTTAAAATTTATTTTGAATAGCTGCACTCATGTGGATTGTCAGTGTGCCAGCCCTTGTTGCAAATAGCATGCTGTCCTTCTGTGCCCTGGGCCTCCTGGTTGGTCTGGGAAATGCAGTGTGCTAGGAGTTTCTGGCCTCCTTTGGGGTTAGGTATGATGGTCTCCGTTGTGCGTAAGCAAGTGGTTTCAATCCTTAATTGCAATGGGGAAGTGGTCAGACAACATACAGTCCTGGCAGGATAATGGCAAAATGTCTTGGAAGAAGACCAGAAAATAGAAAATACATTACATATGAAGTGAATATGCATTTCTAACATAACCTGGAGAATGTGTAACATATAGGAAAGCAAAATGTAAATATGTTTTTGATGGTTTTTCTTTGAAACTGGTGTATTATGTCATGCTATTCCCTTATTCCTCTTTACAGAAATTAAAGAAGTGGTGTAAACATTTTTTTCTTGAAGCACAGTTACACAAATCCAAACACTTATCATGAAAAAATGGATGTCTGTTTTGACTATAATTATGAATTGAAAGTGAGCTGTCAGTCATCAGTAGTGAAGTACCAAATTACAGGATTTTGCCTTGTTTTATCTAGGAGGGAGATTGCTTCACCACAGATGGACACTAATACCTCTCACTAGACAGCTCACCTCTTCCAAAGAGACAGGAAATCTTTCACAATATCATTCTGGTAACTTACTACATCCTTCTGAGATATGTTTTACTTTGCTCACTTTACAGAGGATTAAACAGAGACACAGAAAACTTAGCAGCTCTAAGTCTCTCTATAATTCAACATGACAGCTGAGAATTACTTCCAGGAATTGTGTTTCCAGTGCTTTCTTACAATCACTTTAGTGATTCTCTCAAAAATGTGCTAGCCAAGATGAAAATCCAGCTTATGCTCCCAATCTTGTCTGTGAAGCTGATTATCTGAATAAACACCAATTATCATGTACATCCCTGAAGGAAAAAAAAAATCAAACAGCCAACCCAACCAAAATCAAAACAAAACCAAAAACCAAACCCAAACAACAAATAAGGAACAGCCCCTTGTCTGAGGGTTACAAAGTGAGCTATTTGGCCTTCCAGCTCTATTGGTACTTTCAGACAAGGCTGCACATCACTTACATTGGGACACTCCTGTGCTTCACCTGGATTTTTTTTACAGGTGTGGATGCATCCCCCCACCTGCTGACCCTACTTTGCATCCAATGTCTAGTTACACTACAGACACTAAGGATGTTATGTATATAAGGCAGTATCAGCACTGAAGGTGGTGGTGCCCATTTCTCAGCTTCACCCTCAGAAGTGATACACAGAAGCTTTGTCCTCTTCCCACTCCTCTTGCTTTTCTGCTCTTTACAGAGTGAAGCTCATACACGTACATGAAAAATCATACATGCATGAACAGCACCTCTGGTATGAGGTCATAGACTTTCTATGTAATAAATCTTCCCTCTTCTTTGTTAAAGGTGAATGCTTATCTCTGATTGTATGTGAAAAATACAGAAATAAAAGTGACTCCAATTTTGTCCCAGTCTAAAATTAAATATCACTTGAAAAATAATAACTTAAGACTCCTCTTGACAGAAGAAATTACTCCTTTATTTTCTTAGTATATTTGCACACACGAAAAAAAAAGTATAAGGGTTGTAGCTCAATTCAGCAATAAATGTTTTAGTTTACATCACCTCAGAGGCAGTGATGATAATTCTTACAGAGCAGGTCACTGTCTCATCTTAAAACATTTCTGTCTTCAGAAATAGGAGAGTTGGTACCAGATGCTCATGGGACTGTGGAGTCATCTTACTCTATCAGAAGAGAAGCATGTAAGCATTTCAGCTTGTCCAGGGCATGTTTTGCTCTAAATCCACCTTGATTCTAGGTGATATGTGTAGATTTTTATAGCAGAAAGTATTTATAGTACCCTGTGTTGCTACCTTTTGCCTGCTCAGCTATGACAACATGAACAGCGTATCTTGATGCCCAGCATTATTCCAGGTACTCCAAGGGAAGCTAAAAGGACCTGAAAATGAAAATGACCTTTCCTTAGTCTGTCTAGTGCTGGGTAAAACATTCTTCCACACAAGGCAACACCCCAAGACACTATAAAACTTGGCATGTGTGTAAATGACTACTCCAGGGCTGGTTTGGATCTATTTCCAGTGAGCACCTAATGCTTATAGTTCACCTGAAGTTCACTGGCTTGTTTGAAGCTCAGTCACCATCATGTGGGGAGAAAGGAAATATCCATTTAATTAGGCCCTTTGTCTGCCAGTCCAAATGCCTTTGCTGATATTGAGGAGGTTGCCCTCAGAGGCTCTGTTCAGTCTGACCAGAGAATGGCAAGTGAATGAATTGTAACTGCAACTGCTGTTTTGTTTACATAAAGGAAAAAAAAAAGAGGAGAGAAGGCAGTTTATTACTTCAGTTATATTTCTGAATTACAAATACAGTACTTTTAATAAAGTATTTTAATATTTAAAAATTATTCTTCTAAAAAACAAAATCCAAAACATCTATATATTGTGTGGGAATAAAAAGAGCTGTTCTACTGAGGACATGGGTTCTGTTGTTTATAACAGTTCTCGCTTAGGATTGACCAAGTGTCACACATATAAATATCTTGGGGAAATGTCACTGCCATTTTTCAATATATTAGAATGGTTTCAGATGGCTAGAGAAAACTGCTAAGACATTTTCAACCCAAAATGACATTCAGAGCTCTGAAGCATAAGTGAAAAGTGCAAATTGGTTTGTGCAATTTCCATGTGCTCTTTTCACTTGCTTGCAATACACCATTTTCAGTATTAGTCCCCAATACCTGGGGAGTTAGTTATCACAAAACAAGCATAGCTCTCCATTCTGGTAAGAGTGTTGTCCACTCTAAAACTGTGCTAAAATTTAAGTTTCAGGTATGGTTTTTAGAAGTTGCATTGTGAAGTCTGTATGGGACTCATTATTAGTTGAATTTGTGGGGATAAGGGGCGGATTAAGCTTAAAATTAACCTTAAAGTAGTTCTGGAAGGTACAGTAAACACACTACCAAAGAAACCTCCCAGAAAGCCTAAAAATAACCCACCAAAAACAAAAGAAACAAAAAAACACCAAACAAACAAAAAAGCAAAATCAAATCACCAAAAAACAAAATGGGGCGGGCAATTAATTTCCTCTGATACATTTTAAATTAGCAGCATTTATCATGGAAATTGAATAAATCTGTTTTTTACTAAAATAGAATATCTGCCTGCCAATATGAAGAATATCCATCAGCCAAAATGAGGAAATACTACTTTCCCAAACCCCAAGTAGTAACCAAATTCAAAACGCCGAGAAGAAACCCAGAAGGAACCAAGTAAAGACAGCAGCAAAGCTGCTTTATTTTTGTCATTCTTTGTAACTCAGTTTCCTGTTCTGTAATAAATTGCTTAACCTCTTACAAGATTGAGCTTATTTTCATCATTAACCTTATCCAGTAAAAGCGAAAGCAAATTGGCAGATGCAGGTTAGCCTGTTCCCACAGTAACAGGTAATCTACTTAGGGGTGAATTTGCATAGTATCGAGGAGCCTGCAGGCCAGCACGTCTCTCGCTGCAGCTGCAGGAGTCAGCTCAAAGACAGCTGAAAGCAGGCATTGCATGGAGGAAAATTCCCATTCTCCAAGCACAAGCCAGAAGGCAAGGAAGGGGTGGTGGGAAGACAGCTGGTTACCTAAAATGCCCAAACATAGCTTTCCTTCTAGATGTTACCTTGAGCTCACTGGTTTAAAGGGCTGCATGGAGAAATCAGTTTTGTCTATGGCACCACAAGGACACGAATATTTGAAGTCTAGGCTGCAATTTTCTGGCTCTCAGTGTGAAGTCAATGCCGAGTCAGGTACCTGCAGTAGGGGTCTGTGCACTGTTTACACCTTTCTGTTTCTTGAATAAGAAGTCATAGTTTGGGCATCTTAGGTAAATCACCAGCCCGAATCATACCTCTTACACTATGGTCACTGCTACACCAAAATAAGGCAGCTGTAGCAAGAAATCTGAATGTGAGCTGGAATCACCAACACCAGCTTTGTAATCTGGTTTTAGATATGTTGCAATGATTATCAAAGAATTCAAGAGAACAGAAGTGAGAGAGGTCAAGAGAGAAAAAGTAAATAGGATCATTGAGATTCTTGCACAAAACAGCATCCTTGTGACTTAATACTGAATTTGGAAGTGCACTTGGGCTTGTTTCCTCACCTAGGTAGATGCCAAAGGTGGTTCTGCCTATCTCTAGTCTCACTCAATGCTCTTTGTTGCAACATTCAGATCTAATTTAGCTTTTCATCAACCTTAGCTTTTCATTTTCCAGGCTGAGATTATTGATGTTGGATATGACAAGGATAAATTTTTAAAAAGGAAAAAAAAGTCAAAATTATTTATTTTGGACATGTTTAGTGAGATATCAGCTGGCGAGAAGTCAAGAAGTCATTTTGCACTCCAAATGTTTCAGTATCTGGCTTTAAAGTGTTTTTCCCTGTAATTATGTTACACTACCCACAAACACAGTTTTTTCCTTAGTTCAAATGGCAGAAGCCCATGTACTGGATTGAAATGTTCCAGTCCTTCAAATTCACATTGCACAATGATGCTGAGTACTGGGACATCTATCCTTTCATTTTCTGTCTTTAAAGATCTAGGAGAGAGACACACAAATCTATTAAGAACACAAAAAAGATAGAAAAGGAAGTTAGGAAATACGGTGAGCATACATACACTATAGTATGTTTTGTATATATCAGAATCATACACAAATTTCATCTCTAGAGTATTTTGTTATTTTTTTTTCTGGCAAGCCTTATTTGGAGATATAAATATTTTGGGCAAGGCATCAAAAGACAGTGTTGTGCAGAACTGGCCAAACTCCCTAGTCTCGAGTAATTCCAGACCAGCTCCCACAATGAAAATGTGTTGTGTGACCCCATGGAACTGGGCAGAAATGTATCTCCACAATTTTTTCAGTCCTCTGGGCCTCAACTGTGCACCCAGACTATTTCAGAGTGAGGGGGGAGATCTCTGAATATCTCCTAGCTATGGCTCTTAGAGGTCCTTTCCCTTTCCTTTTCCTTGCCTTGCCTTCTCTTGCCGCCAGACTCTCATTCTTTTAATGTTTTTCTACTACATTTTACTTTAAACCAAACAAAAAGATAAGCTCTTTTCCTAAAGTGCAATTTTTTTTCTCAGTATATATTGTCCTCAAATGTTTTAAGATCTCAGGAAAAGGGATTAATGGCAAAGGAGGATATGTATTCCCGAAGCTAGAGGGATAGGGATAAAAGATGGAGTAGGGAAAGGAAGACAAGGTTGAGAATAAGAAACAGTGATGACATTTGTTTTCTCGGATGAAAAGCCATTGTCCTTTGAGAATACTTAGCATATTTATCTTTTAAGGGAGGAAAAAGAATTCCCACTAGATAGACTGAAAATTTGACAAAGGTCTGAGAAATAGGATCTTCTCAGAAGATCTTTGTCTGTAGGTGGGTAAAGTCATAATAGCTCTGTTTTTCTTGGTTTTCTTTACATGAGAAAAACCGAGTAAGAATGCCTTACTATGCATAATTGTAAGGATATTCATTTCTTGGAGTTCTTTTTACACTGCATCTCTGTCAATTGAAAGGTCAATTTGGTTATTTTTCCCTCTCTCACATCCTATACTGAGGGGGAAAAAAAAACACCAAAACATGTGGACAGGTCTTTCAGATTTCAATGAAAATAACAGCTGTTACCCATAAAAGCAGCTTCCACCCAGAGCGAGGATGACATCGCCACAGTGACTGAGATTTTCCTCCCAACAGGAAGAGCTTTATCTCAGGCAGAGCCAGGAGCTGCTTTGCTTAGCAGAAGAAACTGCTGTGATTTCACTGTTGAACCTCCTCTGCTTTGGGACTGAAAGGAATCCTTTGATCTGACTTCATCTACCAAGTTATCATGTAGATGATGGAGCATATTGACTGCAAAAATAGCTAGGCTCAGCATTTGTTTGTTTCTTTGGCATGGTGCGTAGAAACTTTGGTTTCATATTGTTTTGGTCAGATGTAGGTTTTACATTCCCTTCTTATTGCCTGATCAGTGCCCTGGGAAGACCACCAATCTTTTGGGTGGGCTCTACAACAGTCTCTTATTTCTCAATTTATTTAAATTCAGGGTATGAAATCATTGCAACAAAACCACAAAAGCCATGGAGTTTACAGACAAACTAAAGCTTCTTCTCCAGTGACTTAGATGCAATTATAGTACAATACTAAGCAAGCAAATATTGTTTAGCAAGGGGTTTCTCCCCTAAACCAGTGAATAGCTAGGAGGACAGTCACTTTCACATGTGTGCCTAATGGCAGGCCAAGCATGGATGCAGTACAACAGCGAGTCAAATTCAGCTGGAGATAAGCTGGAGACAATCATGGACTTCCATACTGACCTTAGTCCACCAACACGTGTCCCACAGGCCAGATGTGAAGATCATAAAATGCTGTAGGGCAGAGAAGCAAACAATGTACTCATCTGTAGCAGGGGACTGTGAGATAGGTGGCACTCAGTTGTGTGTGCATGGAGCCTGGGGTACTTTTGACAGCTCTAGCACCCATTACACTAAGCCACCCATGCTGGAAAATATATTTGCTAAGAACATTTCAGCTAGAGGTTGGAAAGGGCACGTGCTGTGTTTCCCAATGATGCTCAGTAAAAGAGTCTGTAGGCTGAGAGTAATGAATTGCATAACTGCCACAAGAGATACAGAGTTTTAATAACTAACTGGGGGTAGACTTCTCTATAAAAAAATCTAGCTCTAGTTGGAGGTGTGTGACGTGCTGGAAGCTGCGTTCAGGATCGTTGGAACCAAAGTGGTGTTACATCAAGTGTGGTGGGTGGCAATAGACAACTCAAGGCCAGTCATGAGTAAAGACGTTTTTCTGCATAAAAAGGCAGCAGCATCTTTAATTTTTTTCTCCAGCTGCTGGCTTTCAGACAGCGTTCAGCAGTGTCCCAGCCTGGCAGTGCACATTTGGGTCCTGGGGTGCACAGTGATGTTACTTCTGTTCACAGGCAGGGCATCTCCCAGCAGAACTAACATTTCAGTTCCTGAACAGCTTTCACTAATTGAGCTCTGCACATTAACTGTGCAGTATTAAGGGATAATGTTGTGGCTTTTTACATTGTCTGCAAGTATGCAGAGCTGCTGTGCATTACCAGGGCTTCTCAAGAGACCTGTTAACTGCTTTTTAATATTTCAACCTCTGACATGGGTGTTAATGGGGTGTTATAATTGGAAAAGTCTCCCTTACTCAGCAGTTTCATTGCATGTGTGTGTTCCAAGACTTACTTGCTGACTTTATTGACACACATAATACGTTTATTGCTTCTCCTCTTGCTCTATACTATTATTGCCAAGTCCCAGGCATGCAATCTTCGGTCTTGATGGAAATACATAAGCTAGAAAAGCATAAAGTCTGACTTCTTTTATCCAGGCCTGGGGTTGCAAAGTTGTTAGGTAGCAAAATGAGAGGAGAGAGAGGGGAATGAATCACTTCAATACCAAAAAGAGTTGATCCAGCCCAGAAGTCCTGTCAATACAGTTTGACAGAGTACTGTTTCTTGATCAGTCTCTGGCCACGGACACCATTGTTTCCCATCAGTAAAATATATCATATCATATATTGGGCTATCCCTTAGTTATTTAAAATTAGATTTGTCTGGTATTTTATACTTTCCAGGTTTGCCCACAAAAGCCTGAACCAGAGTTCATATAAACAGAATCACAGAATATCTTGAGTTAGAAGGCACCCCTAAGGGATCATCAAGCCCAACTCTCTGCTGGTAGTTAGGACTACCTAAAACTAAACTATATGACACAAAGCATCATCTGGACATTCCCTAAACTCTGATAAGCTGTGGCCTGACAGGTCACAGGTTGTGACCACTTCCCTAGACAGCCTGTTCCAGGGACTGAACTCTCAGTGAAGAGTTATTCCTTGCCCTTCAATTTGGCCATACTGATTTCTACTGAAGTATGGCCAAAAGTAGCAAGCTGGCCTTTTGGTGGTGATGCACTGAACATTTAGGTTTAAAATGAGCAGTATTGCCTTGAATAAAATGACTTTTTAAGAAGGGAAAGGATAGAAGAGTGGCTGTGAATAGTTAGGATCAATGGGAGAAGTGGAGATTTCCTACCACCATACAGAGAACAGTAATTTGAAAAGGATGGGTTCAGTAAAAAGAAACTCATTGGATATAAAATGTTAGCACATCCCTAGACAAGTAACTTACTACTGAATCACATTTCCCTGCATTCTTTAAGATCTTCTTTATTTTCTTCTTTTTATGATCCTTTTTAGGATTTCCACAGATTGGCTTCAACATCAGCTTAAGTCTTTCAGCAGAGCAGGGAAAATTGAGTTTGGGGATTTGGAAGCTGATAGTAAGGTTAAACTTACTATTACTAGGATCTGGCCAGTGTCATGACAGTTCAGCCACCCCAAGGCAAAGAAGGACTGGTACAGAAGGAGCAGAAGAGGGGGAAGTCTTGCAAAGCCACGTTTGTGGCTTGTGCTACTGCTTAGCAGAAACTACCCACAAAATAATGACTTGTAGGAGTTTTCTTGCCAGAAGAAGTTGCCACACAGCCATGCCAGGTCAGATTTTAGTTATATCAGCTTCCTGAACTGACTTGCTACTGTTCACACTCAGTGGTACCAGGGCTGGAAATGGGTGGAAAGGACATTCAAGGGCAGGGGAAGGGGAGCTGGGCCATATCATCTTTAGCTCACGTGAGCTTCAGCTATTACAAAGCCACAGTGTAAGAGCTGTGGCTGTGGGAGAAGGCTTATAGCAAGGCACACCTGCATCACCATCTCCAAGTACATCATCTGGCCATGAATGTCATAACCACTCTTAGGGCAAGACGCAATTTTGAAACAATTAATTTCATGCCACCCTTACCTACAATGGTAAAAACCACAAATTACTCTTTAGGTTTCATTTCCTCTGTGTGGTCATGGATTTTCCAGACAAGCTCTGGACCTTTCCGTGCAGCCCAACCGAGCAGTACTAAAATCCCACAACAGAGACTGACATTGTGTGCTCCCTCAAATTCAGCTTCCATTTATCCCAGCAGTGATTTGCTGTGTTGTTTCTAAGCAGTCAGTGGGTCCTCAGGTTCACTTTGTCCATGCAAAAATGAGCCTCATAATCCCGCCATATGAGCAGACCAGAACTGCAGCATGAGCCATCGTGGCACAGCCCCTCGTGTTCAAACACTGCCAACATCACCGAGCAGCCTGTGGGAGACAGCCACATTCCCTTCCCACTGCACGGTTTTGACAAGGATAAAAGGAAATACTCAGATGTCCTGTGGGAATGTGGGTGATCTCAGATGTGAAGGAGTGAAGTGTTAATCAGTCATTGCATTTTCTTAATGAGGAACCGCATTAACTGTGTCATTTGGTATTATTGCTTGGAGGGCTGGGGAGATGTGTTACATTCATTCAGCTCTGATCCTGCGCATAGTGAACATTCTGTGCAACTGCACACCTTGACATAAGGAATAAATCTGCTGGAAAAATGATGAGATTGATTAAGAGTGGTCTTGTTAACTAGAGACCTTCCCAAATGGTAACATCTGCTTTGACAAACCATGAGAAATAGAAGTACCAGCAAAAACAATAATACCAAACTCACAGCAGCAGGTGCTGGCTTTGGAACAGTTGTCTTTTCATTTTTAGAATCTGTTACTACTTTGCCAATGTTCTATAGGTATGCCAGGTGACTCAATTCTCCTTTCTTTATTATTTATTTTTGGCAAACTGAAATAACATGATAATTTTGAATAAATCTGAACAAAGCAAGAAATATGCTGTGTGGAAAATGTATTTAATGTAACTTAAGAAAAAGTTGAAGGACTTGTAGGAGTTTCAAACCATTTATTTTTTTTTACAGGAGCTATTTTTATTTTAACCATTTTTTTTAGCACAGCAAATATAAAAAAGGACAAACAAATATTTTCTTGTTGTTCCAGATATACCATTTGTCTGCTCCAGCATAAAAAGGAATTATTTTAATCACTCAAAGATGCAAGGTTTTGGATCTCAATGCAGCTCTCAGGGTATCTACTCCTGGTTCCAAACCATCATGCAGCAAAGGGGAACAGCACATTTCTGGCCTCTTTCTGCACCTGTGAAAAGCTGGGGTTTACTGCAAAGCCAGGTAGCGCAGAAGTTAAATAATTTGGAGAAATCCTCTGCCAGGATGCAGGCTCTACATCTGCCCAAAGTCTGCTCTGGCACGGAGAAGAGGCTGCTGCAGGCAGAGGGAGCATTTCCACCCTGCAAGGACGGGGCTGAGCACAGTAGACTCTTTCTGCAAGAAGGTCTGGCTACCATGCCTGCCTGGAGATTGAAGGTGGTGGCTTGCTGCCAGGAGGAAAAGGCTGGGAAAAGCTGATAAACTGGGGAAAAGTAGCTCACTGTCAAGTGAAGAACACCACTAAATGCCCTGCCAGCTGCAGCCCTTTGCCAATGGGGACTGTAGTGAGGGGAGGGATGACACTGAAGGAGGACATTTTTTTACTTCCCAGGACTGTGTTTCCAGTTAAGGGAAGTCACCATTTGGTAGCTAGATGTTTTGTATCTCTGGAAATATCCTGGGTTGCCCAGAAATACCTTACCCTCTGTCCTTCCAGAAGGTAAGGATGCCCACGGACACTTGGGCATGTCCATTTGGGGAAATCCAGTGCCTCTTGGGATGCTGTCATATGGTTTTACCCCCTGTTTTTCCCCTGGCACCAGGTAGAAATCTCTGAGTACCTGTAGCTATTATATATTGGGTTTTTGATTTGTGGGCCTTTTACCCCAAAACCACGGTCCCATTCTTTTCAGGAGACCCTGCTGTGGTCCCTCGATGGCTTCACACTGATGCTGATGAAAGCATCAGATGTGCCAAGTGCCTGGCTCGGCTTGTGGGTATGCCTACAAGGGACTGACCTACCCCACCTGGCCTTGGGCACACCACAGGCAGGGAATGGGGCTTGGTGGCAGTGTTTTAAAGGGCAGCATTGCTTCAGCCAGGCAGGGTGGAACCTGTGTCCTTCCAGCACAGAAAGAGGCAGGAGGTTTGTTGGCTCCTCTGCTTCTTTTCCTACCACTGAGTATAAGCTAAGAAGTAGGAAATCGAAACTGAGCATTGATCTTAGGGTAGAAGCCTGGGTGTCCAGGAGCCTGGACTGAGTTTTGTTTTCTCAGCAGTTGGTTAGCTGCATCTATGAAATGATGCACAGAAAAAGGAGAAGTCATACTCTCTATTTTTACATATTTAACTTGGCATGCTCCGAATGGCTCTCAAGCTAAAGAATGAAGATGTTTTCAAATAAAGATGTTGTGCACTCATTGGGAAAATTCATTAAGGAAAAAACAGTCTCTTTAAAAATGTCATGATACAATACTGCACTGCAATGATGCAGGAAATCCTTGCATTTACTGTATTACCAAACAAGCAGAAAGAGAAGCAGAGAGGAGGCTAAGCCTGTCTATTTGTTATCTTATACACTGTTTGGAAAAAGAAAAAAAGTCCTGCAGTTTTGGTATGTGTAATCTTGGAAGCTCTGAGCCTCAGGCACAGATATATATATATATTATATTATATATATATATATATATATATATATATTATATTATATTATATTATATTATATTATATTATATTATATTATATTATATATATATTACAAATTGGGACAAATTCAGGTGTCATTTTCATTTTGTCTTGCTGTTTGGAAGATTAGCTTTCTAAGCAAAACAGTTTTGTATGTCTGGGTAACAAAGCAAGATTTGGCTGTTCTTCAGGGTTGTGGATATAAACTGTGGATTTTATGCACACATTCTTGTGCTCTTTACAGGGAAATTGTCTTTGTGTGGGATGGGCAGAAAGGGTTAAGAAGCCACTGATCTTGTGTGTGATATTTTTTTCTGTATTTCATTTTCGCTATACAGCAAAGTAGTTTTTTTGCTTTCTCTTGTTAATGAACTGAGCACTGCCATCTTGTGGGGATTTTTAGCAAATGAAAATATTCTTGAAAACCTGCAAAGGGCAGGAATGAAAGCTATCCATGAAGATCTCACCAATGGATTACTTTCCACTTATATTATGAAGCCTCTGTTTACATATGGAGACGTTGGCTGTAAAAAACTAAAAACGCAAGTAATAGATCTATTTTAAAACTGTAACATAATTTTTAAAACTGATATGTATCTCTTCCTGCATTTTTGGTGTTGTTTTTTTTTTAATGAACATTTACCAATATCACATGAACTTTGTAATCTGGAGCCTTGGTATTTCTCTGCACATTTCTGAGACCACTTTCACAGACCATGAACTAGAAATCCAGTAATTGCATTTAAAGTTTATTGACATGGACTCATGGTGGAGGGCTGATTCTGTGAAGACATCCTGGATCTGAACCTATCAGCTTTTTCTGACAGGTAGTAATTGAAAGGACATTTTTCAAATTGTCTTCTAGGCAACAGCTGTGAGACAGCATCATATGAAACACTCTAAGGTGAATCCAGGAGCCTGAGATATTTCAGTCTCAAGACTGCTTGGCTTGGTTCTTCAGCACACAGAGAGAGGTTAATACAGCCTCCCTTTATGAAAATCATTGAATAAAGCATAAATTTGAAGAGAGACTTTTTCCTGCTGTCTAATTAATTACTTTTTACACAAGCAGATAGTGATGGTACATGGGAGAACCATTTTAAAAGAAGGAAGAAGTGATTTAATCAGCTATTAGGAAAAAAAAAATTTACCCAGAGGGTGGTGAGGCACAGTCACAGGTTTCCCAGAGAAGCTGTGGATGCTCCACCCTGGAAGTGTTCCAAGGCAGGTTGGATGGGGCTCTGGGCAACCTGGTCTACTGGAAGGTGTCCCTGCCCATGGCAGGGGGATGGAACCAGATGGTCTTTAAGGTGCCCTCCAACCCAAACCATTCTGTGGTTCTATGAGTTTAGAGAAACACTTTAGGGATAATTGTCATTGTAAGAGGATCAAGGGATACCTACACAGTGATGCTATAGAAGTCAAAATACCTTACAGAAGGCCAAGAAAATGAACCACACACACTCATTAGAGTTTGTTTTCTCCAAAAGGCATTGACAATGCCAATATACCTACATCAATGTAGGCAAAAGTATGGCAAGAGGGGGTATTGGTGAGAACCCACTTCTGCATATAATATTTTTTTAAAAAAGAGGATAATTCAGTGACATACAACAGAGATTTGATGAATTCAAAATGGGGAGTCAAAGCCATCTCTGGTTCTTCAGGTGATGTCTAGACCACAACAAGACACCAAAGCCATTGGCTCAAAAACCTGGTCATTGCCAACAGCCTAGAATAACAATGATGTTGTTCAAAACAACAATATTTCTTGCCTCCTGCCAGGAATAAAGTGTGTGTCATTTGATGGTGAGGGACTTTTCCTCTGACTCAATGGTGAAGTAAAATCTTCAGTGACCAAAGTCCCCCACTTACAATCCCTCAGTCCAAGAACAGTGTCCTGACATCACACCTGTCTTCCGTGGATTTTTGAGCTGTACTCGGGCTTGTGGTGAATGCTACAGATCCCAAACCAGCTCTATGGACCATCTCCAAAGAGAAGACCCTCAGACTAGAGACAAAAGATGGAAAGTTGGAGGGAGCTTTCCATGTCCACTGAACAATCCTACTCCCAAAGTCTTTGGAGAAATAGAAGATAGATGTGGCTGTATGTCTGAGGTACATGAATATATTATTTTTTTTAAATTATATATGTATAGGAGTATGTGCACATAGGTATCATTGGTAATGCATACATCAGTCAGTCCTGGTTCTTTTGAAAGCCTTATTTCTTGATTTGTAAAACAGGCTTAGTAGTAACAAGCTTTGGGGTTTGTTTGTTTTTTATTTTCCAAGGAACATGGAAAGCCACAGGTCAGAAGTCCTTCATGTAACAGATAAAAACTATTAGCAGTGTCTTCGTGGCTCCAGTCAATAAAGCGGAAATAAATTGCTTAGCTACAAAGAATTATGAAAATTTTTATGAACATTTGCAAAGTGCTTTGAGGCACTAACATGGACAGTGGAAACAAATATTGTATAAACATGCTGTTATTAAATTACCGCTCATCTCTGGGAAATGGCATGGGAGCGGTTTTTCCAAATTTGTCGTGACTCAGTAATTCCAGGTAAAACACACGCATTTCACAAGTTAAAAAAAGAGAAAACTCTTAACTGTCAGCTCTGTCAACACATCTGAGGAGTCAAAAGCCAAGCCATGTTTTTCCTGGCTTGCTGATTAACACCACTAGCAGCGGTGTTACAGGGGAAATGCTCCTTGCCATTGCTTTCCATCCTATTCCACAGGATTTCACCTGAGGATATGAGTATTCTGCCTGTAGGTGAAGGGCTGAGACACTGTTAGTCATTGCTTATTTAACACTGCTTCTGACAGACAATGAATCCAAAAGCTTTCAGCTCTCCCTCCTCGTTCAGTTCTGGCTCAGCAGAGTTTCTACATGTAAAACTGTCAAATATTTCTTTTGATTAATAATGGCAGCAATGACTAAATTCACATCGAGGACAAGTACGTTGGGTGAGAAACAACGCTTTCACACAGTCGCTCTGAAGAATGCAATTTGAGGTACTAAATTATGCGATTATTTTTTTGTCAAAATGCTGAAAATTATTCATCTTGTCCCTGCCCTTACAACCCATCAAAATGTCAGTTCTTTTTTAGTGCAGCTTCTAACCAGTGATATTTAACACAGGTAATTGTGCCTCTTCAAATGCAAAGCAGTCAAGTTTTGTAAAGCATGATGCATGAAGCAATTTTACCAGCTGTTTTCCCAAGCCTGAACTCCTGAGCTAGACTGATACATTGTGATCCTGATGCAGGATTTCTGGTGGTTTCATGAAAAGCATCGGGAGGCGAAAACATTGTTGTATTGTATTTCTACTGTATTTGGATGCTGGCCCGTGTGGGCTCCAACACCCCCAGAAGCAAGCTGAAGCTGGCCTTGTGGCCATTGACACCGCTCTGAATATGGCTCATGGAAAAGTTCCATTTAGTTTTACACTTGCAATAACATTGTGCCTTGTGTGTTGTTTTTTTGTTAGCTGAAAAGCATATGTTTTGGCTTTTCCCATCAACGTAGGAGAGAGGGCTTGTATTTTAAGTCATGGGACAGAAAAGGAATAACAAAGTCAAGGCTTTCTTTCCAAGCTGCTGCACCTACGCAACATTTTTACAAGCTTTTTTGCTAATTTGCATAATTGCTTTCTGCTATTTTTTACTCACTTCTGCTAATTATCATCACTCAATTTTTGCACAGAATTAACAGCTTGTGAGGACATTTTCATAGCACAGAAGCAAATTTTCTCTATGAGTGTATGCAATTATTCAATTCTAGCCAAAAAGTGCTGACATGCATAAAATGCATCAAACATATTACCCTCTTCACTGGTCCATAGAAAATCTAATAAAATCAAGAGGCGCAGAAAACTTTTTGCAAGGTGTTCTGACATTGGAAGACTGGGTTTCATAGTTAATATGGATTTATTTAAAGTTACTTGATTACCTATTAATTGATTATAACTAACTCGTGTCTGATTTTACATTAGTGGCCAGCAGCCATCACTCTTCAGACCTCACCAATTGATGCACAAAAAGCAGAAATTTGCTCTGAGCTGTGAAGCAAAAACCTACTCAAACTAGTGAAAGGTGTAAAGACCTGGCACTGGGTATAAATGCTGTCTTGTTACATGCTGGATTTTAGGTAATGTCCATCCAGTAAGTATTAAAAATAACAGAAATACCCCTTTTTCCTGATACAAACATCACGGGTTTTGAAAATACAATCACTCTAAAACTGAATAGCTGTAGATTTTACTTGCAGACCCATCAGCTACTCATCTCTCATTGCACCAGTTTCTACTATGATTGTAGAAGTAAGCTGATGATGAATGTTGAAACATAAATAATTCTTGGCAAAATGATAACAAAAGCCACAAGATGTCTAATAGATCTAATTCTGGAAGTATACTTATCTGACAACCAAGTAAACTGTTGATGTGAAGGGAAGGACTTTCAAGCATGAACTGACTAGCATGATTCCATTTTATTTAGTTAATGAGAACCAAAATTTTAAAAAATTCCCCTAAATAGTGCTGGTGTGTTAATACATACTACAACCCGGCCTGCCTTTTTGAAACCTCTTCGGGTGATAGCTCCATCTTCTGAATGTCTCCAGAGGTACTTTCCTCTTCTTGGTGACTGTAGAGAGAATTTTAAAACCCTGCTAGGAAGGAATGTTTCATCATGCAAGTCAAATTTAAGTTCCCTGCTAAGCTGGACTGAATAGATCCCGTGTAAATATACAAATTGAACATTAAAAATAGCTGTTTATTCATGTAAATCTACTCTGGGTGCTGTGCTGAGTGAATATTCCCACCTGAAAGCTGGTCCTGGTGGCTCCTGTGTGAGCTTGTGTGAGATCCTCGGTATTTCTTGGAGATTGAAGCCCCTGCCAGATGACAGCCCATGCTGTGGGACTGTCCCCACCTCAAAGCTGACACTTTCATAACATCCATTTTCATAGTGTGGATTTGCACCTGAGAAGAAGGTTCTATTTCAGAATGGGAGCACTGCACTGGTGAACTTTGCCTCCTTTTATGTAGTAGGATGGGAGATTGACCCATGCCAGTTATTGCAGGCAGGGCAACAATTAAATGAGCCATGGGGACAGTCCAGCTCACAGCAGGCACTCTGGCTGGATCTGGCTGGATATGGGAGCACAGGAGCGTGGGCTCACCATGCCCAGCCTCACAAGGGGACTTGGTGCCCGCTGTGCAGGTGAACCAGTTCAGAAATCATGAACTGCCTTCTCCTAAACTACCTCTGAAGAGACTGAAGGTGTTGAAGGTATCATCACATTCAAGAGAGTAGATGCTGGAAAAGACATAGGGCTTCTTTTACCTGGCAGCAAGGAACTCTTTCCGGAGAAACCATCCATTTGCAGAACAATTTGCACATAAAGTTTTATCCCCAGCGGGTATTCTTGATTTTTGTTCACAGGCTGCATGTAGATAATACCTCTCTCTTAGTGACACACCATACTACACACAGAGGAGTCAGACACAGCGGTGATTATCTTGTGGACAATCCCTTGTTTCTCTTGGAAACGCTTCAGGGATGAAGTAACAGTAACCACACTGAAAAAAAGTCAAACAAACAGTACAGTATTATGGCAACTGATTACATCTTGTTCAAAAAAACATTAAGGGTCCTGCTGTATCTTCTTCTTTTTCTTTTTTCTTTTTTTTTTTAACTTAATATAACTATATAACTAATATATTTTTTCCCAGTCTCTGTTATTCCTCCAACAACACCCCTCCAAAATCTTCTTGTTGGGATTCACGTACGAAGGGAAATAGCTGAATTAACTGTTCAATACTGTTCCCAGAGGAGACCCAAACTGTAGGATACATGCTGGTTTCAAGGCTGCTAGTCAAGTAGTGCATTTGACTGTGAAATTAAAGATGGCCCTGGGGATTCCTTTTTGTGGTCACACACATGAGTAGGGTAAATTTCAGTATACAATATATAACATTCAGAGCAGGATGATCACAAAGGTGGTAGTTAAGACAAATTAATGGTCAGCCAAGTATAAAAAAGATTTTCATGTTCATGCAATGATCACTTATCACTCCTGTGACTTCACAGACTGTTCCAATTCTGAAACAAAGCGCTCCAGGGTATCCCGAAACTTAAATTGCACCAATAATGAAATCATTCTTGGAACCAGCCACACAAATACTAAGTTCAAGGCTAGCTACCATGTTCTACACAAATTATCTGGGCTTAAGTACACATTTGCTTCTAAACTCTTGGAACATATACAAAATGTATAAATAAGCACTTACCCTAAAACTATTTGTTCTAGGAAAGTAAAAGCTCTAATTTAGAATACAACATGAAGGATGTCCTTCTGGAAGCTACATTTCTTTAAAGTCAGGATAGTCCTGGTTAAATGCTTCCTCTGATTGCAAGGCAATATGGCATGAATCAAGAATCCATTTTTTAGCAGAGCAGATCAAACCAGAATGCAAATAGAGTTAACTATGCTAGAAACCATAAACTCTGGGATGACTGATTGTGAAACACCACTCTCACGAGCTGGCACTAAATTACACCACATGTTGATTGTGCTTTGCTTCATTTTCTGGAAGGGGTGAAGGTACAGTTTTATGGCAGGAGTACTCCCTAAACTCCAGCTGGTGTGTACACAGCTCTTGGTATCTGAGTCTAGACTCAGAAGCAGACACAGCCTCCTCCCCAGACTGGCTGAAAAGAAGTTATTTATTTGAGCCACTGCCACAGGGATGAACAGCCACCACCCACTTCTCCCCATCTGGTAGTGCTTGGGCACCACCAGATCAAGCCACAGCTTGTGTCCTCATTCCTATCAGGAAGCATGATGAAAAGGAAGGGGAAAGAAGCAAAGGGAAAGAAGGAAAGGGAAAGGGAAAGGGAAAGGGAAAGGG
>NC_031768.1:58834520-59089191 GCF_001522545.3 Parus major | reverse complement strand
GAAAGGGAAAGGGAAAGGGAAAGGGAAAGGGAAAGGGAAAGGGAAAAAAAAAAAGAAGAGGCAAGATAGAACAAGAAACAGAAGATAAACACTAGAAAATGCTATACTCCTAGGTAACCCCCTTAGGTAGCCAACATTTTAAAAAAATAATAAATTATTTGAATACTTTCTGTCATCTATGTCTAAATCAAATTTCACTAAGAGCAGCAGATTTCTCTATTTCTAATATTTTGCTACTGGGCTTCCCACTAAACCAAGGGCTGCTTTCCAATAGACCCCTCACTCTGCCACAAATTGCACAACACAAGCAAACATAAATAATGCATCTGGAAATACATGACATATTT
Organism: Parus major; assembly: GCF_001522545.3. Lineage (NCBI taxonomy): Eukaryota > Metazoa > Chordata > Aves > Passeriformes > Paridae > Parus > Parus major. The sequence continues at coordinate 59,088,844 of NC_031768.1, read as the reverse complement.
AAAACCTGCAATCAAAGAGAGCCCAATGGGGAGCAAAGAACACTGGTACAGGCTCTAAGACACTTATATAGCATGGACCCTTTGCCCCCAAATACAATCTGCCTGATACATGCTGGAAAACCTCACCGGGCCAGCCCTTCATTCCTGATTGCCCTCGGCACGGATCCAGGTTTAACCATGCTGGCTTCAGCCAGATAGATTACTGAGGGAATGAGGGAAGATGGATAAATTCACCCACTGGTCTGAAGGCCAAAAACATCTGCTGGAGTCACGGAGTTGTTGGTTGGCTGAGTTCACATAAAGGAAGCCCCGCTGGGAGTCAGTACCCAGCTCTTTTGAGTTTTGAGGGTTGTCCTCGGAGACCGCAGCATTTTGCTACCTAGGGGCAGCAGAATGTCAAACCAACCAAGAAATCTTGCAGCCTATTAGCACAGCATGACACAGCCAAAATGCTCTTTGTCAATATCAAATAGATATTAAAATCGGAAGGGATTTTTTTAAAGAAATCCTTGAGTCTGCACACAGCCCGAAGGCTGAGCTCACTCCACTAAATTAAAGGTTTCAGATGTGCAGAGATTTATAGTGCATCCATCTTGGAAGATGTGAATGTAGCACCAAAGTGATGGGCAGCTGCACAAGTGCTGAAGACAGTTAAAACGTAGCAGCTTTTCTTTTTTGAGTAACAGGACACAAACAGAATTAATATTGAGGTTAAACATGAGGGTCACTTCTCTGTCAGGAAATTTTTAGAGGAAGTTTCTTATCCCTGATGCTTGGTAAGTATTTCATGTGGTGGTGTCTGGCAAAAGTGCTATGTCAGATTCATTCGTGTGATTTGCTTCCCCAGTTTTTGGAATCAAAAGGTGTTACTGAAATAACCCACTAATCCACAACAATCTGGATTAAATAAATCTTAGAAACACCTTCATCTTCAACTTCTAGATAAGATTAATCTTAAAAATCCATATGTTAAATAAGTAAATTAATAATACAAAAGCTGCATACTGTGACCCTGTACCAGACTTCACATCTGAATTTTGCCACTCTCCGATGACTAAGGAGTTGCAATAAGTGTTGTCCTTGTGGTATAAATACAATTTCCTAGCAGTCGGCTGTGTCTGAGTCATCTCAAACACTAAAGGAATAAAGTCTCTCCCTTCAGTTTTTGCTTCTCATATCTGAGCAGGAGGCATGGAACATTTTGAAGACCATTCCCTGGTTCAAAGCCCATAGAAATCAGTAGGAGCTTTTCCGCTGAATTACTTAGTTTTGGATCAGAGCCACCACTCTTTACTACATTAAACAGTGAAGTTTAAAAGTTTCCTCCTTCCATTACTCATCTCAAAGTGTGGAGATGTTTTATAACAGTTATCTTTATAACTGGAGATTGCAAATCTCATTAACCTGGTCACTATGGGAAATATATGTATAGATATGAGGTAAGAGCCTGATCCTCTACAAATATTAGGTCATTTTCAGCTGAAAGTTATGCCTTTGGCACTCATACAGATGTTGCAGGTGGGAGTTAAGGCAGGAATTAAATGTGCATTTTAGGCGTGCATGCTAGAATCTTTTGAAGAATAATACCACTCTGTAGCATGACGAATTTGCTGCTATACATAAGTCTGCTGTTGCCTGCCAGTTACATCCTTTCCTAGTCAGTTTATTAGTTATAGATCACAAGCCATAGAAATGCCAAACCTATTTTTCCTGGGGTTTGCACTTCGCTGGCTGTGAAGCATTGGGAAAGCTTCAAGTCTATCTTGTGATTCAAACTTGAGCCCCTCAGCAAAGCAACGGAAAGGCAGGAGCTCAGAGGCTTGGACTATCATCAAACACACTCTCTCTCTGCACCTACAATTTCTACATCTGTAGACATGGAACCTCTTCTGAGTATGACAGGAATAAAAAGTGTGTTAAATGTTCTGTCAGGTCTCTGGAATGTTCTTTACAGAAAATCCTTTCTGATTAAAAGATAGAACTGTATTTCACATATTAGATTAAAGGTCAGACTGGATTAGAAGGGGGCTTTTGTTCACAGACACGTTCTCATCCAAACTTCTCTCTCATGCTATGACATAGGCAGCAAGGCTGATTTGCCCAGACTTTTAGAAGAATGGGAATGAATTCTTATTGCATATTCATTTAATGGGGGACAGAGAAGATACGAGATATGATCTGTGCCTTGGAAATTTACTATGTGGTTAAAAAATATGTGGAGAAACAATCCTATTTTAGTGAAGTGCTGGCTAAATATTTAAACACTGAAATACTAATTCCACAGCATTTTTTAAGTTACTACCCATCCTATTTCTGTAAAATGTCTCCCAAGAATTATAGTGTTGAATCCTGAAATATTTATTGAAGCAACACTATGTTTTCCCTGGGTAACAACTCAGTAATGACTTCAGCATATAATTCGTATTATTTAAGTCATATGCAGCATCCATATTTTAAGCAGTATGTCAGCTCCTTTAAATTGTATCAACACTGTGTTGTATAAGCTTGTGGCAGGAATAGAAGCAGCTTTTGTTTGAAGCTACTATTTAAATTTTCACCAGAGAAAGAGAAGGTAGTAATTTATCCATGGAAATAAGATGTTTCTGAATATTACAAAATAACCATTATTTATGGTTAACTGCCTCCAGAACCTTTTCTAAACTTGATGTGAACTTCTACAGTCCTTCCAAAGAATGTTTTTAGTCAGTCCTGTATGACATCTATAGCCATAATCTGGGGAAAGTAGAGTAACTGGATACCAGTATTTAGTACAAGTAAGATCTACTCTGTCTCTTGCTATTTATCTATTATGTTCTTAATGCCCAAGTAGCCAATGAGTACAATAAAGATACTGATTGCATTCTTGAGAAGTGAGCCTTTTAAATTGTAAAGCTGAACTGCTGGGCTTAGAGGCAGGCAAAGAATCAAATGAATATTACAGAAGAGCTTTATTATATTGTGATTACAATGTGATGTAAGGAACTATGCAAGTCAAAAGCATGAAAACATTACTATCAACACTGCTTTTTCTATTGTTGAAAGAAAATAGACTGAATTTTTTTTCTATCAAAAACAAAGTAAAAATCTTATCTAGTTCAGGATGAGAATCTAGGCACAAATTAACTGATTTTTAGGTCTATGAAGATTTGTGGTGGCAGTACTCGTAAAGTTCTCATCTGTCAATAGGAGTAGACATTATTCTGTGTACATCTGTGTCATTTTCCTGGGCTTAGTTTAAAAAAATAAATAAAGCCAGATGCTTTTGAGAGTTAAAAGTCAAGATATGAAGAAAGATAATGTTCCTGAAAAAACCCCAAACAACCCAGGGTGGTTACATCAGGCTTTCATTTCTAACACGGCCATGATTTCATCACCCTGTGGTTGGCTAGACAGATCACTAACATTTTTGGTAATTAACACTTTTTTTCATCACTTTGTGAAATTGTTTGCAAATCTATATTTACATAATTGCTTCTCCAAACTGCAGCAGAATCTGGCACAGGCATGCGTCACGGAACGAGCTGGTTTTAGACCCACTCATTGTCTGACCTGTCTGATTGTAACAAATACAAGGTTTTACCTTCTTCATCCTAATTAGCTGGCCCTTGTTGTGTTGAGGTCTTTCACAAGCTTGGAAAGAAGTAGCCTCTGTTTCCCGGTAGCCAATCTTTAACTTTAGAACTGTCACAGACATTGCAAAAGAGATTTCATCTTGAGCTGCAAAATAACATTCATACAGATATTTATCTTATTTATCTCTTTTCTACAGTCACTCATAAGAGTAAACCTGTGTGTAAACTATGTCATGTCAACAGACCAAGCTAACACCTCCAGTCCTGGTCCTACTGCAATCTGCCTGTATTGCATTAAATCAAGGATCAAGGCACTACTAGGGTGCTCAGTTTCACTCTTATTCGAACAATAACTGCATTTTTATTCAAAGAGACACCCTCAGCAGTGAGGCACCACATATTTATGGCATTGAGCTTCAGCCCTCTCATGGCCTGGAGACAAGTGCTGTGAAGCTCTGGATCCCATGGTGAGAGCACCAACACAGAAAATACATCCTTTGGAAAATCAGAGTTATCTTGTCTCAGAAATTGCCTGTAGAGTCTCCTATTATGGATGTGAGCTTTTCATGTTTCCATTCTAAAGTCTATTGTGAATGTTGAAATCCCGTCCTTCTTTTAGTCCTAATGCTTTCTGTAAGGCAGCTACAGAAAGGAAATTTCAGGCTGTGCCTATTCCTTTCTACGTGAACAGAATATTAAACTGTGAAAGAACAAGGACACCAGGGAAGGACAAAAAAAAGCATTGTAAGAAGGAAGAAAATAAACATGCTTTTAGCCTTCCTATTGGTAACAGTCCTAAGGCAGCAAATATTAGCCCACCTTTTTGAGCTCTCATTGATGGGTCTGTCATGTTTCTGATCATATCTCAGTTTTTCACAAAGTCTGACACTCTGTCCACCACACAAAAAGAAGATGCATTAATCCCAATAGCAGACAGATAAATTTTGTGTCCTGCTTCTTTTTATGGCTACTTGACATGGAGGTACCCTTACTTAAGGCGCTTTTTAAAGCTTGGGAAAAAAAAAAACAAACCCAAATTTTCAGACAGAGCAAGATGTTTACAGGTGCTCCTTTGCCTTAACACCTCATCACCCCTTCCACACCCCTCTTGCATGCCTTTTTATGGCACTTCTGGCACATCTGAAATGACCACAAATTATCAGACTGTTTGCTGTGCTCTTCCCACCATGTGAAAAATCATATAGGATGTAACTGGCCATATGGCAGATCAGGAAGCACAGGAGTAGCTGCCACATTGTCATTCAACATTTGCTCTGTCTCCAGCTGCAGGATCCTGTATGAAAGGCTGTTGAGGAGGCAAATTCAACATCTGTTTATTTGTTCAATGTGTTCACTTATGTCAGATGTTCTGAGAGGTTTCTTAAACCACTTAAGCAAGGGTTATCCTGTTTCTCAATATGCAACTGGTATTGATGCAGATGTATCAGAAAAGTATTTCAAAACAAGAAACTTAGCAAGGAGTTATGGTTCAGTATAAATTAAAGAGCAACCTCTCTTTGGAGCTTTATCATTCTTCTGCTGTCTTCTTCTGTCTTGATTTATCTGGGAGGGAAAGACAGTAAAGGTCAAGGAAAGAGACTTCTATTTTGAGGGGCATGAATCAGCCATTCAAGGAGCCTCTAATAAATGTGCATCAAGTAAAATAAAGTTCTTGCTTCCTCTTTGTAGATGGTCACAAATAAATTCCTGGCTTTACTGATGACTACATAGCCACTTGACATGGAAAACTGGGAATTAAAAAAAAAAAAAAAAGAAAGAAAAAAAATAAGCCAATGGAAGACTAAACAGAAGAAACAAGATTAGAAGGTATCTGTAAATATAAATTATTACTAAAGGCTCAGGTCTGTTGCCCACACACAGATATTTAGAGGCACTTGATGTTCCCTGTAGAGCCCTGCCTGGACTCCATCTCCTGGCCCACAGCTCCCTCACAGTCTTCATGTCCTACCCCTAAGTACACCTTGGATGCCTCAGACACCACATAGCATCTATGTTTAGGCAGCCTAATCCCCAAGCCACAGATGTTTGATACCCAGGTCCAGGCTGTAGACACATAAATATACTTTCTAAATGTGGGTGTCTTCGTGTGATCCAGTTCCCATTATAGCAGGTGGAGACTAGTCCATAGGGGCAGAGAAGTCTGGAGAGCTGTTCTGCTCTCCCTAAGGCAGACACCTGTGTCTGGCTGGTTGGGCAGCAGCCCTGACTCTGAAGATGGGGCTGACTAGCTCACTTTACCCCACCAGCAGCTGTGCAGGAAGATCAGTGCTTAGACCTTAGAAGTGTTCCCAGCCAAGACCTAAATCCTGCTCTGAAAACTCAGTCATCTTTTGTGAGAAGCTCTCACTGAGAAGGAAGGTTCCAGGCTGAATCCTTTATTCCACAGTCTCAAACATTTCCGAATTTCAGTGGCATTGGCTGTGATGAGTTGAGCCCCTGAAGAGGTCTCTGTAAGCATTGCCTGACAGATTATACCTGGTGGGCTTTGCAGTATCCCACAGAAATAGAGGTAGAGGGGCTGCAATGATATGAGATGCCCATTAATACCTCCTGCAGTGAACAACCTTCAAGTGAAACGTGGCAAGGCCAGCAGAGAGGAAGCACCCTGGACAACACAGAGGTACAACAGCTCCAGGGGTCTTGGCTTCAGCTGCAATTAACAGAGGATTGCAAACCTGGCAGGGGCTATTAAAATTATTCTTTTAATCCACACAGAGAGAAAACCTATTTTCCACTTAATGAATCTATTCTCCAAGGTTCTTCAAAGGCATCACTGCTTTTCTTGGCATTCCACTGATCTAGTGCAATGCACCATACCTTCAGGGTCCCTGTGAAGAAGTGCATTAGCTCTATTAACACCACCAAGAAAACCCATGAGCAAGATGCAACAAGTTACAAAAGCAAGTCATTACTGTGTTTTGCATATAGCAGCCCTTCCACAGGACCAGGTAAGATTTCTCTTCATTAATCTTCTGCTGCTCTATGCCTGAGAGGGTTGTTTTTAAAAATTGGAGATACATTTAAAAGCCCCGGAAAAATAAGGGCTAACTCACAACCCCAAGTAAAAAATGTTTTCCACTAACTGAAAGCCAATTCAAAACCATCACACATGCTCCTATTTTCAGAACAAGTACTCCAAGGAGCAGCAAGAGACATTGACAGCAATGGAAGGGGACATAAAGGGGGAAAGAAAAGGAAAACATTTCCTTTTGTCCATCTCCTGCTTTACAGAGCAAAGGCTTGCAGAATTGGGTGCTAAAAGATAGTCACTGCCTACCATTAAATGTGCAAAGAGAAAAAACATGGTAAGTAGCTGGGGGGACTGGGGATTTTTTCCTTCTTTCACTTACTAGTTCACATGATTTATATGTCTGTGTAGCTACTTGAAACTAGTGAGAATAGGGACATTCAACACCTGCATATCAACAATAAAATAAACAATTTCTGAAAGCTTCTGCAAGTCCTTTGTAATTCAGCATGACAATATCCAGGGAAAAAAAGAAACAGCAACAACAACAAATAAATAAAAATTAAAAAAAAAAAAAAGGAAAAAAAGGAGGGGGGGAGAAGGAGGAAAGTGTTTAATTTTCTCCCTATCTATGTATTTTATTGATTTTTTTGCTACCCTTTCTTGTGGACTCTTAACTGTGACAAACTTTTGTCTTGTGAATACCTTTCTCTAAATTCAATACAATTTTCATCTAATCTGACAATATTTACTTAATTTTGTTTTCTTTTCTTTTTTGAAATTTTTTTTTTTTTATTAAAGTAGCTTTAAATGGAAGGTTTATGAACTTTTGTATTTTATAATGGGGAAAGGAAATTCTGGGGAGTTTCTACAGCATTTGAAAATGCTTTCAAAAATATACCTCACGTTTGAGAACACAGCACCCAAAGGAGAAAAAAGTACAATTTTGGTCTTGCTCAGAGCCTAGGGGAATGGATCATATGCCTTAAGCTGATCATATTCTGTGTTTGGCTGGTTACTGAAGCATCCAGCTTTCAGAATGAAGCTCCCACTGCAAATAGATGGATGACAGTACATGATATTGCATCCATATTTATTAATTATTTTGATACTACATTTCTTTTAAAATAATATTTCCAGAGCTGGCTGTTTCAGAATTTATTCTGACTACCACCTGCAGTGTTCAGCCAGGCAGACACTGAGGCATCAGTATTAAACTGAAAAGATGAATGTCTGCTCCACATATTTCCTTCCCTCTGTTTCACACCTTCGACATAGGCACACGGTTACTCAATGTTCACCATGTATTTCTGACAAGTCTTTCTAAAGTCCAAAAAAAAATACTTGGTGTGACTATGCTGTTGAATACTGGCTTCCTTCCTACCTTAAGAGAGGCCTCTAACTCTTCCTAGGAAATACCGGTAACTATGACAATTAAATAATTATTTTGGTTATGCTTAATTCTACGAGAGAAAACAGAGAGTGTGCAGAGAAAACTTTATAAGGAAAGAGGATCTGAGTATTCTCAGCAAAGTTTGCACATTGGTTAAATATATATCTTTTTACATTAAAAAAGTAGTTCAAGGCACCTCAGCTAACAGTTTGCTGCCTGGTTTGAGGCAGTTTAACCTTAAGGTGTGGCAAGCTCTGGAAACTCAGTGACTCACTGAGTAATAACCAGCTACAACATAAAACATCAGCCTACACACAATTTTCCAACCTCATTCTGTAAATCTTTTACTTGAAAAGAAAAATAAAACAATTATCTCATTTAGTCTGTTTTTAATCTTTATGGCAAAAAGTAATATACTTAAGGAATATTATTCTTTCTTGAAAACATACTAAGATACTGAAGAAAATCATAAGCAAGGCCTTGGAAACTTCTTTGGAGTTTTACTCTCCATTTCTTCATTATAATTTTATTTTAAAGTGATATAATATGCAAGTATCTACAGCACAGAAAAAGAAACTTGTAATATCTGTGGCATTATTATTATTGGCAAAAAAAAAGCAAGAATGGGGCACACAGATTTTTAAAATAATAATGCAAGAAAAACCCGCAGAAAATACATATTTTCTTTATTCTTCCAGACAGGATAAGTGTTATGTTACTCCCCCCTCTACCACCAACCTCCATGTGAGTAATCTTTTTTTGCAGAAATATTCGAGATTACTCCAGACACAGGACCAAATGAAGAATGCTGATAGCTCTCAAAAGCTTCACCTCACTAAATTTCCTTTTTCCAATGGGAAACCAACATTTCTGAGGAGTGAGGAGGAGGAAGAACACAGGGAAGGCAGAAAATCTCACCCAAAATTGTAGTCAGGATGTGGCTGGATACACATCTGGATCTGGGAACTGCAAAGAGCTCCTAGAGTCTCTGTTCAAGATTTAGTGTTTATGCACATAGACGCATAAATCCACACAGCCTCGAGAGAGTGTGGAGCAAGGCCACCCCCAGACACAAATATTCTTCATTTACTAGAATGCAGTCAGGTAGCAGTGGCATTCAGGGTATCATCTTCTCCCCTGGAGCTCTCCAAATGCCTTTGCCAAGAAAAATAACGTTGTTCAAAGGTAAGAAAAGATGGGTCTGGTGGGAAATAACTCCAAGGCTGATGGACTGTGGTGGGTTGACCCTGGCTGGATGCCAAGTGCCCACTAAAGCTGCTCCATCGCTGCTCCCCTCTTCAGCTGGACAGGAGAGAGAAAACCTAGCAAACATAACACTCGTGGGTCATGGTAAGGGCAGGGGAAGATCAGTCACCAGTTACCATCATGGGCAAAACAGTCTCAGCTTGGGAAAACAAATTGAATTTATTACCAATCAAGTCAGAGAAGGATAATGTGAAACAAAAGCAAATTAAAAAATACCTTGCCCTCACCCTTCCCTTTTTCCTATGCTCAACTTCACGTGCAAATACTCTTCCTCCTCTTTCCCCACAGCACAGGGATATGGGGGATGGGAGTTGTGCTCTTTTCATCACATGTTTTCTATGCTACTCTTTCTTCCTCAAAGGGGTGGACTCCTCTACCCCTCATCCAGCATGGATCCTTCCCACCGGTGATAGTGCCCCAAAAACTCCTCCAGTCCACATCCTTCTCCTGGGCTGTAGTTCTGCATGAACTGTTTCAGCTTAGACCCCTCCTGTGGGGTACAGTGAGGGTCCCCCATAGGATCACAAGTCCTCCCAGCAAACCTGCCCCAGCGTGGGGTCCTCTCTCCATGGGACCACAGGTCCTTCCAGATTTCTCTTCCAGCATGAAATTCCCATGAATTCACAGCTTCCCTCGTGCATCTGCCTGCTCTGGTGTGGAGTCCTCCACAGGCTGCAGGTGGATCTCTGCTTCCCCTGGGACCCCCGCGGGCTGCAGGAGCACAGCTGCCTCACCATGGTCTGTGCCACAGGGTGCAGGGGAACCTCAGCTCTGGTGTTTGGAGCAGCTCCTTCTCCTCCTTCTTCACTGACCTGTGTGTGCCTGCCAGGCTGTTTCTCTCACATACTCTCATTCCTGCTCCCAGCTGCTGGTGTGCAGCATTTTTGTCTCTTTAGAGCTGTGTGGTCCCAGAGGCACTGCCACCATCACCGATGGGCTTGGACTGGGCTGGTGGTGTGACCATCTTGGACCCACTTGGCACAAACTTGCAGACACAGCAGGAGCTTCTGGCAGCGTCTCACAGAAGCCACCCCTGTATCCCCCCACTACCAAAATCTTGTTATGCAAACCAAATATAGGCACGTGGTTTGCAAAAAAACAGAAATTATTGAAGGCATGTCTTCCAAACAAGAAGATTTTTATCAGTACTGAATCTCATCCTACTCAGATCTGAACTTAGAAAGGAAACCGTGAAGCATGAATTTTGCTTTTCTCTATGACCTTGGATACCAGAAGGTATCTTTCAAAATACTTACTTTGAAAGATTCTGGGATATAATTCACTGTTATATTCTGTATCCCCTTTTAAGATGCCAGAATGAATGCAGCCATTTCCAGTTTCTATTCCAAGATTTAGATGGGCAGGTTTGGGGAGACAATTTCCTTTCAGGTAAGAGCCTTGTCTCTCTTGGCTTGACTTCCTTTACTGACAAGCCTTTGGTTCCTGTCTTGCACAGCTTCTTCTGCCAGATTGTACCAAATAAAGGGATTAATCAGTGGCAGAAAAACAAATAAATGCAGGGCTCTCCACAGAGTTTAAATTCTTTTAAAAAGTAGATTTTTGAGTCCAACGTCAAGTGCCTAATTTTGGTAGGAAGCATGAGGTTACTCCAGAGAGGGGAGGCAGTAAACCATGTATTTGTGGCATTCAGATTGGTGATACAACCATGTAGCTCCAAAACAGGAATAATCCACACTGCCAAAAGCTACAGAATTAAGTGTGATGCAGATGATGGATAGTGGTGCAGAAGACGGATCTTTTCTAGTGTTGCTCCATTATGAGCCAAGTGTACAGGTGAGGTAATACTGGAGCACTTTCTAGAAAGAAGCATAAAGGCAAAGTTTTTTGCCTTTAAATAAAGGGAAGTATTCCTTTAATAAGTAATCCTTCCTGTAAAGGGAAGTATTAAATACACCAAATTGTCATACTGATCCTTTTAGAGTCAATGTTTTTCTCACAAATCACCACAGCTCTTCCAGACACATGTTAAAATACCACGTGAAATTGCATAGCTAATTTAACAAAACTGCCTTGCCATGTGTGAACCAGGTGACTGCATGTGCAGAACGCCTAAAGCAGCCAAGAGGCCACAGAGGCAGTCAGCCCATGCCTGTAATTACTCTAACAGCACAGACACAGTCTGCACAAGCTGTATTTTGTCCTTTGGTATTTACTATGTGAATGTTGTATATTAAAAGAATGCAAAAATTTAAAATAAAATAAAAATTTTAAAAGCAGAAAACAAAGTTTTCCAAGCCTGTGGAATGACTTACATAAGGGTTTGAGGGATTGGGCCCCAAACGCAGGAAACAATGTTTTGTTCTGGTTTTAAATTTAAGAAGAAAAAATAAAAAAGCAACTCTAAATATTCTAAATTTATAGATGGCACAGGGTATTATGCTCTGCAGCATCTCACACAAATTTTGCTTGTGGCCATCTTGAACGCCTACAGCTCCAGATACACTGTAATTACCCCAATCCATGTGATGCAGCATGTGCTTTCCTCTGCCGAAGGATAGATGTCTTTTCCATAGCAATTTTCTAGCAGTGTACACCACGTGCCATAAAGCTCATTCTGAACACAGTAGGAGTATGACAGGTCAATGCAAAAGGAAAGCAATTAATCTGGATAGTTTGCAGCCTTTGAATTTCCTAGGCATATTTAATACAAATCTTACATAAACACTGTAAGAAGAGCTAAGCCATTCCCTACATGCTCCTACAAAATCAGTCATTTATGTGTGCTCAGTGCAAGAGCGCTACAAAACCCACGCATTCAGTTAGAATGGCATTAAAAAGCAGAGGTATTAATACATTAAAAAGGAATTAAAATATAGTCCCCCGAGACTATAGATAAATGCTTAAGAGAAACAAATCTGTAATCGAAATTGAAATGAAAATTGCTTTGACAAAGCATGATGAGCTTCAAGGATTTAATGGCAATGATCATAAGAAAGGAAAAGAAGTGCTCAATAGCCCACCTCTCCTCAGCCAAAGAAAATACAGACAAAGGCAACAAGTTACAGCTACAACACGAAGTCAAAAGATGTAAAGAAGCCCATGCAAATATTTACTGCTGAGCTTGAAAGAAAGCCACTGAAAATTGCTATCAAATGTGGGAAAGTCTGCCCCAAAAATCCCAAGAGTATGAATTCTCTAACTAAGCAAGCAGGATTTCCAATCCCAAAAGTGTAAATATTTTTAAGTGCAGTAAAAATACTGTAGGATGATAACATGTTTATTTTTATAGATGCCAAGTCACTACTATTTTCAAAATTAATAAATGTAAGCCTATAAAAAAATTTCCATCATGCTTATGTTGAGCAGCATGGAAAAGGTCTGTTGGTATGTAATATCTGGAATTAAATATGCACTTCTAGTGGGGCTTTGTTGACTAAATGGATAAATTCCATTCAAGCATTTCTAGCTATTCATTGTCCAAATTTTAGCTTAATGAAATATTAAGGAGCAAGGCAGTGAGTAATTTTTTAGGTACATGTTTGCATTACAAGCAATGGACAATGGGAGTAAAGTTTTATCATGGATGTTAAATACACCTATGCTATCCCAGTGAGGCTATTTTTAATAATAAAATTAAACTGTTAAATGTTTAAATTTCTGTGGCTTAAGCTATAAGACTGCATGCTTTACTATAACAGCTGAACAATTATAGGAGCAAAAAAAAGAATGTCTAAAGAGGATTTGCAAAAACTGAAAATAGTTACATCTCCTTCATAAGTGCACACACAAATATGTAAGAGCACAGAAAATGAACAGTTGAGGCACATGCACATTTAAACCTCTGCTTTTTTCAAATATGCAGTTGCAGAGGAGCCAAATCTCTTCAGTACTTAAAGCTGCAGTTGAAAAATCAATGACCTGTGGGATACGTGGCAAAGAGCTGACAGAAACTCCACCACTTTCAAACATCATATTTTATAGTTTTTCCTATTTTTTGAATAGCAACTTTCTTTCAAAAGGTACAGAGATACTTGTGGAGTTTTTAAGTAATTGGAAAGGGTGTGCAGCATGTGAAACATTAACACTATAGTGTATGAAAAATTTTAATTAATTAAATTAATTATTCATATATTTAAAAGGTCATCTTTTCACCAGTAAACAAAAAGAAAAAAAGAAAACCAAAGGCATCTTTCCCCAAGCTTCCTTTGGATGGACATCCGTGTTTCGCCTGCTTGTTTTGAAAAGCTGTCCATAAATTCTGACCAAGTGGCATTGTGGCTCCAGGGTTCCTAGAAGTAAGAGATAACAAAACACTCCTAGATCACTCAGTTCATCTCACTGCTAATGTCAGACAAAATAACAACAAAATAACAGCTCTTACTGCCAGGAAGTTTCTTTTACCAGCTACTAGTGGCATTCTCTCTTACTGTTTCTCTCCCTTGTGTATGTCTTGTGCACAAGTTGAGTTAATCCCTCATTTCTGATATTCCACCCACCCAGTGACATGTGGCAAAGCTGTGTGGTGTAAAGCTTCCCTCCACTAGGCACCCATAACGTGGTAACCTCAGACATCTGAGAATAGTAAGGTGCGACCCCAAAATTACAACAGCTTTAGAAGAAACCAAACATTTTTAAAAGTTATCCAGTTGAATTCTTTATTCCATATTTCAGGCTCTTGGGATTCACAGCTTAAAATGTGTTTTTATGCAGCTCTAAGGGCTTGGACTTCTCAATATATTTTTAAGTGGAAAACAGTGAAAAGTTTGGTTTTTTGCATTTACTCAGTAGAGAAATTAGAGTTATAAAGCTTAAGAGGTATGAATTCTTAAAATTTGCAAAATATTTACAAGTTTTGGAAGTATCTTACCCTTTTTTCTGCATTTTTCCCAATATTTCTGGATTTATCAAGAAATACTGCCCAGCCCTTCTGGCTGAGTTTATTACTGCTGCCGTATAAACTTGGCACTTTACTCTGCATTTCCAAGACTCACGTTTACTGCAGAAACAATTTCCTGGGAGTTTCCTCTGTCTGTGGAGGGAGAGGGGAGGTGACAGCCAGCTTCTCGTGGGAGGCACAGTCTACTTCCTTTTCCATACAGTTCTGATTTTACTAAAACAGATTAATCTCTTGAGCTTGTGCTCACCTTGTTCCAAGCTGTCTATCAGCTGCCAGTCTCTAGACCATATCCCACCTCCCATTTTTAATGAAGACTTTTATTTTCCTGTGAGCGCAGAATGGAAACAACAACTGAAACCTCAGAAGTTGCCACACAGCAAATTTTTCTGGCAGCTCTGTTCACATGGGAATTTTCAAAGAGCCTTTAATAGTCTTAAATCCAGAAATATTCCCATGATTTTGTGATTTTCATCCGCAATGGTCAACGGTTTCCATGAATTGCAGTGTAGGAGTAAGTCTGTCCAGAGGAAGATCACTGCCTGCTTTCCCAAACCTTTGAAAGAACAAATGAAAGAGCCGCCTCTGAGGAGGGTTTCTGTCTCTGCTTGTTTCCAGCGAGAAGAAATCCTATCCCGCTGTCTCGGTTGGGACGACACTTCCCCCTTTTCTATGTCCATTCCCGACAAGGATGAAAAAGTCAGCAGAAAACCACAGCTGGATGCTGGCTTGATCCAGAAGTGTTGACTGGGTGGAAGGAAGGAGGAACCAAGAGGGGACAGGGAAACAGCTGGACAAGAGAGAGCAGGATTTAGGGACACAGGGATGTGTGGAGCAAGAAAAGAGATTGCAGAAGGGAAAGCGGATGGAGCTCCAGCAAGAAGTGAGTAGAATGATTTGGTGGGGGCAGGACCAAGCTGCCAGAGCAGCTGAAAAGTGACAGCTGAGTGAAAGAGCAATGTGGGAAGAAATGACAGATTTACAGTAGTAATTACAAGCTGTGAGCAGGATCTCCTTTCCTAGAGAGCGGGCGAAATGGCTGGACCTCCATGGACACATCTGCCTCGCAATCCCTAAGCAGGCAGAACAGCAGGATGCGTTTGCTCGTTTCATTCTCACATCCTGGATTTTAAGACTGCTCTCTGAGTATATGAGGGCGGTGACAGCGTAATGACAAGACAGAGAACACCCAAATGACAATTTCAGTTTATATTATTAAAACACCTGCGTGCCAGCTGTTCAGACCAGCCCTCGAGTGTTCCAGCTGGAAATGTTTCTGATTCAGGAAAGACTGAGGTGCTTGGGGAAAAGGGAATTTCTCTTAATAGGGAAAAAAATGTATTTCAAACTTCTAGAACCATGAGCTGTCATTTTGGCCAGGATTTTATGTGATCCTGGGGTCCAGAAAAGATCCATTATAAAAAACAAAATGGGGATATCCGATACAATGAAGTGGAAAGGGTCATATTTTTGTTGAATAAAAAAATTTCATTCATAACCGAACATTGAGTTTCGATAAAATTTTTATGTGTACAGGAAAAATCTATTGTATTCCACATGGGAATGTCTTTAAATCAAGAGGGTGAACACTGAGACTTCGGAATGACTTTTTACCATTCCCCACCTTCTGCTGAATGAGATTAACATCAAGCTAGGGAATTGCTCTTACTTGCATCAGAAAACCTCATTCACATACCAAGATGTCAGAGCACATCAGGAAACCCTGAATTGCGCAAAGCCACAAGTAGCCTACTGTGCATTATATTTTTACTATGATGAATTAATATATAGTGGTTTTCTCTATTTGTTTCCTGTTCAGTGTTGTCTTTTAAAAAAATTACTCACTTGTTTGCTTACATTGCTGGAGGGAATGATCACACTCTACAGAATCTGAAGAGCAATAATAACACAGAGAAGTCAAGAAGCATTGCCATTCTCTAGCAGCTCTACTTCTTTCATTTGGCTGCACTTAGTAAGGAGGTCCTCAATGTGGAATTGTACCACTGTTTCTATGGTGATATGTCACATATATCAGCTCTTTGTGGCATTTTCAGGCTTCTGAGGATTCAGTTTAACCTAAGCTGGTAGGGGTAGATGACTGGAAATGCTCTTGGCAAAGGTGACTGGCTGTGACTGGCTGTGGTTAAATACTGGTGTGCACAAAACTTTCGGAAACAATGAAATGTGACTCATCACTAGATGGTGTGGGACTTTGCCTCCCTTACTACATCAGCATTTGGTTTTATATTGCAATTTGATTTATGCTTTGGTATTTCTATCAGTAGAAATCACTTAAGCAAGGTGTTTCAAGGGAAGATGTCACCTCCACCACTGTGTCTTGTACTAGAAGGTAGTTACAGTAAGATGAGGAGCCAAAATTTTCTGAGAAGAAGATTTCTGCTTATAATGTTTCTAAGAATGACTTTGTGAGAGTGCATGTCTGTCCTTTCCTGTATTATATAAAAAACTGTTTGTCAAGGAGTGTGAATGACATTGAGTCAGAAAGACACTTTTAACAAGGGACTGCACATCACTGGTTTTATAGCATCATTTGTCAAAGCCGAAGCACAATTTAAGTACAATGACTTCACATTAATTTGAGAATTCCAAGTCCCTTGAAAATTCTTTTTTACTCAGAATATTAAAAAAATCAATAAATAAATGGAAGTAGGAAAAGAAGTAAAATTATCCCCCTGTTATGCTAGCGTGAGGAGTGCACTTTTATCTTTACGTGCTGAAAAAAATATTCCTACCATCTTTTAGCCTGAGCTCTTTTCCCAACAACCAAGTTCATATTTATCAGGAAAGCCCATGGATTGTCTGGTCATGGTGGGGGGAGATGTCACTTTTCTGAGAAATGTAGAAGAATTGTGGTGGTTCCTAGCTGACTGACAGATACCTTGCCTCAGTGTCAGAAGTGTAGGCTTGGAAAGCAGAGTCCCACGTCTCTTGACTTGACCTTTGATCAACAAGGATACTTACGGACACACCACCCAAAAACACCAACCCAATGCTAAAATCACTCCAATAAATTGTTTCCCTTTTAATACCAGTTCAAAGCTCATTTCAAGCCAGTCCTCTCTATATGCAGGAAAATAAAGCACATCAGGCAAAGTTTTCAAAGCCTGATGGAGTTTCCTGCCAGCCATGGCCAAATCATTCAGCCAGGCGGGTGTTCAACCAAATGTCCACTCTGGCACCACCAGACCATTCAGCTGTTGGGAAGTGGATATGCAGCTGAAAAACTGCTTTACACATGCAGTCAGCATTCCTAACAATACTTTCCTTGCTATTGTTTCTGCTACATCTAATCTGCCACAAAATATTTGGTCCATCCACTTACTTCATTTTACTTTTAGCAAAGTTTGTAGGCTAAAGGCTGCTTTTGCTTCTCACGTGTTCAATCCACACAGTAAAATGAGGTTCCTGTTTTGATAGCAGCTGCTGATGGTTACAAATAATAGCAAAAATAAACTGCTGCTACTATTTGACATGACCTATTTCCAGATAGGAAATGGTCTATCATAGCATAACTGAGAAGATAACCCATTATTAACTCCTGTCTCCAAAACTTCCAAGAAGACTGATTATATGGTTCACCCTGAAACACTGCAATTTTACTAACATATTTGTTGAAAGCAATTATAATCTATACAGTACTTCATAGATCTTGGAATACAATAACTTTAAATGGAGTAAATGGCTTGCATGTCCTGATCTCAATTGAAATATGACACTATTATATCTTCAGAGGTTACCAACAAATCTCTTTCTCCTGGGTAAACAAAGGAAATCATGAGGAGGAGAGAAAAAGAAAATATTTTGAAAACTTGTGAGTCCAGTTGTTCTCTGCCAACAGCTATGCAGACACAGGGGCTGACTTGTTGCCAGAGTCAGCACACTAGTTAGAGCTCTCACATTCTGCAGGCAGCAGCTTGATGATAAAAAAGGAAAAATCTTTCCCTTCTTGCCGCCTTCAGCAGATGACTCCAGCCTAGAAGGGAGTCAGCCCAAGTGTTTGCAACAGCAATTTGTTGAGTTTTTGCTCATTAAAAACTTTGCCAGAGCTTTACTCCATGACCCGAGCAGCTGGCTGACTGGATGCCTCTTCCCGGACTGAGGAGGCTGAGCCAAGGAGGCACTTTTCTCGCAGCCTCGTGTCCTAAATGGGCAAAAGGAGAGGGACTTCCACCTCTCAGCCAGACAAGGCTATGATAGAGAACTGCTGAGTGGCTCACGAGGGACCACTACAAGAGGTCCTGTTCCATCAGCCCATCACGCAGGTCAACCCTTGGGCACAGGCAGCAAGGGTCCCAGTGTAGCACTCTGGTCTGTGTTCAGAGCACAGTCGACACAAAGCAATATCTTAGGAAGCTACAGAGTTAGATTTTTGTCCTCTATTCTCTCCTGCACTAGGGCACTGCAAAAGAGCACTGCAGGCAGGGACCACAGAACCATGGAATCAGAATGGTTAGAGTCAGTAGGGACCTTTAAAAATCATCTAATTCCAACACCCCCACGTGGGCAGGAATACCTTCCACTCAGTCTGGTTGCTTGAAGCCCCATCTAACCTGTCATTGAACTCTTATCTGGGGAGCAGCCCTGCAGAAAGGAGTAATCTGAGGTGAAGTGTGGGCCAGCTGTGTCCTGGCAGCCAGGAGGACTAAGGACATCCTGGGGTGCATCAAATACCCTGGCATCACCAGCCAGGCAAGAAAGGTGATTACTCCACTGTAGTCAGTGCTGGTGAAGCCCCGTCTGGAGTACTGCACACAGGTCTGAGCCCCACAACTTAATAGGTGCATGAATGCACCCAGAGAAGGGCAACAAAACTGATGAAAGGGCTAGAAAGAGTGTCCTGTGCAGAGCAGCTACCGATATTTGGGCTTTTCTGGTTTGGAGAGAGGGATGCTGAGCTGTGACCTCACTGCTCTCTACAGCTTCCTGAGCAGGAGAAAGGGAGAGGGAGGTCTGAGCTTTTTGCCTGGGATCCACTAATACAATGTGTGGAAATGGTTGAAAGCTGTGTCAGGGGAGGTTTAGACTGGACATTGGGAAGCATTTCTTTACCAAAAGAGTAATCAAATGCTGGAACAGGCTTCCTAAAAAGGTGGTCAATACCCCAAGCCTGTCTTAGTTTAAGAAGCATTTTGACAATGCCCTTAATTGTATGCTTTAACTTTTGGTCAGCCTTGAACTGGTCTGGCGGTTGACTAGATGATCGTTGTAGGTCTCTTCCAACTGAACAATCCTTTCTTTTCTATTCAAATTGAATTTAATTTCATCATTTCCAGTGATGAGGCACCCACAGCTTCTCTAGGCAACATGTTTCAACGTTTCTCCACCTTCATCATAAAATATTTCGTCCTTATATGCAGTATAAATTTACCCTAAATTTACCCTCTTTTTGATTAAAACCATTAACCCTTGTCCTATCTCAACAGGCCCTGCTAAAAATTTTGTCTTTGTCTTTTTTATTAGCCCTCTTTAGGGACTAAAAGACTACTATAAGGTCTCCCTGGAATCTTTTCTTCTCCAGGCTGAAGAAACCAAATTGCCTCAGCCTTTCCTCATAAGCAAAGTGTTCTATCCCTCAGATCATCTTAGTGACCTCCCTCTACACTCACTCTAACAGGTCCATGTCCTTCTTGTGCTGGGAACTCCTGAGCTGGACATAGCACTCAGAATAGGACATATGAGAGCAGAGCAGAGGTTCAGAATTGCCTCCCTCACCCTGCTGGCCTCTCTGTTTTTGATGCAGCCCATGACATTGTTGCTTTGCAGGCTGCAAGCACATGTTGCTGGCTTATGTCCAATTTTTCATCCAGCAATATCCCCAAGTCCTTCTCATCAGGGCCACTCCCAATCTCTTCATTCCACAGCCTGCATTATGTTGGTTCTGATAATTTCTCCAACCCACAGTTCAATGACCATTATCTATGCAGCTCCCTGACCTGACTGAAGATCTGTTGCCTTATCTATTGATCCCACAGCTCTCTGGCTGTGTTATGGAAATAACATAGATTTTTTAACAAAATAGATTAAGATTACTCTGAGTGGGGATTCTAAGGCATCCCTGTATCCCTAGTCCTTCCTCCTGACTGGGTGGAGGTGGCTTCCCAAGAGCATGTTTGATCCTTGATGCCAAGAGATGGCCTGTAACTCCATGATAGAGAGCATCCAGAATGCTCACCTCAGAGTTTGGGCCCTGCTCCTAAGCACCAAAATCCTACAAGCATCTGTATCCCTTTCCACTATTGTTTTTTAAAACTTCCCCATCATGGAGGTCTCCTTTTTTTTTCCCCAAGGCTCAATCCCTCAATAAGGTGAAATCAGAGGTTTCTTCTGGGGAACCTTGGATGTGAAGGAGGAACCTAAAGAGGCAATGGCTGCTTCCCCCTCGATGAAATGGATAAGAAAAGATGAGGTTCTTCTTTGTCCGTGTGGTATGGTTTTGTAGCCTGTTTCCCAAAAGCATCAAGCAGAAGCCAAAGAAAGTAATTTGTCATGCCTCTTCCTGCCTGCACATTGTGTGTGCATCATGGGGGCAGACCTGCTAAGAGGAAACTTAGGGAGGATGTGATGTACCAAAAAGAGTCTGGGGAGTTTTTGGTGGTTAAAATACACACCTCTGTCATCAGTTCTTAGCAGAAAATGAGAGTCAAAAGACCAAAGTATCTATGAGGTAATTTAGAGAAACTGAAAGGTCCTCAAAATAACAGAGGTTTTGTCTCTGTAATCATACTGCACTGAGGAAATCCATTATCTTATTTATGGTTTGTTTTTCAGCGTCAGAGCAGACATGGTGCTGTATATTGAGAAATACAGGTTGTAGTGCTCTAACAGGTTGGGCCTCCTCTGTGGGCTTGTCATACGGTCCTGTACAGTCTATTTTAACTAGGGTGTACTCACTGAGTATACAAAATCAGTTAGAACTTTACTGAAAGCCAGGCCAGGATCTGCTAACTTGCAGTGTTTTAATTCTGTAAGACAGTCCAAAGGAGACTTTGTAAACCTAATGCAAGAAACATGAACTCAGATTTAAGAGGACAGCAGATAAAAATGTCAGGACACTTAGTGTGTTTCATTTGGCCAGGAGAAGAGCCAACCAATTTAACTGCAAGCATCTGCAAGGAATGGGTAGTATCTGCAGGGCTCTTGAAACAAGATTCACAAATTCCATCAACAGCAATCAACCAGATATTGCCACTCAGAAGCAAAGTGGCATTTTGCAAGCAAACCATGTCTGCACAACAGAAATGAACAGAACAGAAAAGAAACAGTTCAGTGTTTATAACAGCTCACAAAGTATCCTGTGCTTCCTCACCTGCTTTCAGTAATGGAAATACAGACACTGGCTGTGCCTTGCATCTCACCTAGCTTTACATCTGTTCCATGCAGTAGTCAGCTCTTGAGTTAGGCTCCTATTACTGTCATCCACCCTCTTCTTCTGACCTATTCCAAGTGCCATGGAGATTAATAGCGCCATAGGAGTCCTTCTTCATTGACCAGAAAGTGAGTCAGGGGGGATAAAGATGACTGAGAATGGCTAACACAAAATCTACACAGAGAGATGAAGATTCATCAGTTTGCAAGTGCAACCGCGTCAGCTCTTGGTTATCCAGCTGGGGAATGGTGGAATCAGAGAAAGTTTGGGTGTGCCTATCCCCAGACTTTCCTAATGACTTTTCATGGCAGTTTCTGAGGAGCCATTTGCACTGTGTTCTTTTCCAGAGGGCTTCAACATCACTTTCTGACAGCTTGGAAATGAAAACCCAAACTCCTAAATCATTCTTGAAGTGTATCCAGTATTTGTGGTTTAATGGTTGGGACTGAGCATGTTTGGTTGTCTTCTTAAAGCCCTAGACCCTAGAATGAGGTTATTTATTACCTGAGAATTCCACCTACTTTCATCTGAAAGCCACTGTAATCACAGGGAGATCACAGGAGAAAAGCCACAAGGGAACAGAGGGGAAAACATGTGAGTATAAAGAAAAATAAACAAGTAGTTCAATAGTAATGATATTGGGATCCTAATGATTCTTAATCAAGTGTCTTGATTTGCTGGAGTCTGACACGGGTTTTGAGCAAATTGGGCTATTGCCTGTCACTATTAATTTGACTGGTTCTTCAAGTTCTGAGGACTTCTTTAATTTCCAGCCTTCTCTCAGGCTTCAAAAGATGAAGGTGTGCACCTGAGAAACATGTTCTTCCATATTAGCCAACTTTTCTTTAAAATGAGTATCTGCGGATAGTCTGAATTATCTAAATTAAACTAAAGTCTAAATTAACTTCTTTGAGACCAACTTGGAAGTTGTTTAACCAAAATGATTCTTGTGCTGACCCATGGTCTCTTCTTGCATGTCAGTGTGAATTTCTACAAGCAAACCTCATGCTGTGAAGGAAGTGGCACATCAAGGACAGAAAGTTTCCAGGTTTCCTGCCAAGAGGGATCACACATCACTGTTGCCTTGGGGTGGTGGGCATATGCCATTTTCAGAATTTCCACAGCCCCCCACTGCTTGCTTTCAGTCTGAGTAAATCTGACCGATACTGTGAGTAGGCTGGTTTCAAGCAAAGGCAGAGTGGGATGGGGTGGGTGGATAGGGTAGGAATTAAGATAGCTAGAAACTGAGCATAAGATGGTTGGTGTTCATTTGTACCAAAAAATCCTTGTCCATCCCAGCTTCTGGATACAGCATCGTGATCCCCTGAGCTGCTAGAGCCTGCCTATAGCTATTTTGGTCCAAAATATCCTGGCACAGGCAGGATGTGTCATAACATAAGAGTGTGTCTTCCATCCATCTGGTTTACTGATAGCTGCCTCCAAGTGCTTTGAAAAGTGCTGACTGAAGATACAGAACAATAAATCCACAACTTGCCATTCAAAGCCTCAAGAAAAATAATAACCTTGAACCCTGTCCTGAAATTTTATCACTTCATGCTCCAAAAGGACCTCAATGTCTCAAATGGGCTATCCATCTTGAGAGCCATGTTTTATTGGCAGCTCACTCTGACACAAAAGGGCTAAGAGTGCATGCCTGGCCTTAAAAACACCCACTTGAAAGTTTTCTGAAAAAAAGCTCAAAAAGTCTGCCTGGCTGGTGGCTTGGTTTCTTGCTCCACTACCAGTAACTTTGCATTTGCTGTCTCACTCAACAAATTGATGGGCTGAAAAGTTTCTCTTTGGAAACTTCTTTTCCTCCCCAGCAACTGATAGCTTTCCACCTTCCTGGTAGCAACCCCCAGGCCAGCTGTCTGAGGGCACCAGGCCAGCACAAAAGTGTGTTCTGCCACAATAAATTGGGTTCTTTTAAACTATGTTTGCTAAATTAATTTTCAAGCAAGAGAAGGGAGCAGCCATGGGGCAGCAAGACCCAATGCCAGCATGACAGAGGGTGCAGGGGGGCCAAGGTGGGCCTGGCAAGGGGGAAAACCTTGTGTGAAATGTGAAACCCCAACTTTACAGCTTCCCTGGGTCCAACCAGCACATCCCACCTGAATGCACCCATTGTGCAAGCCCTTGAAGATTCGCAGTCATCGCTTCTCTTGCACACTACCAGAGCCAACAGTGCTGCTGGCTTTGCCAAGGCTTGTGAACATATTTTCTGCTTACAGAAGACCAATACAGGACAAAACAAAGGCTTCCCCATCTATTTGCTTCTCTCAGGTGTCCCGTACCTCATTGCAACCCCTTCTACTGTTCCCACAGCCTTCTAGTTCATAAGGTTCTGATCAGCTACCTCATTGTTTTACCTCTGAGGAATGCAATTATCTCTGCTTCTGCATTTGTTGCTTTTGATATCAGCTCCCCCATAGCCATAAGCCATCAATGTTTTGTGTAGGTGAGAACATCTTTCTCTCTTTTTCCCTTTCTCCTCTACTCTGGACAGTTTTTCACTCCAGTTTCTACCTGAGACCTGCTTTTAAGTGCTCTCAAATGCTCTCAGTCCCCTCTTCTTATTGTACTTCTTGTCCTTGCAGCTCAGCCTTATTTTGTGACACATATTCCTTCAGTTCAGCCATCAGACCATGCCCAGTGTGCTGATGGTGTCTATAGGTAAGTAAAAGTTCTTTTCTCCATCCCATCCAAGTGTTTTGTAATTCTCTTCTGTGGCACTAAACTCTGTGAAAGACTGCAGTTTTGGAAAAAAAAAATAAAAATTCTCGTGCATGATTCATTTTGCTTGTGTCAAGAGTTTACTTCTTTCATCTTTGCAGATGAGTAAATGCATTTGCTTTTAAGTCTGGCATTTTAGGCTCGTCTTTTGTCACAATATTTATCAGCAAGTGAATGGGATGGCTACCCACCATCGGGAACCAGCAATGCTAGTGGCAGGGAAGAGTATGAGGGTTTTCAAGGATGAACCAAGTTACCTGTTGTAACTACTGAAACACAGTGATAAAAGCAAGGCATACAAGTATGTAATTCCCCAAAAAGTACTTAGACAATCTGCAGGTCAGAACTGTGTCACTTCTCCTCTTAACATCATCCTTAGGATAGGCTGTTTAAAACATTCCTGATTTTTATTTTTTCTTACAGGCTTCTGTACTTCCAGAGTACTTCCAGCATACCATCTGGAAAAGTCTCTAAAATGTTCTGATGAGGGTAAAGCTGAAAGGCACGTTCCTTCAAAATCTCATTGTTATGTAAGGGCTGTGATAGGAAATATTTGCTGCCCAGGATACTAAATATTTCTCTAAATTATTGTATGCCAGGTACATCTCTAGTAGCTCTGTCAGCCCAAAGACTGGAAGCACAGAACAATTAATCCCTGTCCATAAGAACCCTAGCATCTCACAATGGCACTACTTCTGTACACTCCATTTGGAAGGGTCCCTTGGCCACACCACCCTCCAGTGCCTGCACAGTATGTGCTGATTACTGGTACCAGTGGTGCTAGTTGGTAGAGCCCACATGGCAGTTTTTAACCTTTCTCTTTTGGTTTCTCATTTGCCAGTAGCTAGTGATGAAAACAAGGCTCAACCACTACTACAAAGTTCCACCCAAAAGAAATGCATCTTTTCCAATGGGTTTAATTCAATTACCTGTGTGTGGGAATCACGGGCAATAACCACGTAATACCACTACTCTTCTGTCCAGTAAAGGTATGAGACTCAAAGACAAAACCATTTGATTCCCAAGCATGTACTGAGAAAGGAGAGCAAATGCATCGAGGCTCAGCCAAGCACACAAACTCAGCCACAGGCTGTGAAATAATCGAAACTTGAGGCTGAAGCGGGATCTTCCATTCCTGTTGAGGGGAGCAGGAGCCCAGCTTTTTTGATAACATGAAGTGTACTCAGCTGCATAAAGGCTCCAGCTATCCATGCCAGGTCAACAAGAGATGAGACAGAGCAAGATATGCTCTGACATCTCATCATAGGGGGGAAGGTTTGGGACCCAGAGGCTAGGGATCAGACCATGGGCCTGTCATCATATCAATTTAGTGATACAACACACATTTGCAAATTTTGCCTTGGATTCCCTGACTTAAAAAAACCACATTTATGAATCTTTCCTTGGATTCTCTGAGTGAAAAAAAATGAAATATGTATTTAAAGGCTTTAATCTGATTTTCACCTGCTGCTACATGTCCTATGTACACATGCCAGGGTGAGGCCCAGAGCTGAATGGCAGACTCTAGTCAGAACATTGGTGTTTGGCTTCTGTAATTATTTTCAGCATTTAAAATCTATGGACTAGTTTGTGGACCCCCATGATACACTGAGTGACTTGTTATAAAATGAATCTTTAAAGAAGCTGAGAATACCATTAAAACCTAGGGAATTACTAGAAAAGCTTTTGTTTTAATTTCTCTTACCTAATTGAGGTGAATGTATCCATCTCTTCCTGTACATACAAAGTCTAAAATGCCTCCTTCAAATGAAAATATGGGAATGCATATGCATATGCACCAAGTCTTCCATCCAGCATCTTCCATCTAAGAAGCTGAGCAACCTCTTTGTTATCTCCTTGTTTAGAGGAATCATGCTTCATTTAGCCCTGGAATCAACAGATTCCCATTTGCATCGGATGTTGAATTTGTTGGAGTCAAGATACACTAATGAGTAACAGTCATTTCTCATACCTCGAGGTAACAGGGTTTGCTCTTGTTTACAGAGCCTCCTTTCATAGCTGTAACAACTTGCCCAGGCAGAGAGGAGATGACCTGCTGGCGACTGCCTGTCCCCCTGACAGAGAGCCAAGACTGACAGTGCAGCGCGGGGCGGAAAACGTAACAGGAGACACGGGGAGGATGTCCTACACCGCAGACGGGGCACAGGGCTTTTAGTGGTTAAGATGACAACAAATGCGCACCTCTGTCATCAATCCCTAGTAGCAAGCCATATCCATGGAGAAATTTAGACAAACCAAAAAGGTCATCAAAAACGAGTGAGGTTTTGTTTTTTGAATAATGATAATGTACTGAGGAAAGCCATTATCCTATTTATGGTTTGTTGTTCAGACTCCCAGCCAACAGCGCACCATACTCCGTGAATATATACATTCTAATGATATGATGGGGCAGGACACAGATGTTACGGGTTTGTCACACAGTCCTGCCTGGTTTGGCTTCACCAGCACGTAATTGCCAAGCATATGAAGCACTTGCAATTTATAATGACTGCCAGGCCAGTGTATACTAATTGCTGTACCATGATTACATATGACAACAAGAGAGACAGGGGAAAAAGAAGGAAGTGATAAAGAGATGAATTCAGGGGACCAGTCCGAAGAACAACAAAACTGCATTCTGAACAATTCAGGTTGAAACTGTTTAGCAATTTTGTTGAAGCAGAACTGGAACTAATTTAATTCACTAAAGAATGAAAGGACAGTCTGATCTCAAATACTGCCAAAGACCACTTTCTGCTCGTCTCTAGGGATGGTCAGGCAATAGAAAACCTAACACATTAGGGTTATGTATCACTTTGCCTCTTCCCAGAACCACCGAGGTGGAAATGTGTTTCTCAATCATCATTCTCATTCTCCTTTTCTTGTGTGCTTTTGCAGCCAAAGTCTTAACAAGATTTTTAAAGTCTGGGGATTTCACATATACATGCCTTTCCCCTCAGACCCATCTAACATTCTACTTCCCAAGAAAAGCTTGTAAAGGTAAGAACTACTTGAAATTCCCCTAGACCAAATTCTGGGTCTCTAGTCAATCCCCTAAATATCTGAGGCACTGAAAATGAAAGGCCATTGTCAAAAGAGTTTTTCGTGAATAATCTAGGTCTATCCATCATGGAAAATTGGAAAAATGCTCAGAAAAAAATTTATTAGAAGAAAAGTGAATTGTTGATACAGCACAAATAAGTGTTTACTTGTATGTGGAGCTGGATTTTTGAAGAGCGTTGATTTTTGCTACATTTCAGTGTTAGATTTCTACCTCTTTTGTACAATTTGGTGTCTTAAGAGATAAATGAAAGAAGGTGAATGCCTGAAGTGGGATCCAAATGGGCCTTTTGTCCTTACTGTACAAAGCTGACCCCAGTTTACAGCAGGTTTTCCCTGAAGACAACCTCTGAGGGATGTCTGAAATTGTGATGGAGAGCAAGCCAGCTCTTCAGCACTGTGGATAACTGGGGCTCACTTCCCAGCCCTTTTTTATTTGGCCATGTAGACATACCCTTAAAATCCTTCCTCTGTCTCTGCAACTGGACAAGTACATCCAGAAGCCAATTCAAACTTTGGGAGAGCTGCCTTATCTTCCTTTGGATATACCTCTATCCCTCCATTGCATATAGTGAGAGCCAAAGCAATTTGGTAACTAAATCTTCTTGTAAATCTAGCCACTTAAAAAAGAGAGAAACAAACTGAGATTGTTGTGGGACTTGAATTTTTTTTTTCTTTACAAAATATTTGAAGATTGTTGAGGAATACATTCAGTCCAGTTGGATCAGTGTGAAGATACAGTGGGAGCTGCAGTTGAGCTCTGGGTGGCCTTGGAATGCGACTGCCAGTGCCTTACAAATGCTCAGAGTGGGAAGTTTCCTTAACAAAAAGCCATCACATGCTTATGAGGATGTTAAAAAGTCAATCACATTTTGAGCACTTTGGAATATATTAGCTTGTCTGAAATTTCATCCAGAAATACATTATTTGCTTCAATTATTGTATCGTTCTGTTGGCAATCATAAAAATAAAAAAAAAGCACAGCATTTTGTATAACAAAACTATATTGTGAGGAGGTAAAATGAACCTTTTCTCAACAATCTATATGCAGAAGTGCTTTTATGTAAACAGATTCAATAACACCTACGAATACCTACAGCTAATGAAAAAAAGGAATTTCCCTCTAGTGAGGAAAGAACAGAGTATGTTCAAATCTCACCATACTTCCTACTATGGGAGAAAGCATGAATTTTGTATTTTAGGGAAGTTATAGCTCAGACAGAGGTCTAGGCTCTCAGGTCAGATCATACTTCCCTGCTGTATGACAGCCACAGATATCTGTGATGCATCTCATAGAGAAGATGTATGTCAAAAGCCAGGAATGGCAGCTGGAGAGCTCTACTCTCCAAAAAAAATGAGGTTCTGGAACTCAAAAAAGAATCCTTTAGAACTTTAGAAGGCATGGGTTAATATTAATACTAAATTAATCTTTTTATTTTTTCATTTGGATTCTGTCAAGCAACTCCCCAAGCATCCTGGATCCTCCCAACCAACAAATGTTACGTGTTGATGGAAACATGTCAGAAAAAAAAAAAAAATTAAACCATCTTCCTGTGGTAAATTTTGATTTTTATGAGAACCACATTTTCCATTTTTAAGATAGAATTTCCAAGCAACTCCTAAGTATGTCTAAAAAACATATCCACAACCATCAGGAATCGATGGTTAGCAAATGGAAAGAAAGCTCAGGTTCAAAACAAACAATGTGGGTTTGCAACCTTTTGAGGTTTCATTGTAGGTATCATGATAACCAGCTCTTTTACCCCTAACACCCATCAGCAAGAATTTGTTCACTGTCTCAAACCTCACAAAGAAAACAAAAATGTGAGCCCTGAATGTTCAACCACCAGCAGGAAAATAAAAACAACACAAGACACATTCTTTGCACATCTCTCAGTTTTGACTGGTTGGGGTCCTGACTCATGAGTGTTGAAAGTTTGGGGTTGCCAAAACTGCTTTTGTTTGTCACTAATAATCACTCATCCCAAGGAACATGTGGTTTACTGTCTCATGCCAGGCCTCCAATGCTAGGGGCTGAGGTTCCTTGGTGAGACAGCCTCTCCCAGCTCCAAGACATGTTCTTCCGCATTATCAGAATATTTTATTTTTTTAAGCATCAACTGTAAAACAAATAGGTTTTTCCCTTGATAGACATAACGATTTTTATTTTTTTTAAGATTAACTTTGGTAGCCACAGAACTTTTGCAATGTTTCAAGACCACTGATAACTGACCAGGATGGAAAAGAACACAAGTACATGCAGCTTGCTGTTTGTTTGGTTTTAATTACTTTCTGTGCTATGGCTAGAGACTTCTGGAATTATCCTCTTGGTGGAAATAAAGTTAGGCAGTTGGGATTTCCTATCAAAATACTTAGCTGCATCATAAGGGCTGGGGAGAAAGTAACACAGGGTGAGTTTAGAGTTGCATCGAGTTGTCTGGTAAGCAAAGGTACATTCTTCAGAAGTGCCCAGATAAATTGCATTTTCTAATGTGTTTTCGTTCTCTACACTCCCACTGATAGAACAGTCTCAAGATTAGTCATTTGGTTTTCTATATGGCCTCTTACAGGCAGATTCAGGCAGTCCACAAATACCACCTGCCCCAGAGAAGGCAGTGCAGAGTTCTTTTATGGCAGCTTCTTCTCTAGGAAGAAGCTCCCGTAAGAAAATACTCCAGTCCCTTTTCTGCTTGGCAGTATCTCTGCATGAACAAGCGATTAACAAGCAATTCCACTTCAAACACTGACTACAACTGATGTCCATTCCCTGCTCCCAGTTTCTTCCAGGAATATGGTAATCTCAGAACTATTCAGAAAAAAGTCCTTCAAGCAAGTCATATAGACAGAAATTTAGTGCAGATATCTTATGGGACTGAGCACTTATTCCAAAGGGCCAGATGCCCAGAATGGGACTCAACTCTTCTAACATCAAACAACCACTATTTAATCATCCCAGTACAAGAAAGAAAAGTTTTACCGTGAGTGTCCTCACTCATTGGAACAACCTCCACAGAGGCAGTATGTAGTGCTCCTATCACTGGAGGTTTTCCAGTTAGGACTGGACAGGGGGCTAGATAACTTCATTAAGGCTACTTTTCCCCCAAAGTATTGGACTAGATGATCTTTCAAGTTCTCTTTCAACCTGGACTGTGATACATGATTCTGTGATACATATCAACACATTAACTAGTAATCCAGATTCCTTTATAGTTTTAAGCAGGTGAAACGACTGAGGAATAAGTTTTATGGGGAGTGACTTAGAGAGTGGGGGCTGTTTAACTTGGATAAACGGACACTCAAGGAAGACCTTATCATTCCTTTCTCACCTGAAAAAAAAAAAAAAAAAAAAAAGAGGCTGTGTGAAGGTTGGAGTCAGTCTCTCCTCCCAGGTAACAAGTGACAGGACAAGAGTAAATGGCCTCAAGTTGTAAATGGCCTAGAAAGGTTTAGATTGGATATGGGGATCATTTTCTTCACTGGAAGGATGGTCAGGCATTGGGAGAGGCTGCCCAGGGAAATTGTGGAATCTCCATCCCTGGAAGTATTCAAAAATATGTGGTTCTGGCACTCAGGGACATGGTTTAGTGATGGACCTGACAGTACTGGGTTAATGTTTGGACTCTGTGATGTTGGGGGTCTTTTTCTACCTTAACAATTCTATAATTCTCTGTTTCTGTGATTGTTAAAAGAAATAGAGACATTTGCTCTGTTTTCAAATGTCTCCATGAAAAGAGACAAATCTTCCTCCAGAAGGAGGTTTAGTTTCCCCTGATTCCTACAGGGAACTTATAGCAGCTGATTCCAACATAAGTGCAAGGCGAAAAGTCTTTTATTACATTGCAGGTTTTATGGCTGGGGTTTCAGCTATACCCCAAATCACTGCTGTAATTCCAGACTGGAGAGGGAAGGGATTCAGAACCTTATGAAATTCACTGGAGAGGCTAGCACCATTCTGCTTAAGCAGTGTCTAAAGGATGTGGACTCACAGGAGATCCATAGACAACTGAGACATCTCTTGCTGTTCTCATACTTGCTCCTTGGTAGGAACATTGCTCCCAGAAAGAATACACTTGCTCCTGTGCCTGTCTCTTCTGAGGGGGGATTAAACTACCAAGGCACTTGCACTCCAAGAGTTGATCATCACTGCTACAGCAAAATTTGACTTTACAGTTCTCACCAACTGCAAAATACTCTGTGAATGTCAGAGAGAGCAATAGAAATAAGAGGAGCGTTCTGACTGTAGCTCCATAAATTTGCTTCTTCTCTGAAAACAGAGAATGTCTTGGTCTCCCTTCTAGGCCTGCTTATGCATTTTACAGGTCTCATTTAAACTACTTTAGAGAAAATGCATAAACAGTTGTGTTAGAGCTGCCAAAAGGGGGTCCCAGGCCCATTCCTGAAATTAAGCCTTAAATGCTTTGTAAAATGTCTTTCCATGCCCACCTTAGCATACAGAACTTGGCCCGACTATTCATAGGCTGGAGCCAATTGGATTTATGCTGTCAGCCATGCTAAATGGAATGGAGGGGAGGTGCTATAAGAAAATAAAGATATCCAGCAGCAGATCAGGTATTTAATCCTCTCAGCCATTCAGAAGCTCCCTGCAGAAGTTTGCAGTCTGCACACAGCAGTACTCATGGCCAGTCCTCAGCCTGTCCATCAATGGTCCGACGCTGCCTTCATACCTGAGGACAGGAAAACAACAGAGGTAGTCAGCAGTGGGCTTTGGGCTGACAAATGTCTGCATTCTTCTAATGGGCTGATAAGATCATTTTCAGCATGAAGCAGTATGCGCTACTATATTGTCAAATACTGTTTTTCTATACACAGGCCATTGTCCTGCATGTTTCTGGGAAGTAAAAGTTAAGTGCTGTAAAGTTAGCCCCCAACAGAAGAAATAGATTTTGTCTACATAAACTCACTGATTTTAATTTCTAATAGTAATTTTTTGGTCTAATAAAGTAAATCTAATGACACCACTGTGTGTTTATTTCTGATTCTGAAACCTAAAAAAAGCCAATAACCCAGTAAGGAGTCCTAGCTATTTATTTTCCTCTTGATTCATACCCATTAGTCTATCAAAGTGGCAATTTTCCAAACAGGCACTCTTTTTGACAAATGCATTTTACTGACCCCTTTTAAGAGGCCAGACCTTGGAGGGTATGTAGAGGTTTCTGTAGAAAATTACCTCACTGTTAAGTAGTAAGGACGCCAGACATCTCCATCTCAGCCATCCATAAGTCATCTTGATTTGTCAGATGCATTGGCTTTTATAAAAGCTCAAGGTAAGAACAGCCACAGGAATAACAAGCCTCGTCAGCTTCATTTTATGTTTCTAGCAACAGTCAATAGCAAAGGCGTCATCTTCCAACATGATTCTTATGCTTCCAAAATTCTTCCTTTATTTACATACTGCCATCAGTCTCAAAAGACTTTCCAATAACTATAAATTCCAGTTTAAATAATTGCCTAATTGGAAATTAGGACCAGGATTTTCAGCACTAAAATCCTCAGACTGCAGCCATCTGTGATGCCTACACAAATTCTTCTCCCCGAGTAACTCAAAAGCTTCGTGAAACTGCAAATTTGAGAACACTGTTTATCTTCCTTCTCTCTCTCTCCATCTAAAAAATCCTGCCAAAAGCTGGGATTGGTGACACTGCACACATCCTCTAAAGAGCTAAAAACTGTGGACTGACAAGCTTCCAGTGGCAGAGTCCTTATCCTAGAGCTAAATATGCAGAACTCTATTTATACCAAGTGCATATATTCAGCTGGGCTTAAACCTGGGTGTTGCACATTTATAGCAGTTCAGGTGTTCAGCTAAATGTGAGCTTATGCTTATAGCCAATTTGAGAAACAAGCAGACAGGCATAAAGTAATGACAATGCCAGATTTGATGACGTGAGTACTAAGCACGTCCATCTTTGAAAATCTGTTACTTCTATTTGGCTTCACTAGGCCTGTAGTTTTACCTCTGTCCAGACTTTTATTTCTGGTTCTGCAAAGTGTGACATTTTCTTCTTTGGCTGCACACTGGCTAGAGGTGCATGTACACAAGCCAAAAGATCCTGCCTTTCTCCAAAGATCTCTTATCGAGCACTCACCTTACAGCAGAGTTGTCTGTTTCATTTTTTGCATTAAAACTCTGACAAGTTATGGTGCCTATTTTTGCTGTTACTTAGAATTCCCCATCTCCAACACCTCTTTGTTTTTCCAGTAATCTCTTCCTTTTCTTTGACCTATATACCCACAGTTCAGCAACTGAGCCATACTGGGTACACCACTGGTGCCTGTGGGTAACCTCATTCACCCCTTGGCCAACAGCTCTTCTCACTCTCTTGCAACACGTATCAAACGGGAAAATCCACTTTGCAGAAACCCATCTCTGTCATCTTCACAGATGGGTAAATCTACATTTTCTTTAATTCTAGAATTGAAATCACAAAACCATAACAAATTTCCCACAATCTGGAATTGCCACTCCTACTGTGATAAGGAGGAAGGTGACAGGGTTTTAAAGCAAAGCAAAGATTTTTCAATTCAGTTATGAGCCAGGTGTTAATTTCCAGAGCAAAGTTATTAAAAGGAGATGCAGAAAAATGTAAAGAACTAAAAATGGGCCAATATCCTCTAAATGGTCCCAGGACACTACTTATGTGATATTGCAGATGTTCAGTCTTTCTGACAGTGTTTTTAGTCAAGTGAGGGTGGGAGGTAGGTGGAAGATGCGGAAGATCACTTAAGGCTGCTGAAAATAAAGACACATCTATCTCATAGATGCAGTTCACAGTAAGGACCTGATAGGAAATATTTACTTCACAAAATGTCTAACCCCACAATTTAATGTTCTATGTTCATCCTTAATGAAAAAGACACAAACAATTGAAACTTACCTACTAAGAGAATATACATCCAAGGAAAAAAAAATATCTGAGTAGAGACAATTTTCTAAGCATTTAAAAGTCTTATTTTTGTGTCATTCTTTTCCTTAAATGGCTTTTGAAATTGTCAGTGATTAGTACAAAGATTAAAGCTGAGCAGAAGTATAAAACTATGTGTAAGCTAAAGAGGTACATAAAAAGGGAGCAAAATAAAACAGCAATAAAAAAAAGGACCGGATGTACTCACTCATCACTAGACATGTTACATGATTAATCACTTGTCCTCATTGTAACAACGAAGCCAGGAAATCCACAAAACCTCAGTATGTATGTAATAGTGCATTTCTAGCTAACAAATTACAGCTATCAAGCTACAGAGAGAAGCATGCACTACATTTACTATAATTTAACATACTGCCCTTGCCTGAAAACCTGGCAAAGTGTGCTACCATGCAAGCCCATAGCATCAAAGCTCTGTATTTCTATGAGGGTGAAAATTCAAGCATTTACATGAGACTCAGGCAGAAAGACCACGACAATATGCAATATGTGCAGAGTAGTTCATTGTGAAGGTGCTTGCCATGGTCCGGTCCAGCCCAAACATCCATCACTAACCATGCACACAGCAAACATTTTAAACAGGTTGTGGTGGCGTTACCTGGAGCCAAAGCACAAGCCTGGCTTCATTTCATGTCAAACCACTGACCAGCCCTGCTGCCACTTGGAAAGTATGGCTGACATCCGATTGTGGGCCGCCCCGTGAGGTTCACCAAACCACCAGCAGGAGAGTGGTTATGCTGCTTTCTTCAAAACATTTTTGTGGCTTTCTTGAGAGCACGGTATTTGTCAGGTGAGTAGCACAGCCAGGATGGTTTTATCTCCTCGTTGCTATTATATGTGCTTCAGTACCATCCCAGAGGCCTCTCTTCTGCTCAGCTGTAAATAGAGTGTATGAAGAACCATTCTCTGGAGGGGCTGCAAGCGTCAGAACACATTTTAAGGCTAACAAGGAGCACTTTCAGTCTGAACTCCCATATGCCAAGAGGAAATACCCAGTTATTTATGTAACTCAAAGTATTTTTTATTTCTGTCAAACATAACACAAAGAACACTTTTACCTTTTCTGCTGCAATTTTCAATCATGTCAACCCATGACCAATACTTTCTCAATGGGAAAGGACTGCAATTCTGAAATGGGTACTTCAGGTCTTAAGGGGTGGTTAACTAGCTGTTAAATTAGCTCTCTGCACCTTAATTAACACATGACCACCTAACATGCCTGTTAACATCCATCTGCCACACATCATCCTCTGCCAATGACCTCTTTCCCTGGAGCCTCATCAATCAAACTCAGCTTGGCAGGAGACTTCTTGTTTGCAGAGAGAAGAGAGGGAGACAATTCCCACCACCTCCATGAGCAAAGGGCAAGCAGCATCAGTCAGCTTCACAAGGCAAGAAACAAAAAAGAATAAGACAGGAGACCTACTCAAAAGATCTCCCAGATGCCACATATCAGAGCTGAGCAGAGAATTCCCTTAATCCAGGCAATCGCAATGCTATAAACATCATAATGCAGTCTTTACTGTTGTGGCTTTTATTACAAAGTCATGCCTTTGGGAAAACAAAACAAAGAGGGATAATGTCATGTGGAACGTTATATCCTTTTATTTCTAGTGTTATCTTTGGGGATTCCTAGACTTTCACATAGCCATGGGTTTGCTACTGCCTTAAAAGGTGAGTCATCATTTAGAACAGGGTGAGACTTCATCCTTTTGACTCCCCACAGAAAGGTCAAAAATCAGACTCAGGTACTTGGAAGGATAAGATGGTTTGGGTCAGAAGGGACCTCAAAACTCATCCAGTTTCAACCCCTCTGCCATAGGTAGGAACACCTTACACAAGGTCAGGTTGCTCAACCTGGCCTTGAATAATTCCAGGAACAGGGCATCCACAAATTCTCTGAGCAACATGTTCCAGTACCTCACCACCCTCAGAGTGAAAATTTTCTTCCAAATATTCGATTAAATCTCTCCTTTTTCAGTTTAAAGCCATTCCCCTTTTTCCTATCACTACATGCCCCTGTAAAAAGCCTCCCTCCCAGCTCTCTTGCAGACCCCTTTAGGAACTGGAAGGTGCTGTAAGACCTCCCCAGAGCCTTCTCCTCTCTAGGCTGGACAGTCACACCTCTCTGTCAATGTGTCTTCACAGGAGAAGTGCTCCAGCCACCTGATCATGTTAGTGGCCTCTTCTGCACCTACTCCAGAAAGTCCATGTCCTTAGGTTGGGGGACTCATAGCTGAACTTACAAAGTGATTACCTTCCAAATTATGAGGATTTTTCTACATGCAACCAGTTTGGGACTGTCCCTGAATAATTTCCAGATTTGCCTGAAAAGGCCCACAGTTTTTAAGCGTTATTAGAGGAAAGTACCTGAAATTGTAAAATATTCATTTGATCATATTTGGGAGAGTAATAAAAATGCTAACTATTGTGGGATTTGGTAAATACAAGTCACTGTGAATGCCCAAAACTCTTTGGAAGAGCCCAGGATCATTATTCCATTTTACAAGTTTCATTATTCCAACATATTTCATCTCCTTTGACAGTATCAAACCTTCTTCAGGGTCAATGAAGTGTCTGCAGCATAGGACTTGAGGTTGGGAGAACTTCTAGGAACCAGAGAGTAGTATCAAAACCAAGTCAGGGAAGCAAAATGCAGAAATTCCATGGAATAGGTGCCAAGGATGCTATGTAGGGTCAATGCAATCCACAACTGCTGCTGAAAGGTATTAGCCCAGTAAGGACACTACAAGCAAAAAGAAAGAAAACCTTTGCAAACTTTATTCTTCTCAACAACCCAAGACTGTAGAAACTGCACAAATTTGAAAACAGATATGGAATTTATGGAATATATGGAATATAGGAATTTAGGACACAACCGTGTTTGAACATTTGACTTGCAAACAAAAGACAGTTGGTAGGAAATTAATTTCAGTTCAAATTAAGTGAGTTCCAGGGTCAAGACTGTTTGCGACCACACTTCATTCTCTTTCATTTTCTCCTGGTTAATTAGAGACAATTTCATGAGTTTTAGCTTTACTGCACTTCCAGTTTAATTACTGGAAAATGTTTACATTTAAAGAAAAATAATTGAAAATGAATGATGGAAACAACCAACCTTCTCATTGCTGCCATGTATTCAGATTAATGGTTATTTCCCTAATTAATCTAAATCACTCATCCAGTATAGTTTGTATAGCAGCAGGAAGGATGACTTTTTTGTGTACTTAAATTTTTTCTTAACAGTTGTGGCAAGCTAATAGATGGACAAAAATAAAGGAAGTAGTATTTTAAACACGCAGACTACAAGATGGGCATATACCATAAGCAGTGCCATTCCAACACTTGCAGAAGATGAAAAAAATCTCACAAGATAATTTTAAACAAAAATTACCAAATTCTCTGAAACTATGTCTCTAGGAGCCTCTCAAAAGCACTTTGATCATACTGATGAGGACTCCTTGGGGAATTTCCAACACCCACCTCTTTATTTTCTCAGGCAGTCACAGGAAAAGAGGTTTTGTTGAAGATGCCAGCATATACTAGGCTTGTCAGGATGTTTCAGGCTTAACCCTTAGAAGACTCTGATTGCCCTGAAGATAAAATATTCACATTGTGGTTTACAGCATAAATTAGGACGCAAGCCAAGTTCTGAACCACCTAAGCTAAAAGAATGAAAAATGTGTATGATCTGTTGCCACAGAAATATTAGTTAAGCATCTCACAGTCCTGTAACAGTTAGCTTGGATGCTCTACTATTCCCAGTGCTTTTTTACTCCAGTGGATTTAGCTGTGAACTCTAACTCTCTGATACATACTGCATAACATACTGTAAAGAGTTCAACAGGACACCTGAGTATTGCCATTTCTCTTGACATAATTTCTCTGGTTTTACAACTTGGTTTTTAGAGCCATATTTTAATTTCCCACAGAACCATCATGAGTCTCCTCTGAACTACAACTTCCAGCAAAGCAGATGGTTCTTTGCTGTATTTCTGTCCATATTGTTAGCACTTCCATAGCATCATGTCTGATTTTTTGTGGTTATC
The DNA here is from genome assembly GCF_001522545.3 of Parus major. Taxonomy (NCBI): domain Eukaryota; kingdom Metazoa; phylum Chordata; class Aves; order Passeriformes; family Paridae; genus Parus; species Parus major. The sequence goes on along the minus strand of NC_031768.1, from coordinate 59,050,596 downwards.
AATCCAGTAAAAGCATCTGTTCACAGCACAATATCACAGGGCAATAATATGAAAATAAGACCTTCTTAGGTCTTGACTATTTGCTATTAAAAGTTGCTATCTATCTAAATTGAGACCTGATGTAACTGGATGAGATAAGTGGGATTTTGCCTGCTTTCCAAAGGACTGGACTGAGTTTTGCCCTGTTTCTGGAAGCCAACCAGCAGCACACTGCACATACAGCAGCACGAATTATGGAGTATGTTAGAGTTACATTATACTTCAGTATCAGCTTAAAAGTTACTTTTAGATCAGCATAAAATCCAAGGGTTTTGCAAGCAGTAAATTGGGTTCCAAACCAAAGCAACCACAGATTACTTTCCTACAGGAGTGAAAAACTCAGCCAAAAGCAAGTTTAGCTCTTCTTCACTGCTTGATGATTTCTGGTAGGCAAGCCTTATTCCATAGCCTCACAGCTAAGACTCCCCTTGCTGGTTTTTAACCACTTCCACCAGACAAGAATGAGAAGGCCAGAAGTCACATCAGGACAACAGAGCAGGGTCAAAAGAGAAGCTGAAGATGACAGCTACACTACGAGACTTGACAAGGGACAGAAGAAAGGAAGAAAGCAGCAACAACCCTAAGGAAAGTGTAGGAAGAGCCTGATTTAACTTAGAAATGAGGTGGAGGCTGGAAAAAGTAAGAGATTGTAATTAAGTGGGTTACAGGGGCAAATAGCAGAAAGAAGTACCACATTATCACACACTTTCTTTTCTTAATATTCATCTGATTCCTGGTTGAAACACTGGAATTTCAAAAATCTAAGTTAAATGAGTTTCACAAGTGTTCACTTTTGCCCTTTCTTAATTAAAAACAAACCAACCAACCCAAGTAAATGCACACAAAGCTCCCTCAAGGTCCTACAAGCAGCAGCAATTTTCAGAGGGATAAAGGCAATGCAGACTCTATGTTCTGACTACGTAAAGGTCCTAATTTCAGTTTTTGCAATTTCTGTGGAAAGGTGTTGTGTGGTCATGGACTAGAGAGCCAATGCCCTGACCACAGACACGGCCTCATAGTTGTCACTGTCAGTTCCCTTGCCCCAAGCAGTCACACGCTTCATGGTTTGCCTCAACAGCAGTGGAAAGAGACAGCATTTGATTAATATGGTGCTCAATAACCAGTAAGGTCAGTGATCTGGGTACATTTCTGAGCCTTGGCATGACTCACTTTCCGTAGCCACCTTCCAATCAGAGGCCCTGAGCAATAGCCGGCATGGAATTCAGTCACACCAGAAGCTCAGGCTAGGGACTGAGAGGAAGGTCTGACCAACAGCAGCAAGAGATGGAGTAGCACACATGCTGGGCGAAGACTATGGACTAGCTGGAGACTTAACTCTCAATTTAATACACCAAGGTTAAACAAAGTGCATGGATACTGTTCTGTGGTTGAATGTAGCCAGCCAGAACCAGATTGCTGAATGAAAGAAAAATAAAGTCCAAGGCAGGAAGAAAAAAAGCTCAGATTTATCTTCCACATGAATATCTTCTTTCCCTTTATGAAAATCTTTTCTTTGTTTTCAACTCACTACTTGCCATTTTTGAACGTACAGTATTTGAAGATTAAGTTATTTACTTGCTTCAGTTAACATATATTTTCCATGTGATTGACCATGGGGCATAAACCAAACAAAAAAAATCTTTGAAACAGATATGGCAATGATACACAAGAATGCTCCTTTAGAAAGCAATCTCAAAATACTAAAGAAACCTCCTTTAAGCAACCATTGCAAAAATAATAGTTACTCACTCTTATTAGTTTTAAAGTAACTTCAGCAAAACCTTTCCTAATCCTTGAAATGAAACACAGCTGAGAATAGCAGATTCACAACTTATACATCAAAAGACATTAGGACAGCTATTTGCAACAGCAGTAGTTCTAAATCTTAGAAATGGTACCTGTGCACATCATCTCTGCTCAGCATTACTATTTCAGGGTACTTGACAATATGCTGTTTGGTGGATTTGTCAAGATTCCAAAACACTTGAAGATTGTGAAGTGAAATGTCCTGTTCGATACATTTTCATTAGCAGAGTATTCCTGGATTTGTCCAGAAAATTACAGCCAAGTTCTAAGCTAATATCCCAAATACTGGACAATATCCCTAAGTCCAACCTCAGTCCACATGGAAATATCAAGGCAACCTTATTAACCCAGCTTCCAGGCACGATGAAGCTGACTGGCTCTTACATCCCCCTCGTGCTGTGAGTAGAGTCCATGTGACACTTTACTGCATGTCAGCGGAACTGCGGGTTCACCTTTCAACCCAAAGACAGTAAAGCAGGGTCCTCACCCCTTGCAGGACTCCAATTTAACTCTGTAAGAAGTATGCCATCTACTGATGCACTCTATACTATACCTTTCCTCAAGTGCCTTCACACAGCCACCGAACAAGACCGGTTTTAGCTGTGTTCACTGAAAGGAAAAATAATATTCCATGAATTTACAAGAAATGACAGCACTCTCAAAGCCAGTGAAATGTGTTTTATTTTAAGCCACTGCTAAAACAAGGACAAATTTAGTGCAACCTGGAGTTCATAATCTGAAAACTGAATATAGTTAAATTACTAAAATGGCAAAACTTGTCACCATTATACAGTACAAGACCTTCATATTCATTGAGTACAGTTACATAGACATTTAGTTATTCAAACTGCTTTTGGTATACAATTGCATCACTAACTGGGCTGTGAATTACTGTAACACTGCACAAATAAGCAGCAGTTCCAGCAAATTATAATAAATTTTATTATTAAATACTGTTCAGACATTAGAACAAAGGCCCTCTAAAACTACAACACCAGCTATACAACAGGAATGTACAAAGATGGTACAAAATAAAGTGACTCCAGTGGCTGGGCTCTGTACCTGCTTCTTCAGAGCTCAAGTACAGTAAATGCTTGACAGTAGTGGCTCTTGCTGAAAAGCCAAACTTCTTACAATAAAAATCATTCCTGAATCTTGTATTTTTTCTTTGCAAATTGACTGTCTAGAACTACAGGGGTTTGCGCTGGTGTTTACTGCTCACTGTGTTCCCGTCTCCAACAATTTGCCTCTTCATAGAAAAGGTCCCAGACAGAGTTACATTAGAAAATGTAACATTTAAAATCTGATACCATTTTTGAGAGACCTAATTAGTCTCGGAATGTGGGTTTCTGGGTTTTGGGGTTTTGGCTGGCTTTTTTCTAAAAAGCTTACACAATCTTTTAAAACTCAAGAACAAAGATACTACAGAAATTGCATTCATGTACATCGTCTGAGCTGCCTTTTCACATCCTTGTTTTGAGACAGCAAATTCTCTTTAATTTTAGAATATGGGTTTGAGTTTTGTTTGGTTTTTATTTTAAGGCTTTATGCATACTTTATATTATTTATGCACCCCATTCTGAATGTTTACACTTGTTTTAAGTATGGCCACTTGTAACTTGCTTCATAGAGAGACTAGTTCTCAAAGTGCTTTTTCTACAGAATCTTCCAAAACATCACAACACTTTCATTTTTCAGAACACCAAATGTATTTATGAAGTGTTTGGTGATTTCTGAAACAGTAACATCCTGGGATATACTTTCCTCAACATAAAGATTAAATTACCAGGGTTTGCCATAAAGACAAAATGCAAGATGAAACAAACTTTACCTTATTATGTTTGTTTATAAAGCAGAGATGTTTGTTTTAAAGGGACCAGAATGCGGCTCTTCATGTTTTTTACAGTTTTCACCTACATTTCTGTACTTGTGGTCAGGCATTTTAAACAAACTCAGTAAAAGTGTAATTTAAGACTTGCACTAGCAGGGAACAACTTTCCCACTAATATGGCAGACAGCACCGGTTAGATATACTCAGAGTAAGATTTTCAAAGATTATTAAAATTATTCAATTGTAATAATTTTGCCAGGATAGCTTAATGCTTTTTAATTTCATACAGAAGGAGAAAAGTCAAGTCATTCAGAATAAATTTAAAACAATTTGTGTAGAAAATTGGTTTGGCTTTTTTGCTGGTTTTCAGTAAAAATAGAGTCTTTTATAGCATTTTTCTCATGAAAATTTGGAAACTATGCTATTTTTGTCAAAGGCTAATAGAACCATTTCTTCCTTAATGTAACACAACATATTTGACACAATCTGAAAACAGGATTCTATTTATAAAAACCATTTACAGTGCAACTGTTGTCCACTTCACTTTTTCTGAATAGTTGTAAGCTTTGTGAATGGTGCAATCTTCTGCCTTTCTCCAAAAAATAAATGAAAAGAAAAAAGCACTTCACCAACTTTATAAAATCCATCATTGTGAATAAAGGAGTTAAAAAATGGCTGTTCTTGCAGTGCTTTTTGTTGGTTGTGTTGTAGGTTTTTTTAAATGTAAGGTTTTGTATATTTTGCAATACCTTCAATATCTTTCTCACTGTACAGAATCACTTTCCTATACTGTATTGTATCCTCATGCCCTGAAAATCCACTTGGTGAGCAAAATTTAGTCATGTGGCACTGCTTTCAGCATTTCATTTCCTTGACATTTCAGTTTTATGGGTAAATTTGTACGAGTATATTATTGCTGTGCTAAGGGGAAGGTGTTATAACCAGGGAATTATTTCAAATTTTTGTCTAAAAACAATGTTGAAAATCAACCTTAAAAAATAAAAAAATGGAAAAAAGGAATATGGATGTTTGGCAGAGCAGGAAAAAATCCAGACAACCTTTGACCAATTATTAAAAAATATTTGCTACTAGAACTATCTTCCAAACATAGGAATTAAATAACTTCCCCTGACATGCTTTGGGCTCTGGAGAAAAATCATGCCTGATGCCTGGATTGTATTACCTATAACAATACAAAAGACCTTGAAGTGGCTTTTGGTCTTTTTGTCACATACATCAATTTTTCAATCAGTGAAATGATATATGAAGTGAGGAAATAAACTGAGCATAGTGGAATTTTAATTTAATGGTAGAAGTTTGCACCAGGAGTTCACAGCGGTGAGATCTCATACAGATAACGACAAACATATCTGTGTGCATTCACATGTGTGAACACATGTATGTGCATATACAAAAACATTAAAAATCTTTGGCTCTGTGAGAAAGGTGAACTATGTGAGATCCAAGGCAGAAATCCAGATGACAAAAGAGGACTAAAACCAACCATGTGTCTGCAAAAAGGCCAATGGAACGCTTTCCTGAAACACAAATACACTGCAAGAACAGCGCTCTTGAGTTTACCAGTGTGACACTTCATAGCAATTCATGGGGTAGGGGAAATCAGATTTGTACACAGGCCATTAAAATTCAGGAATAGATTTGGAGACCATATCTCTCCTTGTTTGCAATCACAAAACTGTGCACTGTATCAACAGTATATTTTTCTGTGAAAAAACTTACTAAGAATTTTTTTGTTCATCCAAACCTCATTTATGCTCTATGACTATTTGCCAAGTTTCAGGTGGCAACCTGGTAATCAGCAGCACAAGCCTATTTCTCTCAAAGGATATATAAAAAAAAAAACAAATCCCACAAAACATTTTCAAACCACAGGATAACTGAAGGTCCACATTTCCCTTCAGACAGAAAATCAAATCAGCAGCATTGGTGAGAAACCTGACAAGACTGCTAAAAATACTCAATTAAAAAGTGCCTTTAAAAAAAACTCAGTGAAGGTAGTTAACAAAAATGAAAAATCAATTTGCAAGAAATTTCCCCTTTACTCATTTTTATTAGCTTTCTTTGCTAAACACTTCCATGCTCACCGAGTAACAAAATTTTTTATTCATTCATAAAAAGAAAATTCATATGTGGCTGCTTTGAAATAAAGAATTAAAACTATTCAAAAAGATGGTCAAAATCCTCAGAAATTTCTATCTTCTACTTTTAACAGATCTGCATGAGAGATTAATGTACAAATTTTTGACACGGAGCTAGTGTCACAGAAGTATCTGTATACAAAAAGCCTCAGTAAAAAATTTAGCAATTTAAATCTGATTGGCAAGCTTCAGGAAACCTTGTTGAAGAATTACATATGAAATTATGCTCAAATTTTCACTCTGCCCTTCAACCAGAAATTACCAGCTCTATGGGACTTCATGCATTTGCACCTCAGCAATTTCAGAGCAGACTCTCCAATCCTCATATGAAGTTAAAACTGATAAACTAGACCGGATTAAGGGGTTGCTCAGGCAGGTCACAATTTTCTTCCTGCCAATGCAGCTCTTGGGCACATAACATCTGGCCAAGATGAATAATTTTATCACTGTCTGCACCAAGGTATTCCAGAGCAGATTCTTGCTGAAATCAGTGCTCTTAGTCCTGCTGTGAATATAGCATACATAAGAGTGGGAGAAAAAGCTATCCTGGCACAAGGGGAATCCTGAATATCGTGTCCGAGACTGTCTCCTGTGGACTACGATCATAGACAAGGGTTGTTCATAAATATCTCAGTGGTATGAACACAGCAGTAAATACAAGTTATGCGTGGGTGGACAACACCAATTATGGACTGAATAAACATACCATGTGCACAGTATCACAAAGCACAGCACAGCTATTTTGACTTTCACCTCAAAGTCTTTTAATGCTGACTATTACTTAAACATTCACTAGTTGAATTTTACTTTACACGTCTGTGTTCCTTCTATCTCCTTTCAGAAGAGGAATGAATCGAAGAGTGTTGCATCTTTGGATTTTTCAGACATTTTCCAGAAGCCAACCAACCAAAGATTTACTTGGAACTTGCTCTCCGTCAGGTGCCATCTCTATCATTTCACAGTATTTCAGCACTGCTTGCAAGAGATCTCCAACTTTCCAATCTCTTTCTCTCAGTCTTCTGGAAAGCTAAAGGGGAGACAGGGGAACACAAAACAAAATATTTTGATTGGGACATCCTGATTAAGTTACAGAAGTTATTCCTGAAACATTAGGTCATAAGAGAACAGTTGTAATGAGTTAATCATTATTCCCACATCTATAAAAACAAAAACTTCCGCAAGATTCAAGAACTTTTCTTCAGGGCAGTCTTCACAAAACTTTCTTCTGGAGGGAGCACCATTTTCAAATTATGTGGTGCCACAGGTATGAGGGCTGTGGTTCATCATGATTGCAGAAAACAGGAAATTCTGAACACAAGATTAAGACATTTGCCACCCCTCCCACGCCAATAATGCATGTATAAAAAGACAAAACTCTGTCTTAATAAAAGGATGTGGATTTTCCTTTCACAACATATAGTGTGGTCGGGGTGGCACAGACACTACCCTCAATGAAAACAGTGTCTTCAAAGTTGGGAAATTATAACATCTTGAGGAAGAGGAAAAGGTGATGATTAAGTTAAACTACCACTCAGGAGAAGAGATCAGTGTAGCTGAAAATATTTATTTTCTCCCAGGATCCAAAGAAAAAAATCTTCCATTGCTGATGTGCCATGCTCAGCTGTATGTGTAAGAAAGCCTACCCTAAGGAAAGAATGAATTTGACAGCTTGCCCAGGAGTAACAAAGCTAATAACTTTTAGTTTAAATAAAGAAATAAACACCCACATAAACTATTCTCTGTAGCTTTCTGGACATCTGTCAATGCTGCATTTTGTGAACACACTTTAGACACCCTATTTTTTCTTCGGAGCTGTAAATTTTTACCCTCTTTTATAGCCCCTATTAAGACATTCCATATATTAAGTTTAAAAATATCATACACAGTATTCAGAGAAATACTTTCCACAGCTACAAAATTAAAAATTCACATAGTTTCTACTATGAGACCTGTCAGATTGCAATATAATGTCCTATTTAAAAAAAAAAGGAAGACTATCTTCCCCTGCTTCTTTACCTAGCTGATGTTCCAACTGCAACAAGGCAGGTGGTAAGACTGACAAAAAGAACATGGGCACAAAAATATGTATCAAACAATTAACTTCTTGAGAAAACCATTCATTTGAACAAGCAAAAAAATCCTCTCTAATCCTGAGACTAATTTATTCTGAACACTGGAAATTTTTCTTAGTGGAAAAAAAAAGGCATCTTTTCTATATAAGAAAAGACTGAAATCTGTAGCTATTTCTGTGAATTTTAAAGCAGAGCACAGGAAGTAGGAGTTTTATAGCCTACAACATGCAATTCTGTAAATGATGTTTGATGGTTTATAAAAGAATGGTCATTTTTCTTTCTTCTGTCAGAGGAAAGTGTGGCTAATGTCCAAATACCTACTTCAACAAATACAATATAAAGCTTCTGTGCAGAGAAGTTTTCCACCATGGTTTTAATTTAAGGTTTAATCTCACTATTTCTTTAGATGACCATTCTGTTTCTTACTGCCAAACAAGTGAAATATTACAGTTTACTCAAAATAGAAATATTAAAACAACTAGGTACGGTCTGACTAAAAACTAAATACACATGATTTTTTTAATCCAGGCACTTGCATACCCACATTGTCAGGCGTCTCACAAAGTCAAGAACTATCTAATTTTCTTGTTATCTTCCTAACAAATGTATTTTGTTCCATACATAGGTATTTAGCTTCCTTTTGCCTTGCTGAGCATAACAAGTATCCCTAAGGAAGAGTTCACACCCAGCCGTGCCTGACACATGCCGGGAGTACTTCTGCCTTTCACGCAGCCACATCACACCGGCGGCTCGCTACCGTGCTGTGATCAGCTAACACAAGCCTTTCCTCCCTTCCAGAACTCACCAACTGCTCGTACAGGAAGCAGCTGTTTCCGACGTGCTCTAAGCCCGGGCCGGCTCCCCGGGAGGCCGAGCTAAGTCCCGAGGCTCCCCGAGAGATGCCCGGCCCGCGGCTGCCGAGGGACCGCCGCACCGGCCGGGGCTTCCTGCTGGGCTGCAGCGCCCTCTGGAGGGGCTCGCTCAGCTTTACAGGACCCGGGAATCTGCTTCCAATTTCACTGGCTCCGGGTCAGAGATCGCCCCAGCTAGGAAGCGGGATGGGATAAAAAACAGCTAATCGTTCTCTGCCTCCGGGGAGGGAAACAAAATCTCAATTTATTTTAACATAACCGCATCTGGAGAACTAAAAATAATCTATAAAACTAACTGAAACAATTAACTACTGCAGCATTTTCAGGACTGCGTGATTACTGCCTGCCAGAAGGTCTTACCTTAAGGTGTCAACTCGGTATCAATTTATGACTGAAGTGTCAAGTACAAAAATGTTATAATTTTTTAGGAGGGCACACATAGCAGACACTGCTATTTTCCAGAGTGCTCTTCTCAGTATGTCCTCTCATTAAGGTAGCTGGAGTCATGCTCAGGAACACAGCCAGCTAATAATATCTTTCCTGTGAGTCCTGGAGTATTGTCTCAGATCAAATCCCACAACTTTGTAGTCTCTTAACTCAGCTGGGTGAAGAACGAAAGACTCAAGGAAAATTTAAAATAGAGGCACCTATCTCTTTTCTGTCTTTCATGTTATACTGTTAGATACACGTGTCTCAGATACACAGAAAATAAATTGTTATTAATACTTGTGGGTCCTATCACTATCCTACCCAAATATTTACAACAAGCATGAAACAGATGAACAGATCTTCAGAAGAAGGTAAAAAACTTTGTGAGGTCAGAATGACTGTTATCCCTAAACCAAACTCGTTCACATCCAAAAACCTGCAGAGAATACTCAGCCATGCATGAGAACAGAAAAAGTGATATATTTTTTCTTTTGTGTTAATGCACTTATAAACCACAACAAAGAAGAAACATATGAATATAAGGACTAAAACAAAAAAGTTCAAATAGCACAGATAAGGAGAAAAGTATTCTCAAACTGCCTTCCAGTTTACGGAAGCACAAAGGCCACTCTGTCAGAGCCAATGTACAATAAAACATATTCTTGAAATAATTCTAAATCAAGCATACCAAGCTCCAGAAAAGGAGCATAGGGCATATATGTCTATGCAAAAAAAAATTTCCAAGCTTTCTGTGTTATTTCAAATACGAATGCGTAACTTCCTATTCTCAAAATCCAATGCACATTCCATACAGTTACATAGGCAGAAAAACATACCGAAATTATAATTTCATTTGTGTGCTAGGAAGGGAGGAAGAAAGGGATTTCTCTTAGGAAAATGCAGACCAGGTACAATCCAGACTGGCCTCTAGGAGCCTTTCACATTCTTACCACAAGACTCCAGTAACTAAGCACCATCAGTGCACACATCCATCCAGCTCTGGGAGTGTTTTGTCATACTGACCTTTACCTCCCAGTAACCTCCCTTTTCTCCTGAAATGATGATGTAAGCTTTGGAAAGCCCCAGATAAAGAGTCAATATTAAATTTCAGAACTGAGAGCAAGCTTTTTCTTCCTTAATATACTGGTAAGTACATTAAGTCATTTTTGCCACAATCTTAATTGTCAAAATCCTATTAATGTCATCATGTTAACACTTTTTCACATTATCAGGTGACAAAATATAATTATCATTCCTATGAACCTCATCATTAGAGACAACGCCTATATATCTATTAAGTTTGCTTTTCAATAATGAGGTAATGTTGATTGGTTGTATGGTATCCTCTAACAAGAAAATGTACCTTTGCTATCAAAAAAAGCCCCCAAAAATCAAAAAAACTAACCCTAGGCAGAATTTATTAAGTTAGAAAAAAATTTCCATGACCAAGTTCTCAGAAAGATTCAATTTATAGACAATTAAATACTAAATAAAAAACGCTTGAAAAAATATAATTTTCATCAAACAGAAATGATGTAATTGCATCCTTTTTGGAGTAAAACACTTGTCAGCGAAGAAGTGAAACAATCAGCATTGATGAATACTGGTTTATATATGGTATATACACAGGCTAAATATGCTGTTCCACTTTGACCTCTTGGGATTTAAATAATTACTTTCCTCAGCATTGAAGAGCAAATGAAGTAATAACAGCTGGTGTATCATAGCAAATGGAAGTCAAGGAAATCCTTCCCCATTCCCAGCACCCATCAAACCCAAGTACTTACAAAGACGAATTCCCTTGCAGCAGTGTCACGAAAGTGAAGATCAGACACCTCTGTTTCAGAAGCTGCCAGCCACTGAAGCGCTGCTCTGAGCTGTGGGTCCACTAGATTTGGTTCCAGATCAATATTCATTATTGATAAAGTTTTTCGCATTTGCTCCAAACCTAACATTAAATATAAAATAATCAAATCTATAGCTTCAAATTGTTTAAAAAAATCTCAGTAGATATTTGTTTATAGACTGTATTACCTTAGAAAAACTCAATTTTGTATACACAGATAATATGAAAGGAAAAAATTAGATTGGTCTCAAGTGTTTCAGCACTTTCCCATTAGGAAGTACTGTTTATCTCATTTACAACTGTGTGCAAACATAGCTAAGTATCAAAAGACGCCTAAACCATAATGTATATTCCAAATGACAAGAAATTTAGCACAGACTTTCATAAAGTGAATAGCAATGGTTCTCACATGGTCCATCAGTTCCTTCCATTTCCAGCTGCTATTTTTTGCTATGCCTTCATCAAACTGATTTTAAAAGGTGTGAATTTCTGAATTTTTTCCTGCACTAATCAGACTGCCTCTCTTGAACTATTCCAAAGTATACCGCTGGTTTTACTGAGGCATATCCAGTTTTGCAACATTTCTTTTACAGCATAAACTCCAAAAAATTGTACAGCATTGGAAGAGTAGTTGTGTTAATAACACTTAGGAACTACAGTATTGTCAGCTTCTGATCCCAAGCTGACTTTCTGTATCCAGCTACCAGAGAGATCCTTTGTCACACTCCCAGAAACAACTAGGCACATACTTAGTGCTCTCCAAGTTGGAGTTACTGCTTCCAGACTACTGAACTTGATGCTAGAAACACTGAATATATTTGTAACGAGAACATATATTCATGTTGAGTCTACCTCAATCTCAGTACTCTCCTAAGATTATGAAAATTGAGGTATGTGAGGTATTCATTCCTAACTGGCCAAGTCAAGCAAGTTGAAACAGACTCCCCCAGAAGTAAGAGAAAATTAAGTAGCAAAACTGTCAAACAAAACTGTGTTTTTAGTGGATAACATTTGTCTAGGAGCCCCAAAACTTAATTTCTTTATAGGAGAAAGAACAATTTAAAAAAAATTATGATAGTGGGTAGAGAGCATTGTGGTAACATTGCTGGGAAATTTTGGTACATTTTTTAGACTTATAAAATAGATGTACATTTGATAATAAGGCTTTGATTCAAATTCTTTGGTGAACAAAGCACAGTCAGCTTAGAAAAAGCCAGACATTTCCAGGTATGACATGAACAGAACTTCCAAATGTACAAGACCAGGTACAAAGGTTTTCTACCTAGTACACTGTTTAAACAGTCCTACAATTACACAACAGAAAGAGCCTTTTCAAAACAATGGTGAGAAGGTGAGGAACTTACACTGAAAAAATTTCACTAGAAAATCCTTAATAAAGTATAAAAAAGTTTGTTGCACTACAGACAGTAGGTGACACCTAAACGGTGTAAAGAAAATATCCAATCACTATCCTGAGCAACCTGAGATGCCAGAACCTTTTAACATTGAGACCAAAAGAAAGCAAATATATAGTGATAAAGTAGATGAAAGCTACAGAGCAGAAAATATTTTAATTATAATTATTCTGAGGAAAAAATACTCAATAATTTAGCTTTATTTTCTAAAACCCTTAGAGTCACATCTGATTTAATAAAACAGAGATGTTGGGCCCTTATATACATTTTCCAGGAGCTTAAAAAGAAAAAAAAAACCAAAAAACCACACATCTTTCTGCTAACATTAAGACTACTTGAAGATGTTACACAAGAATATCCTCTGTCAGGAAGTAGCACAAGTTTCTGCAAACAATTCATCTTCAAAATATACCCGACACAAAGAGCTCCGTTACAACTTGTTCTAAGATCAGCTCATCTTAAAAATCATCTTCACACACTGTGTATTCAGGCTGTTTTCATTTTAGTTAACCTTTGGCACATCAATCAGACTGGAAACAGAGCACAGAGATCTTCTATAAACCACAAAGTTCTAACAAGATTGTGGATAGAGCCTATGTTATACTTCACTAAGAAGGAAGAGAGAATAGCAAATGCATTGAATACAAGATTTGTAGTGTTATTACTCTTTCCCAAGGCTAATTGTGTCCAGTTGGAGTATCTTCTTTAGCATGTTGAACACAGCCATGTGGATGCATTGCCATGGCTCCTTAACAAATAGGTTTTTTTTAAATGTTACACTCCGCATATAAATTCACACTTTCAAGAAGCTGATCAAAGTTCCCTACTATATGTTATTAAATTCATGTAAGCATCAGTAACTAGCACTTCCCAAAGGCTGCAAATTTCAGTGCCTTAGGAGGATTATTTAGTGTAGTAATCTAGGACTGCATTCTGACACTTGATTGACATTCATTATGATGAGCAGGCATAATAGAGTTGTCACCTCGCTTTGCAGACTACAAGGCAAAGAATTAACAAAAAAATTAATGTGCAGTGCACAGGACAAGAACAGTAGTATATGCAGGAACTGACATTACCTTCTACAGCATCCTTGGAGTCTTCATCTTTATCTTCTGTTCCATCACTGGTTTTTTATTAAGAAAACAAAAATATGAATACAATCCAATATATGCACTAAATATAGTAAATTCTAAGACTGTAATGAAGGTTAAACAACAGGAAGATCATAAAAGAATTAAGGAGTGATCATGAAAAGCAGCTTTGCTTCTAACACCATTTCATGTTGTAAACAGACATCAACTTCTCAAGATTTGCTCTTAGGAAAAAAAGGGAAAAGAGAGAAACAAAAGAAAAGTGTTAAAGGCGCTACTTATTGATTTTAGTAGTTTTGCTTCATAAGTGAAAAGGTTGAGCCACGCTATGTCACAGATATGAATAGCTATAGGTAAGCCATAAGTGGTCAATAAAAACCAATTACTAAGCAATTCTGAAAGTTTACACAAGCTAAAGGGAAAAATAAACCCAGAAATCCTGTAGGAAGCAAGCTCTAGTCTGCATGAAAAACATGAATCTAAAGACTTGTAAAACTGCAGGCAAGAACATGCAAAAAAAGGACCTTTTGCAAGCAAAACATATTCATCAGTTTTAGCACAGAAAAATTTAATCATTCAGGGATGGATCAATTAATGAAAAAAATCATATTGTGATTAAGCAAAAAGAATGTGAATAATGTATCAGCATAAAAAAAAAAAGTACTGTATTTTTATTTCCAAAAATTATGATTTCATGCATTAATTATGAGGAACCCATCTGATTTGTATTTCTCAACTCAACCAACCTGTCTGATGTTGGAAAGGATAAATTCTCCTCATACATATCCCCTTCTAAACCAAGACTGCTCCAGCTACTGCTGTTACCATTACTGCCAGGAGAAGAAGAGAAGACAGCTGAACTAGAAAAGAACAATAGCTCAAACTAGAACCTTCATTTTCCTTACAACTCTTTTGTCATGACATTTAATGCAAGAGCACTGAAAGTTTTCTAGACAGGTTTGCTGGAACAAACATGACTCCCAGTGCTATCCAGAGCAGCAATGTGCACAATAATGCAAAGCTAGCAGGTTTCAGTACACTGGTGAAAGTATTAATTTGTACTCATTAATTTTTCAGATCAGTGTTAGCAGGAATTCTGTCCTCAGGTCTAAGCACATCACTTGTTATGTATAAAAGTTCAACAATTTCAAAATGATTACTCACAGGAGAATGGATTACATCTGTATTATTTGCTTAAGGAGCTGCTAACAGTGAATAAAATTATGTATTGTGAAGACAACTTCACTTACAGAATCCTTCCATCTCTCTCCAAAAACCCAGTAACAATCTCCAATAGCCTGATGAGAAGGAATTTCTAAAGTAAATTTTTTTATTTTTATTTTTAAAATTGTTCTGCAAGTTGATCTTTTTAAAAATAGGTACATAAATCTATGAAAACAATACTGAAAAGATTACTTCACTCACAGCTCACAAAAATACTGCATTTATTCTATGACTACATTCAACCCAATGCAAAGAAAAAACTGAGCCTGTTTTTACACTTGTTAATTTCCATCATTATAAATAGCACAGTTTGTTAAGCCTGTCAATACGTACAAGATTGAGCAACTCATATGATTAAATCTCCATTCCCCAACTTCATACCTCCCCCAGAGGACGTCTGGGAGATGTCCAAGAACAGGACTTCCAAATACCCAGCATTCTTCCAGAAAGTAAACCGTCTACTAGAGATGGCATGAGAAGCCATGCAGTAACTCCAGAGAACAACTGGTACAAGAAGATGCTTTCTCCACCTAAGTCTCATGTGACTGTTGAAGCTCATTTCCACTCTTACCACACAAGGCAAATAGCAAAACAGTGGAAGAAAACATTTCAAGAGACACACACTGATCTCTTCCAAGTGTTTGCCAGCAGCATTATCACCTATCAGTGTCCCTTGCTCTCCAGCATGTCTGCTTGGATCCCAATTTCAAAACAGTAAACAGCAGGTTAGGAAGTCTACAATATAAACACACTCAAATAACATGATAAAAAGTTTAAGAAGTTGCAAGTGCCTTATTCAGTATATTGTTGCTACATGTCCAAAGAAAATTCAGAGTTCTCTTGTTAGGCAAATAAGAAAAAATAAAATTAAAGAGCAGAAGCTTTTGAAGAAACCATCTCACAGAAAATACAAACCTGGTCTAAAAAAACATTTTGTGAGCTACTGTGTGAGACCATCACACTCTATAAGAGATATTAAATTTGGCTTAAAATCATTAAATTACAGGTACAAAAGAACTTAATAGAGCCTATTGGTATCAATACTTCGCACTCAAAGCACCTCTTTCAATGGAAATTACAGATGTATAACATAAATAGAAGGAAAAGCTGCCCTGGTTCTCATACTAAAGGATAAAGAATTTGTAATCTAACAGAGTAACCGCTGCACACTACTGTTCTGATTAGGAGAGAGACTTAACGCACTTACAGAGGTCAGTGTTGGTCTGAAATAATCATATACATTGAACCATATGATTACAGTGAGGTATGAGAAAGGGATGAGCTCTTTTTCTAATTAACATCCAAATTAGCAGCCTTTAAAATAAACTCTGTAACCACAAGCAATAAACAGTCAAAGGCATTATAATGTCTCTATAAGGGTTCATGCTGCTCTTCAACAGGAGCCAGCAGAAGAATAACAAACAAGAGGTTTCTGCTCTGAGTTTAACCCAACCTGGATGCTAAATGAAAAGCCTATGTCTACCTACATATGCCTATGCTCATACCTACACATCAACTAGACAGAAAGCTTAAGAACCTTTTAATTCTAAATCTAAGTCACTAGATTTAGGCATGAAAAGCAGAAGACACAAGCACTTCCCTGCATAACTACCTAGCAAGTTCTCTAAATAACTTTCATCTTAATGGAGCTGCCCACAGGAAGCAGTGAATTAATTTCTTGTTTCGCTTTGCTTGTGCACAGCTTTTGCTTTACCTGCTAAACGGTCTTTATCTCAACCCATGAGTGTTTTCATTCACTCCTCCAATTCTTGCCTGCATCCCACCTTGGCAGGAGTGAGTGACTGACTGGATGGGGCCCAGTTGTCAGCTGGGGTTAAACCACAACAGGGTATTATTACTGAATGTGGTCTTGTTACAGATCTCCCCCGGCTATCTTTTTTTACACAAGGCAACAACCCCAGATCCTTCCCTCCACCTGATAAACCTCGGCAACACAGATGAACACACATGCTGTTACCAAGCCACAATTAGTTCTGTAAAACCAGCTGATCGATTTGCACATGCCTGTTTCCTCCATCAACACCCTGCTATCCAAATTATGCCTCCCCTTCTATGAGTAACATGTTAATTCAGGTCACTCCTCCTCTAATGAGCCACAGATTTTCTTCCAAGTTATATAAATTACCTTCTTTTCATTTACATCTCTTTTGGGAATGATAAACAAATAACAAATACAGAACAGGCACTACTGGTCCAGATTTTTTTTATACTTTTTCACATTATCAACTAATCTGTATTTTATTGTGTATTTGTAACTGCTAATATAGTAAATATTCTTCCTTATACTCAAATTTTCATCATCATTTTCACTTGTTCAAGAGATGATGTTTTACTAAAATAACTCTTTATGTATTCCTTTGCAAAATTATTAAGGTGTACGAGTGATAAATTATAGTAGTGGTTTGATTAAATTATTTAGTTAAACAAAACATGAAAAATACTGCAGACATTTAACTGAGTAGTTTCACATTGGTACCAAATAGCCTATTTGGACATTAATTAAGCAAGCATATCTTCCATTCTTTCTTAAATCTCAGCAATGCTGGAAGTACGAACTAAAGAAAAAAATCTCTCTCCCATTTCTGCTGTTCTTCAACAGAAATGCTGAACTTTTTAATATCAATCATAAAAAACTAAGTTTATTCATTCCTCACACATTCCTTATATAGAAGCTTGGGACACAACTCTGTATAATTCTCCCTGGAAACAGGCAGATACATTGCAAATTTTAGAACTGCCATTCTAATCTTTGTTAGTTATCAATCAGCCAGGGACACTGCAGTGACAAGCTCTGTAGAAAAAGTTATTACCTTGAACAGGTAAGTTTCAGTATTACACACCTGCAAGTACATGGTTAGCAGTATATAAATACTCCACCAATGTCAATTAGAGCAGTTTATAAATTCCAGTCCCAAAAAAGACAAAAGTAGCTGTAAAAGCTCATCATGCAAATTAAGCTATTACTTATATTCAAAAATAAGTGAATTTATATAAATATTTTCTCAAGGATTAAGTTTTAATATTTTAGAGCACAACTTATAAACTGTATTCTCAAGCTGTATTTTACACAGTGTGGTTGTTTTTAAAATGTTTACATCTTTTGCTAATACTTAAATTTTATATGTACAGTTTTACTTGATGTGACTCCCTGGTATCAATGACAATGCATTCTCCATATATTTAACAGAGTATGAACATTCATGGCCAACAACATTTTGTAAGAAAACAAAATCATAATGTTAGAGCCATATTTAATAAAAAAGTCATTGTGTGTTGAAGACAAAAATAATCTCTTCTCCCCCAAACCCCAGGAGAAATATCACTTGATGACAAGTTATTTGATGTCAAGGTAACTGTTTAACTATACTAAATCTTTATAATTACCTGTCACTTAGGTGAAGAAAACTGCTGCTCTCATCAGGATGTTCATCTTCAAAACTTAGATTGGACCAACTCCCAGTGCTATCATCACCAATACTAAGACTCATCTGCTGGCTAACAACAGATTCAACAGAGTGAAATCCTTCTCTTCCAACAGAGCTAAACAAAAATTTAAGACAAAAACATCACTGCATTTCATGCTGATCTGTGTTTAGTTCATTCACAGCAATTTAACACCATTCCAAAGACATTAAATTTCATTGGAAAAGAAAAGGTGGGGGATCCCTTAATGTGTGCCCTATTCTTAACACAAGAAATAGTGCAACCAAATTAATCTGAAACATCAACAGGCTTAGCGATTGCTATTTGGAATCTTCCATTAGAAATCAAAGAGAGTGGTACAAAGAATTGTCTCATTTGGAATACTATTTGCTATGAAGCACAGAATGCACTGTAGCTCTCCAGACTGTGTACCAAGGTACACTTTTCAAGCAGAAGACTTACCATTTCTGAATTTGTTCATGCTAGGACTGTTTGGCTATTTTCCCTGGTCTGCCTTCAGTACAAGCCGCTAGGTCATCTACTACTGAGGGCAAGGTGATTAAGTATAAACTGGTGTCTAAAATATTAGGATCCTGTTTTTAAAAAAAAGGTTTCTGCAGAAAAAGGTTTGTTGTTCTCCTTCAAGAAAGTGTAGCAAAGCATGACTTGTACAGAATTTTTCCCCTCAGGAAGCAAGTTTCATTTTTTTATCCAGAAACCAATCAAGCAACCATACTCCATAGAGGTTAATCTTTAGAAGACACCTTAAACATTTCATTTAAAGAAGTTTGAACTCCGTATTAAAAAAAAAATCAAATTAAACCCAAAAAAAGCAAAACAAAACAAATAGCCTTACAAAACAAGAATATGCAGTTATGAAGTAACTTTCATGTGCACACTGTGATTATATATATATATCTGAAGTAGGAAGCTCAAGAAAAACAATCAGCCTACTCCCACATAGCAAGCACCCACAGTAACATTCACTGTTTAAAAAGCCAACTTTAACCACATCATTCTTAACACTTTGCTCCAATGAGTACAAATATGTAGCTGAACTGGAACCCATCAGGGCAATAAAAAAGGTAATTTTTTCCCATTTTTATTTACAATTATACCAGCACCAGTTCTCTACATGACACAGGGCAGTTTCTCAAGGAACATATGTATTACATACCACACACTAGATGACAATAGAAGAAACATTTATAAATTCTGTCACAGCAAAATTCTAATATTGCCTCCTTGCCCCCAATTTAATAATAAATAGTATCTCTTTGAATGTTGTTGTCATATTCTAACTAGAATTTTTAAATAAAGTGTCATCTTTGATTCCATAGGTATACAAAAACATAACCACGTGACTTTCTTTTCATACACTAAGGACTCAACCCTGTTGTGCAAAGACCAACAATATACTACTCAAAAGTACTTTTATGCTGTATGTACATATTTCATATCAAACCTTGAAAATTTTAGTTCAGTTCCAGTGCAGCCTTTAGCCACTGAACATATAAAAACCAATTCACTGTTCATCATGATGCCCCTCTAAACACCAGAGAAAGAAACCAGTATGAGGAATTCCCCTCAAAAAAATAAATATAGTAGGTATGTAAGTATTACTTCAAAATTAAAATGAAAAAAGGTACGGACTGCTCTTGGACCAGAAAAGATATCACTCTGATTACAGCACAGTCTGTTTTAGGAAACAGTTGTTTGTCACAAATTTACTGTGGCAAATATCCTACTTATAGACCTATTAAAGGAAACAGTATGTTACCCTTTGCTAAATACACAAGAATTTCAAAGTCAATTCCTTCGTTATCGTACTACAATTTTATAAGCTAAAGTGTGGCTTAACAGGTTGTTTTTCTTAAAGTAATAGGTTATTTTTTTCCTAGTAGTAAAGACACTTACAATACAGCCATAAATAATAAAAAATATTAATAAAAAATGAAGTATTCATACTACAAGGCAATGGCTCATTTGATCAGCATCTGATGTTGAAGAGGAAGTATGAACAGGGATCAAACCTGGATTCTATCATGGCTCATAGATCAACAAAACCTGTAAGTACTAGTATGTACAACTGTAGATACTATTTTGAAATTGAAACAGTAAGTTTCACTTATTGGTCACCTACTGGAACATGTGTGTGCTGATATACATAGTATCCTTGGTTTCAAGCTCACAAAGGTGGAAAAAAGCTTTTTTTCCCTAGTTCTGAGTCATTTAAATATAACCAGAAGAACAAAAAGAAAACATTCAGAACATAATGTGTATCTTTCTAAGAAAATATATATTAAAATTCCTTCTGAGCACTTATTTGTAGTAGCAATCCTTTTTTTGGTACAAAATGCAACAAATAAGAGAAAATTAGTATTACCTTATGGTAACTGCCTGACCAATATTAGTCATAGCTGATGTCATTATTTCAGTAGTAAGGCTTTCAGCAAAACTGACTCCATCTTGTCCAATACCACTGTCAGCTGTCAGACTTGTGTAACTCAGCTCTCTTTCTGCTTTCTCTATGGCCGCAGCAGCCCCCTTGTCAGAAAACACTGTCCTCTGTTCTACATCAACGTGAATTTTGGGAATATCGACCTGAAACACTCTTGAATTTTGACAGGCACCACCCAATCCAGAATGACGAAAATGCCTCACTGGAATGCAGGTTTCTTGTGCAGGTAGATGATGGGACATACTTTCTGTACAGTATCGATGCTCCTTCATACTGCAGCATCTGCAGACAGTTCCAGAAAAAGGAGACAGTTTCTCAGTATACGAGAGCTTATCCCCATTTTTTCTGTTTTCAGCCACGTGGAGAAAAGCTGACTCTAAACTCATTTCTAGAGTATCATCTGCTACTTTCCTAGCATATTGTTCTATAGCTTGAATTATGCCTTCGCTGTAGCCATTTTCATTTATATTACCTGTACTATGATAGAGTTTATGATCTGGGGAGAAAGGACGAAATGTCCTAGAAAACCTTGTTTTAATGAGATCCCCTGTGACTTCATCTAATTCAGTCTTTTTATACAGACAGGAATCTGTTAGAGACTTTGGCAAACATGCTCCCGACATTTTCAGTTTTTTCCTGACATCACAAGTGATACTGTGAGCAAGTGATTCGGAAAAATGTAAAAACTCTGTACATTCCATCCTCTGTGCACCAACACTCCTCTCGAACATTTGGTCTTCGCCACGATGAATGCTGCTTTTCACTTGCTGTACTGCATCTTTATTCCCTGCTTTGATCAGCTCCAGCCTACCATTTACCTGTGCATTTTGCCCAGGAAATGTCTTTCTGCTGTATCTGAGTTTGTTTTTTCTAGCAGCTTGCTGCAAGCCTGATTTAATAGACCTGTAAGCAAGTCTGCTGGCATACTGTTCCACTAACAGCTCAGCATTACCGCCTTCTCTTTTCAGAACCCGGATAACATGATCTGCGTACTCGTCAGTCACACTTTCACAGCTCGGGTACTTGGAAGTCAAACCTGCTGGGCCTGAGCCTTGTGGTAAAGGAAGCACAGATGAATCTCTCTCCCCCAGACACTGGTCCTGTACTGGGCCACGCCACTCTTTTGAACTACCATCTTTATCGCCTTTTCTCACGTAAGAGAAATCCACCTGGCAGTTAACCCGCTTCAACCTCAACAGCTTGCAATGCCTTGATTTCACTGCTTTCTTGGCCTCATTGATGACTTTTCCTGCCATACCACCTGCATAATTCCACAAGGAATCACATGTCTCTTCTGGGATATTTATAAATGCAGTATATCCACATCTTTTCTTCTGCATCCCTAACTGAACCTGCCTACCAGCTTCTCTTTCATTTCTTTTCCCACCTAAATGGGAAGCAGCCATTTCGGTCGCTACTGAAATTATGTGGCTAGCTAAGCAATCTGCATACTGAATTGTTTTTGCTGAATGCTCTTCCTTCTCAACAGGCATTTCAGAATGATCTTCATCTTCGCTACTTTCCACTTCTTCAGAAAGCGACCGCATGAGTTTCAGCATAAATTCCTCGTTTTCCAAAGAGTCATGTTCAGTTTCACAGGACTCAGTAATGGATGGATTGTAGGGTGTAGAAGGTGGCGTTGCAGGTGCAAATTCCTTTGCTAATTCTCCCTTGAGTTTCTTGGACAGCTTTCTTAGGTTCCTTTCAGAACTACCTTGACATGGTACTAGAGGAGTAGGTGGGGGTGTATCAGGCATTAAACAGGTATTTCCATGTTTCAGGCTTGATTTTTCTTCCATCTGCAAAGTACCTTCACTGCCAAACATCTCTGAAGAAAAACTATTTGCATGCAGAAAACAATCAGTCTGCCTGTAATTCAAAGCTCCTGCTGATAGTTTCTGGGTATTGCTTTTTTTGGAAGGCTTGTTTAAGCATGTTATTGAACAGCTTCCTGTGTCAGTACAGTCCTCTAGAACATGCCTAGCAAAAGTCACAGTGGAACAAGGCAGAGGTGATTTTGAAGAAAACTTGTTCCCTTTTTGTTCCTGCCAACAATCTTTAGATTCTAAAAAACACTGAACAGAATGAGTTGGAGTAAGAAATTTACATGGATTATTCAAAGGCAACTGTTGTTGTTCAACAATTATAGAAACATTACTTTGTTTCTCAGCTTCTTGCTTCTTTATCACACACTGTTCTTTTTGGTTGGTATCTTTGTAAATCTGTGAGCTCACGTTACATGTTAAATTCTCACTGGTGTTGCATAACAGAGTTTTACTTTCTTCCACGGATTGTTTTATGACATACTTGGCCAAATGATTTGCAAACATGTTCTTGGGGGAGTCTTCACCAGTACCTTGCACATAAGGTTTCTTATCTGTTACTTTTCTTGTTAAAAAATCTGAATACTCTTCTACTGCTTTTGTTACTCTAGATGAGGTTATGGTTTCATAAGCTTCATTTACAATCATATCTACCATAGTTCCAGAGAAAGTGTTAATGCCTTTTGACCCACTTGTCAATTCTGTATTATTGTTCATTCCAGAAATCCTGTTTGTTAGCTCGGTATCATTCTGGTTACAAAAGAGTGATGGAGTACTTTTAGTACTTTGACTGTGATCCAAAGTTAGATAAATATTTCTGAAAGAAGCAACTTCCTCCTCTCTCCTTCTGCTTGTGAAAAACGGATGAGTGGAGTCTTTGAATACTTTTGTACTGTCATCAGCATTTGGAACAGCGGTTACTTTTGCTTTGTAAGCATCAGAGGAAACCTGGTGCTGACAAAGAGCTCTTCCAGCTAAGGGCACAGGTATTGAACTCACAACACCAGAGGTACAAAACAGAGCTTGCTGTACTGTATATTCCTTATTGGAGTCTTGGATTGGCTTTAGTGCTACCCTATCATTAAAATTAGGAGAAACTGTGGAAGTCTGTGTTGACTCTAACATACTTTCTGCACTTACATATTTGATATTGTCCATGGAAACACTAATGGCTGCTTGTGTTGTGAAGGTCACATCAACCTGAGATAGTTCAATAAATGCCTCCTGAATGACAGATTCAGACAAATCTCGGGCATAGGATCTTACCACTTTGTTTTCATAATCAAATGATGAGGGCTGTGAAGTAGGTGTTGACGGATATGAAAACTGGCAAACTTCCATTATTCCCTCAAACACAAGTTCTTCAGCGAGGTCTGCTGCAAACCGTGCAACGGTGTTGGTAAATATTTGTTTCTTTACCTGACGCAATTCTTTCAAAGCACCAGTTATAGCTTCACTCACCAAAAAGTTTGCTATGCCATTAATGGCACGCTCCTTTAGTGAGATTGCTCTACGTCTCCCAATCTCATAAAAAGCCATTTGAAAGACTGAAGAAGTCAACCTAGCAGCCAAATGGCAAAGTGCATTTGTGCATGAAGAAACACCTTTCTGGATGTCTTTAAATGCACTGCCAAAACTTTTTTCAACCAATTCACTTGCAAATTTTTGAATGCTGTCCCTTATCATTAGTGACTTATGCTTAGATTTTGCTTGCTTCTCTGGTTCCTTACTAGTTTTCATTTTGAGATCTGCAGCTTGCCTCTTCTTCTCTTTCGAAGTAACCCTCTTGTGCTTTGAATCATTCTCTGCACACATTTGTTCTGATGAGGACTCAGGAAAAAAAACAGAACCCAGTATTTCACATGAAATACTGTCAGCATACGCTGAGTAACTGTTATAAGCTGCATCACGGTGACCTTGACCTGTCCCATCTCCACCAAGATTAATTCGACACAAACATTCAGAAGAACCGCAACTCCCTAGGGGGCTGAAGGCCGATGTCCTAATGGGGCTGAAGAAGCCTCCATTCTCTTCCCCTGCTGTTTTAACCGGGCGAGGGGAATCTGGGACCTCAAAGATGCTGCTGTACGGTGATTCTGGCTTACGAGGAGTTGGTTTCTTTACGTTGGCTGGAAGAGTGGGACGATCAAATTTGAATTTCTGAGGATTCATTGTAATGCCTGCAGAAGACAATTTTTCACGCGCAGTCCTCCTTTTCTGGGCAGGATTCCCTAGGATGGGATCCCTAATAACTTTACAAGAGTTTTCCAAGGCTTGTTCCAGCTCATCAAACTGATCAAAACTATCAAAAAATTCACTCACTTCTGAGTCTGAATCCTCTATACCATCCTTTACTACTGGAATTTTTGGCAGCTGAAGTTTTGCCTTCAAGCTTTTTTGATACCCTTCTTCATCTAAGAAGATGATGGGGCTTGGGCTGGAGCAATCTGACTCAGAGGATTCAGCTGGAGAGGAAGAAAACAACGTTTTACGTAAAAAATTAACACCTTGATCAGAAGGTTTATATGGCTTATAGAAACTCCTTTGTATCCAAGGATCAGAAATTGAAGTTGTAACTGAATTCTTCACTGAGGACAGCTCCTTAAGTGCCAAAATATCAATCAAAGTAGAAGATCTGGCAGATGATTTTTGATGTGCAGAACCCACAAGAATCTTTGACTCAACAGCTTCTAAACATTGAGCAGGGATGGTCTGTGAAGCAGCATCTCGATGGTTTTGAGAAGTAAAGCTGCATGTACCTGGACAAAAAAAAAAAAAAAAAAAAAAAAGGTAAAAAGAGATTGCTTCAGAACCAAGAATTTCCACAGAGCTACAGCAAACTGTACAGATTTTAGCGGCAACTTCTGGGCTTACTATTATTGCAAAATGCTAGCTCATCTTTCATGATTAAAGCAATCTTTCGTTTTCTTTAAATCCTATTATACAAATCTAATCACCGTTTTTTAGCACACAAAGTAGGACAAGATTTAATTTGATATTCATCTGACAATGGGATTAAAATCTTCAGTTTATGAGTTGGTTAGCTGTTGTGAAAAGAGCAAAAATAAATGTTTCAATTGCATAAACATCCCTTTACAAATCATGATTAGTGTAAAAACAATTACAATTTATTTACATTTATTTTCTTATTCAATCCCAACAGTCTAATTTTCAAATACCAATTTCTACTACTGTGCAGGAACTTACCAGCACTTAGTATCTTTGAAGGTTCATCTTCATCTAAGTGTTCAAAAGCAGTGACAAAATCATCCTCGATTGAAGAAACTGACTGATTGGTGTCATCATCTTCTCCATGGGTTGTCTCTGTTTGATGTTTTTGTGAAGAGTTTATTTCCACTGCATATCTTATGCCTGTGGTATACTTGCTTAGCAAGGTAAATATATAATCAACTTTGATCCTTGGGAACGAAGGAGACAGTCTCATCACACAAAACACTTCAGGAAGCTGATTCTTGAAAAAGAGAGGAACGAGAAAACAAACACAGCAATCTTCAAGGGATTCCTTCAATGCATTTTTATGAAGAGTAAATACTTCTAAAATATTTTAAATACAAGAAAATGAATTCAACAGTTTGTGCAGAGAGATAGCTAGAATGACTTACACATTTCTATAAGGTCTGCATTCTGAATAAATCATTGCAATAATGTAACACAACTATGATAACATGTATCCAAGAATTCCTGTTAAAAATTTGTGGAGGAACACAGTATTTCAGAGCATGTTTATGCTGTATAATATTTCAGTTTATACGATATCTATTTCTTCAAGGTACCTTTAATCTTCTATGCAATATTTGTACTTGGAATGAATATAATTAGCATGGTAATAATGGAAACAATATAGAAATAAAAATAATGGAAATTATATCATTCACAGCATTTAAATTTATTTTTTTTTTAGGAAAAGCGATCACTGAGTTTTATGAACACCACATTCCCTTAATTTTGGGCGCCTCTGTTTCAACAAAAAAAGTCCACTGAAGATGAAAGCTATCTGAGCAGTTCAAAGATAGGTAAGTTGACAAATTTCATATTCTATCCAAATTGCCAGTGAAGGGGACTGTAGCCTAGCAGAAGCATGGGATCAGCACTGTAATTAAACACTTGTTAAGTATTTTCTGTAAACAATACAGCACAGTTTATTTTCATGACACAACAGAAATATAATGTTAATACTACTGTGGCTAAGATGGCCCAAAACAAAAAGCTAGACTAAATAATAATAATAATAATTATGATTAACATACATAACTTATATTAATCTAATATATATTAATTATAATTTAACAATAACAATAAATAATAAGACTAAAGTCTTTAGAAGGCAAAATGTAATGCTGCTGACATGCAAGAAGACACAAAAAATTTTACCTGATTTTTCATGACATAAGGTTTTGCCAAGGATTTCTTTATGTCTTTTAGAAATATGGCCTCGTTTTCTTTTAGTTTGCGCAACTGGAGTGATTTCAGAACATCTGGAAGCTCTACAGAAACAGCTGACAACTCCTGATTTTAAACAGAACACATTGAGAATACAAAATCAAAAAATAGCACGCAAATGACAGTGGGGTTGATTTCATTCCTCCCCTAAATCCTAACATCTACTAATTCTGGTAAAGTTTTTCTTTTCTTCCCTACTTCTTACTCTATCCTCCACTTACTATCTCAAACTGTGATATAAAGCTTGTGTAACCAAGATTTAATTCAGTCCATACTTGGAAGATGCCTGAAAGTCATAAAGCAGAACCTTGAATTTGCTGAAAAGCAGCTGCATGTCCTACAAAATACCCAGCTACACCGACCTCAGCTAATGATGGTTCTCAATGGATCTCTACATGTTCTTTGTGCTTTATTGGAACAGTGTTCTAGCTCCCTATCACAAAAACATGAGCAAGGCACTTCTTTAACATGACCCTGGAAACCTTTAGATTTGTCTAATACAAAAAGGCCTACGAAAGAGTTACACTTTTCTTTTTCAACAGTCCAAACACTATCTACCCCTGTGGTTCAAAGCAAATCTCCACAAACACGTTCTGTCCAGCTGTCTCTAAATTCCATCTAATGCTAAATGATCAAACAGTTCTTACCCATACTTGAAAGAATATCTAGTATTATAATTTCAAGAATTAGCAACATTGATCTAATATGGAACACAAATGGATTCAGAGTTTCTGTTTTACACTTGAAAACATCAGCAAACTATTTATTACAAGCAATCTCTACAAAGATCTAGACAGAGTAGAAACATGGAATTTTACTGTGAACATTTGTTATGAATTATACTGATATGTAAACTGCACAGGAAGACTAAATCCTTAACTTATGAAAATGGCACATCCTAACTCTTGTAGTTTGCTACACCTTTTAAAATATTTCCTTATCTAAATCTCCAGATTAACAACTTGAGATATAACCATAATACTGACTCCTAAACCTCCACCAGCAATTCACAGAGGTCAGATCAGTAAATTTTAATTTCACACATGCAACTGCACCATATCAGTAAGTACAACTCAACTAAGTGTAAGATAACAAACCAAAATACTGATATACACAAATTCTTAACAAAAAAAAAGCACCCACAAAAACACAACCAGCTGAGGCCCTTCCCACCCAAACACCCCTCCCATCCAATCATCCTGTCCCACTGCATTTAAGTTGTTCCAGCACATCCTAGTACAAAGACTGACCCAGGTAACTGATTATCATATTAAAATAATTATTTTTCAACCTTTCAATGACATTTGAAACTTAGGTTTCTAAATACTAAGATACATCTATTCCATTTCTTGAACACCAAATTTCTTACATTTAAAAAATTAGGTGCTACTTAGAAGAAATTTTCCAGTATAGATATATACTGTACCTGCAAGTGAGCAGTACCCATCTCTTCCACAAAACCTATAAACGTAATCTGTAAAATAAATACATGAGTACAGTCAAGTACAGTAAAAATGGGTTTTTGTTTCCTGCAGATATTTAAGAGTTAAAAATTCAGCAGACTTTAAGTTAAATTCTATATTCTACTGCCACAAAAAACATACCTTAGGGCAGCACAGCTTGCTCAAACAGTAGCACACAGTCATACATAAAGAATGGTAATGTTATACTATTTGACTTGAGAAAGGTCAGACCAGACTAAAGAGCACAGCCAAAAACTCACTACATGGGAATTATTCTAGTGTCTGGTATATACAGAGCAACACATACAAGCCTCATTACATTTGTTAAAATAAAGATGATTTTGCAAAGATCAGTGCTCATCCATCCTTGCTTCAGGCTGGGCAAAAACAGTTCCAGTCTGAAATGTGTCTATGCTGATAAACTGTTACACATTTGGATATACTGAATAAAGCATAATGCCAACACATTATGCAATTTACCATGTAAATTGATTAGCCTAAGGCCAAAACACAACAGATTACTTAAGCCACATGTTTGCATGCCTCTGCCAAGTAAGCAAACCCTAACATAAAAGAATTTAAATAGTCAACCTACCAAAAAAAAAAAAAAAAAGTCTTGTCAGGCTCAGGAACCTTGAGTATCCAGAAATATCAGTTTTATCTCGGTTTTTTGCGCTTGTGGAAAAGGGAGATATTTTATCACATATTGCCCCTCTCTTTTGTCTACAGGTATTTTGTACCATTCAACACAGACTGAAGAGAGTCAGTCACTGCTCAAACTTTGTTTCAAATGCCAGATTTCCTTAGCTCTCACTTAGTATTTCCCTAACAACAAATCGATAGGCCATCTGCATACAAAAAAAAAAAAAAAATCACCAAGACATTTATTTTAAAAACAAGGGTGTCAGAATATAAAATTTGCTTTTTGCTTCCATTTTGTAGATATGGAATAAAGGACAAAGACTAAATACTTCCACTGATGTTTGAAATTAAGTTTTATATGGTTTGAGTTCCATTTCTTCAGAGCACTATATAATAGACTGATTTTTAAGCTATAAGTCATAAATTTGGAGCAGCTACTCCAGTTACTCCAAAGAACACCACCATGTTTATATTGATATATTATTAACTTGTTCAGCTACCTGCTTGTATATACAGAGAATCTCTTTAAGTACAGAGCTAGAAAAAACAAATGGCCAGAATTCTATTCTGAACAGTATTTGTGTTTTGAATACGTCCTTTCAAAGTGTGAGTACAAAACAAACCCCAAATTTTATTTTCAACTGAAATCATACTACGAAAAATTCTGTCTTGTTTATTTCAGGAGCTGGATTTCATGCTAGGAAAAAGATCTTATGCTTCCAGTTAATATCTTCCTGCTTACATCCACTTATCCTTATGTCAGGTATGACAAGATCATAAAGGAAATAATGCTTCTCTGTAGCATTCCAAATGGCTCCAGATAAATGACACATCTGCAGGCTGTGTTAACTGTGAAACAATCCTATTTGAGCAATGTTACTCTTCAACTCCTACATCTTCTCTTCTACTCCTACACAATTCATCTGCACAACACCTGCAAGACATTCTTCAACTTCTACATTTTTTTATCTGTACAGTATGTACAATATGAACTGAATTCCTCCAGAGAAGTGGAAAAATATCAAACAATTTAAACTACCTGGGAAATAAACTAGTTCTCTAAAGATTTTGAGAGGCTCTAGAGTTTGTTACTTTGGGGGTTTTTTTGGCAGTTTTGCTTCAGTTTTTTAATGAGTGTTTATTTTTTGTCTTCTTTCATGTCCCTTCCTCTTTCTCAAGATAATGATTCCAACCCTTATCTTCTCCCATGGGATAACTCATTGTGAAAGACAAGGCAGTGAGCAGGAGTCATAGCTATGAAGGGCAATATTACACTGAGATCAGCAGACAGCTGTCAAAGGGACCACAACACTAGTCTGTCTATTTCTGCCATGATGACAAGGCTAATCTGGATCTCTTTATTGTGGTCAAACCCCAGTTTTCACAGAAAAAAAAAATCACCTTTTAACACCTTGAATATGTCTGAAGTTAGTAGATCAGTTCAAAAGTTATTGGGGAGTAGGCCAAGGAAATAAAAAGGACATCAGTAACACAAACCCTTTCTTTAAAGTAAAAATAAGTGTATGAGACACTGTATTCGAAGGCTTACACCATAGGTACAAAGGAAATAGTACAGGAAAACCTAAATTCTGGTTTTCTCAAGTCTGAGTTTTTCTAACATCATCATCCATGTAAGAATCTTTTCCTGTGTTTTCCTAGGGAAAAAATACCTGTTTTGTGACAGGATATTGACCCTCTTACATTTCAACCAGAGAGCTCTTAATTGCTTGATCTCATAAGGTAACTAAATATAGTCAGCTGTCTTTCTCCACAGGGATCATCACTGCAGGCATATAAAACATGTTCCCAGCTATTTGTCAGGTATTTTCTACAGGACAAAAAAACCTTTATAGATTCTAAAGCATGGGCTGCCTGATCAGATAAAG
Source organism: Parus major (assembly GCF_001522545.3). Classification (NCBI taxonomy): domain Eukaryota; kingdom Metazoa; phylum Chordata; class Aves; order Passeriformes; family Paridae; genus Parus; species Parus major. Next base: position 59,019,629 of record NC_031768.1, on the reverse strand, counting down.
ACAAGGTTTTGCTCACACCTCCACTGCATAGCTCTTCATCCTTACGTTAATCTGTCATAGCTTTCATCCTTTGCAAATTCAGTTTCTTACCTGCTCCCCAAATGTCTCAACCCATGACTGTATGCACTCAGCTACACACACAACCTCTGGTGTTATCCAGGCAACCCTAACACATCAATCAGCCTCTTGTTACTGCTCATGCAATTATCAGTATTCCCTAACCACTTCCTCAGTTGTCTTTGCTTCAATTCTATGTCAGCCCCACTGCATGGCCTGTTCAGGTCAGCCTCTCCCTGTCCAAGCTCCTTGTCAGACCTGTCAACTACAAATTAGTAGTCTCATAAAACCCATAATACAAGTTACATGGTACACCTTGCTTTTACTTTTTTTCTTTTCCCTTTGGGGGAAGTTACTGTTAGCCTTGTAACTCAAACAGTTCTCGTAATTCCTCTTTACAGCTCGAGATTTATCTAGATAATCCCACATTCTGTCAGGTCTACTTCTCTCCAGACCTTGTCCAGCTTTCAAGCTTTTTCATAAGTCTAGACCTGCAATTCTGAGGGTTCAGTTTTTTTCTTTACACCTTAATCAAAATGTTCTGCTACTTTGTTAGAATACCATCTATACAACCTTGATGCAGTGCTCACAAATGCAGTACACCCAAGTCATCTATTTACACACTTTGGTTTTCTAGTTTTACAAATTCTCCAAAGCAATGTCACCTTGAAATGTCACAGCCTTTGTAAGACTTCAGTGACTAAATTCAGGAATGACAATAGAGGGCATAGATTTTAAGGCCAGTAACTTGCAGCATTGTTCCTATTTACTATCCTGCAGCTTTCCATACTGCTTCGAGAGATGTCATTTTCAATCGTAGCCACAAAATACATATAAGTGGGAACATTACAGCAAACCTCAATAAAATAATCTTGTTCTTCCCGATTTAAGCATTCCTCTGCTGATACACTGCATAACTCTTTCCTGCTGTGTAGCAGTGACTTCATTGAGTGCAGGATACTTTCACCAAAACTCTGAAAAACAATGAAAAAAAATTTAAGAAAAAATGCATGTTCAATTTCAGATACATGCTTCATGCATGTATTTGCTGCTCCCCACAAGTTTTGCTACTCTGATTATTATTTCAAATTAGTTTGTACATAAGTCACCAGGTCTGAAGTTTAAATTTACTTCAAGACACGAAACTGAAGCAGGTACATTTTCTTCAAGCAATACTTTTCTTTCAAAATAGTTTTACATTCTATATTAAAAAAAAAAAGGAAAGATGAGATCACAAAGAAAAAAAGAACAGATGAATCCAAGAAGAAATCCAAACCCCATCTATTCCTTGCATTGCACCCTGCATATGGAACTTTTCCATCAGTTTTTCCTTAAATAGGATGAAAAACAATTTTAGCCAAGAAAAGTAATGGAGGTGGATTCAAAAGTCAGAGGGAAACAAAACAAACAAACTAAAACACCCAAGTAAATCCACATACACTCTTTCCCATTCCATGAACATAAAATAACTGTGACTTAATCCCATGTAAATACTTCTTGTAACATTTCCTGTAATTACACTTATGGTGACATGCAAGCAGCCAGGGATGACTAAAAAAGGCTGAAGAATCCAAGACTTTCTCCCAGTGGAACAAAGCATAGCAGAACAAAAGAATCAACACTATGAAGGCAAATAAGAATACAGAACAACAAAAACTGATTCACTCTGCTTGTAAAAAAGAAAATATCCTCTCAATTGTTTTAAGTACCCAGAAATCTTTTTTTAATTTAAAATTTTCATCTTCTCTAGCAAATTGGAAGGTTAAGAAGACAAGTAAGAACATCGATGGTTAAAAACTGTTAACCCAGTAATTATTCTCTGTAAGACTGCCCTGTTAAAAATGACACGAGAAATCAATATGTCCAATTTATGACAAGGTATTTCAAATTTTCCTAGCTTCTCAAACAATAGCAGAAGTGCTAGATAGCCCAATTTGGACAGAGAATATTTTGCATTTCTGGTACTTCCACATCCATTTATAAGAAAAAGTGATCTTACATATTACAGTTAAACCTCAAGAAAGATTTTATTTTTTTTCTGTATAAAAACCAGTATCAAATACTACTAATGTTGAAAGCCTAATTATTAGAGCAATGTCACCGTGGTTGTGCTCAGGGCAACACAAAATTAGGAAGGCACTTCTAGAATGAACAGACAAAAGCAAAACAGAACTTCAGGATCTTTGAAATTGCCAAAATACATTTCAGAATGCTAGCCAACAAGGCTCAGACTGTCACACTGACAACCAAGGTCAAGTAACACTAAAGGAGTTAGTTTTAAAACAGTAAGTTTTATAGAAAAGTAACAGCTAAACTATTTCTTAAAGTATTTTAGGCAGTTACTGGGTCATTTGAAATAAATTAATGATGTGTTCACCTGATTTCCACTTTTATCTATTCCCTTGCCCACATATGTTTAGCTACAATTTGCTCCCACTTTCTACTTTCCAAAGAATGCTGTCAATGCCTTTCTCTAATTCTCTGGATCTTCCAAATTTACAGGAGGCTGCAATACCAATTGTTGCTCAAAGACTGTTCCCCAGTAATTCCTTCATTCATCTTGTACAAAAGTAATTTGTGAAGCCAAACAAGAATGTTGAAATGTCTCATTTTCAGCTTCTACAATAATTTAATCAGTAACAACATTCAAAATAGTAATTAGGGGAAAAAAAAAAAAAACGTGACCTGCTATTTTTTTGCAATCTGATAGTGCTCCAGTTTGAGAAGGGATCATTGTTATCCTCTAGTTGGCTTTCCTAAAGCTACAAACTAATACACACACCTTATTTATAAAACAGTACCTTTCCCTAGTTAACATCTGAAAGGCAGAATGGGTAACTAAGAACCAGAGTATGGTATGATGAACTACTGAGGTGAAGGACAACTCAACATTTTGGAGAATATTAAGTTGAAGAAAAAGAAAGATGAAACAACTGGAAAAATCTCTCTAAGGTCTGGGAGGACCAGCATACAAGACTATATGCAGGTCTGGTAGCCCATGGTGGCACTATGCAACTGAAGAGATAAAATATCCATAGGTAAAATGAGGAGGAATGAAGGTACATTGTTTGGCAGATCATATTAATGAATATAAAAAACCCTAAAATGTGAAAACATAAATTAACAGAAACATACACAGAAGAAAAATTTTCATCTATCTGGACTTCTGCAGATCACTTAAATATATTAACAGTTAACAAAACCAGGTACAGACAGAATTAACTAAAAGAGCTGGTTTTGGAAATGAAGACTTTACCTGGATGGAGATAACAAAGGGGGAGTTTTGAGAATAGTTTATATAGGTCAGTAAGCAACTTCTTCAAAATTTATCTTGAGAATGATGTCAAGCACCATCATCATTAATAAATTTAATGAGCAAACAAAGTAAATATGAAATGAAGACAGTTGATAATTTGAAGTAAGCAGGTGTCATCAGGTAAGAAAGAGAATAGCAAACCATACAGGAAGAACTTGCTCAGCATGAGTGTTTTAAAAAACAGCCATAAGAAACACAAAGTTATGTCCTCAAAAACTAAAAGCAAGCTTTACAATTGAATTGCAAATTCACAAGAAATAAAAGACTTTGACTTCTTGATCATGGCATAGAAATGAATGAATGATCAATATGATACTGCACTGAAAATAGCAAACATCATCCTATAGTGAAAGAACTGACATCAGTCACTGAGAAGGACATCCTGTGTAATTTCACATACAGTATTATCCACATGTAAAAAGAAGATTAACTCACAACAAGCACAGAAAGTAGGACTATGAAGGATAATCACTGGAATACAGAGGCTTTCATACAGAAGCAGACTAAAACCTTAGTTTACACAGTTTCCAAAAACCAAGGCTAACAGAGGACAGATCACCAATTGTAAAAAAATACGAAGGATGAACATCAGCAAAAGAAAAGAAATTATTTGAGCAGAAGAATAAGGATATCCATGAACCAACAGGTATAAATTTTCTGTGAGGAGCTTCAGCCTGAAATTCTTAAGTCTCAGTCATTACCACACTGTGGTTCAAAAAGACAAAACTAGTGGTAAGTTTGGGGGGAGGTGCTATTATTCCTAGGTCCCCTACCCCTCTGCTACTACTGTCTGCCCTGCAGCGGCCAGGGAGGCAGGGGAGGTAGATTAGTTCGCCAGAGGAGACCCTAAAAACAAGCTCTTTCCCTTAGCTGAGATTGCAGGTGCAGCTTTATTTCTTGGGATCCTTCAGGGTGAGATGCAGGAGGGAAAGAGGAAAAGGTATAGATGAGCAGTCCTTTTTCAAGGCAGGGGAAAGGGGTGTGGGGGAGTTTACACAACCAATAAGGGGAACTGGGGAGAACAAGATAAGGGAAAGAACTTACAAGTCTACATTTTCGGGGGTACATTTTTTGGGTCATACCATTTTTCCTAACTGCATTACATCGAGGTGTTTTAAAGCCCTCATTAACTAAGAGGCTATATTTAGCCTCTTTTATATTTAGACTCTTTAGCCTTTTTTATACTCTTATCAAAATTGTGCTTGTGACAGCAGAGGACTGGACCCAATTTCAGAGAAATCTTCCTATGCAACAGACAATGACGCAAGTTCTCTCACAATCCTGAACTAGGAGATGCAACTACATTAAAAGATGAAAACTAGCAAGTTCCCAAGACTATCACCTCAGTTTAGGTAAGGACAAGAGGTCATCTTCAATGAAAGAATGTAATTTTTTTTCAAAACTAGTACATTTTCAACGTACATCAACATATGGGCAAAAAACACCAAAGCAATCTATAAAGCTCTACTTGCTAGGCCTCTAGGACTTGGTATTCTTTCCTCACATAAATTCTTGCAAGAAATCCTATTTCATTCACAAGCACAGATTTCAAATTTACTAAGATGTGCCAGGGGAAAACCAAAAATATTGTCAAGGTGCTCACACATGAACAGTGAAAATCCTTGTCACACCTCTAGCTCAACTGAGCAATTCAAAGATTTGCAGTGTTCCAGCAAGTCAAGAAGAATTATCAACCATCACAGTACATTGGAGTAAATATTTGATCTCATGAAATGTTTTGAAAACCAACTGTTTTCTAATATTTCCAACAACCTATAAGATGCCACAATCTCTAGAGAAATGAAGAGCAGTGCTGGACAGCCACACTTCCTCTGCTCCTGAGTAACAAAGCAGCTCTTCCTGATTTCATCTGCTGTAAGATTTAAAGGGACTGAATATTCTGAGGTAATTTTGTAAAAATAGAAACTAAAGCCTTAAATATGCATACCAAAACTGTGCACTGACTTTTTAAGAGCTACTACTGCAACAATTCCTGTTAGCTGCAACAAAGTATTACAAAGAGGACAGGAATCAGACTGCAATCTTCTGTAAATCAACAGAAGGTGAAACACAGTGCAGTTCTGACCACCTTACTGCCTGGCTCTATGAGAATGAAATTTCCACACCATAACCTAAACAGACATCTCACAGGTAAACATCAAGAGGAGGCAGCCACAGATCAAAACAATGGAGTCTGGCTGCAGGAAAATGCAGAATTCTGCAAGAAGAGTTGAATTATTTTTTCTAGAACCACACAGTCCAGAATGTTTAATAGCAATTAATGAAGCAGTTCACAGAGGTAGTATTTTAAGCAACTGTTACAATCAGTGAGGAATCACTGGTCACTGTCATTATTAGAAAGATGCTTCTGTAACCCATAACCTGGGCAGAGAGGGTGGTATCTGTTTTGTTTAATAAATTGAAACAGGAAAAGAAATAAAGGACAGATTTTAGAAGTTCTTTAAAAGTAAGTTTACGTTCAGTTTAAGGATGCAAAATTACTTGACTGTAGTGAAGATCTCTATTTGAGCTGAAGAGTTCTCATAAACCAATAAAATACAAGTTTTATACCATGTGTCTTAAAGTGAAAGATTATTACAAATTGCTTAATATATGGCAGTGAACATTCTGTGTCAGGACCTGGAACAACTGGCTACCTGCCTGTCTGTCTCCTAACATTTTCCTCTGCCTTCGAACAGGACATACACTACAGACACTGTTTCTTTAAAACAACAAAATCTGCTCTTGAAATACAATAATACAATTTTTACTTGACAGGATGCTTTCTTGCTCAGTTTCTCCTCTTACTGTTGCAGCAACTTGCAAATAAGAAAGTTATTAATAACCAAAAAAGACATAGAAAATTACTCATCTGTGTTCAACTCCTTAGAGAAATACGATTAGATAAATAAATCTAAGTTTATCCTTCAGGATAAACTGCAACTTTCATTTCATTTCATTTCGTGCCTATAGAAGTTGCAAGAAAATTTTAGGAACAGTATTTATATTCTCCAAATTCAAGTGGCAAAATTATAAAAAAAGAAATAAACTTAATTTAATATTAGAAATCCCCACTAATATCCTTTGTAAGTGTTAACATTTTGTTTTTCACCAAGGCACTTCTTAAACGTTCATGCAAACACAAGGATAAACCAGACCAGGCACCAAGATCTAAAGATGAAGATACTACAAGCACTAACACAGGCTTTGCAGATTTCAGTAAGACTATATAGTCGTGTTTTAATTTATCACATATAAACTCAAAAAATCTGCTCTAAAATAAAAGCTATATTTTAATAAACAAGGTGAATTCTAGGAAATTAATACATCACAATTTTATCAGATCATCTTGAAAGACAAAAGCACCCTTTCCTTAAATTATGCTGTCTCACAGTTCAATTACACTAAATACACCTAAATGCAAAGCAAAAGCGATTTCTTTGCCTCCTTGAAATGTCAAACAACCAAAATTAAAACATAGAAAAAAAAAAAACCACACAAAAAACCCAAATAAATCAATTCACTTGCTTCACTATTAGATCAAAAAGCTCTAAAATACTTCTTTTATTTAAATACAGGTAATTACCTTTTCAACAGATATTCTTGATTTCATGCGGTTGCCCTGAGCCCTGGCATACACATCCATGATCTTATCAATTCTGGTATTTGATGAAAGACGTCAGCTCAAAAATGCCTACAAAAAACATTTATATTTGATTATTTTATGTTTATCCATTTAGTTCACATCCACTCTAAAAATGCAAGCAGACAAAACAAGAACCAATAAAAAGAATTAAAAAGCATTTTTAAACTGGGCAAGATTAAACAGCACACCATCCATACTGACAGCTGCCTTTAAAAAAGTACTGCCTTAATGACCTTCAAAACCAGACATGAAATGCAGAACACAGACACTTAGCAGTATCATTTAACTAGAATTTCAAGGCTGCATTGGGGGTGGGGAGGGACATTACATTAACTATTGTTTCACTGTCACTCATATCATCACTCTTGCTCCCTGATTCCCCTCTGGATAGCCCAGTCTCTGCTGGCAAAACATGGCAGACCACATGCTTTTACCAGCACCCTCAACTGAGTAGGTCACAAGAGTTTCTGCTCAAGTCAGCTGCCCTTATTTATCCTAATTCTAACAACAAGAAGATAAAAAAACAGAAGGTATTTTCTTCAAGTTTCCCTCTTTAACCAGCAGCAATGGATCCAGTTTGTTTCATTCATCTCTGCATCCAACAAAATAGGCAACCGAGTTTTAATAAAGACAGAAAGCAGGTGGTGAGCTTTTAAGTTCTATGGAAGTTTTAATACTTCCTGTTTTCCCATGGTCACACAATTTAATCAGGAAAAAGAACTCCTAGACTATATAAAATAAACCAGGCAAGAAGAAATTATATGTAAAAATGATTGCAAAGATAAAGAAAATAAACACCATGACATCAGAGAATGGGTCTTCACGCAATTGACCAGACTTGTTTTGTTGATCACACCTCAAGCACATATTTAACCTTTACATGGGAAATAAAATTTTCTATGGGTTTGGTCTTGAGTATAAGTCATTTAAATAAGAAGATCAGCAGTGTCATCAACTATTCTTCATCTTTCTCTACTTCAGCACCTCTAAAAGTATAAAACTTCTTCAAGAATATAATATCAAGAGGTTATTATTAGGTATATCTGTTTGCATTTAACTTTGATTACTGCTTTCCTTAACAAAGATAAAATAGCTAGAATCTTAGAAAATAAGTTACACTTAGGCAAATAAACTGCAATATTTTCAATTCTAGACGACAGCTTATCTCAAGTTTGGAAAATTAAAACAATTACACGAAGTAGAGAGGTACATGACCACAGACTATGTATATAATATATACAAACAAAAAAATTAATTACACAGTAAGCTATGGCTAGGAGACTAAACACAACAATGCTTCTGCTAAAACTCACGTGTTTAAAAGAAAAAAAAATCACAAAATATTATCTGTCAATAAAAAGAAATTCGTTTCACCTGTCCCTACTGCTCTATCTTAAATGGCTAATTCAGTAAAAATCCAAACCATATTGGGGAAATACTCTTAAGACACTCCTTGTCATAAGAAAAACAACCTATACAAAAAGTTGGGTTTTCACACAGGTACATCAGCTCTACATTTTTGGATGTGAAATTATTATCCATTTTCAATACAACAATGGTCCAGTCATGTGAGAAGTACACAGACATTAACACTTACTGAAAAGGAAGTGAAAGCACTGACAACAAATACAGCCTGGAAAAAGATCATTTGTATAAATTAAACCTACCGTTTAAAATTGCTTTTACTTCTGGATATTGAATTTGACTATTAAATTTAATTTCCTCCTATTGTTAACTCAAAAAAGGGAATAAATGGCAGAAACATCACATATAAGAGGAACAGGACTTTCCTGCTACTAAGTATCATCAGACAAACAAAAAAGGGAAAAAATCGATCACACAACTACTTTAGGAACACCCACCCCATCCTTACCTTTTTAGCAAGTTGGATCACCTTAAATGCACACACCATAGGCAAGAGGAGTTGGAAGTCTCTGTGCTGCTAGGAAGCTACAACTTAGTTGCCATTACTGGAACTTGGAGGGAAAAATTTCACAGCTGGAGTGTGGCTGTGGATGGGTACAGGCTGTTAAGAAGGGACAGGCTAGGAAGGAGTGGCTGAATGTTGTCCTCTACAACAAGAAATGGATAGAGTGTGAAGAGCTGTCTCTGAAGAACAGCCATGAGCAGGCTGAAAGCACACTGACAAAACAAACAAAACAAGGTATTGAGAGAACCTTGTGGTTGATCCAGGGAAGCCTACTGAGGAAGCCTTCTTGCTCCACCTATGGGAGGCATCTCACTCATACGCTCTTATCCTGCTGGAAGCCTTCAATCACCCCAATATCTACTGAAAAAGTACCACAGCAAGCTATTTCAGGAGGGGACTCTGGGAATGCACAAAGGATAGCGTCCTAAGACAATCCTGATCAGAGGGGATGCAACACTGGAACTGTTAGCTACCAACCTAAGTGAGCTAGTCAGTGACGACAAGATTGGTGAAAGCCTGGGCCATAGGAGTCACACACTGGTGGTGTTTGCAGCCCTGAGGGACATGGAACAGGCAAAGAGTACATTCAGGATCCTAAGTTTTGGAATAGCACGTTTCTGGCTGTTAAAGCAGCTAAATCCATAGGACCCCCTGGGAAACTGTCCTCAGAGATACGGGAGCAGGATAGAACTGGCAGATCTTTAAGGATACTTTCCATAAGGCCAAAGAGCTACCATTCCTTGGGTGTAAGAAATCAGAAAAGGAAGGCATGAGACTAAAACTGTTGAGTTGAGACCAAACTAAGAGCAGCTGAGCTCAAACTACAGGGCAAGTAGATGAACAGGCAGTGGAAGCAGGGACAGGTATTCTGGGAAGCGTACAAGGCTACTGCCGAGTTTTGCAGGGATGAGGACAGAAGGCCAAGGTGAAGCTGAAGCTGAACTTGGCAAGGCATCAAAGAATAAGAAGGGCTTGTACAAGTATGTCAGAGAGAAATTCAAAGAAAATGCATTCCCACCAATGAACACAACTAGCAAACTGGTAATAAAAGAAGAGATGGCTAAGGTACTCAACTTCTTTGCCTCAGTCTTCACTGGCAAACCCTTTTCCCACACCTCTCCAGAGAACAGATTGGGAGAGCAAAGAGAAGATCAGGTTTGTGACCACCTGAGGAACCTGAATGTATGTAAGTCTATATGACCTGTCAAGACACGTCCCAGAGTTCTGAGAGAATTGGCTGATGTAGTTATCAAGTCGCTCCAATCATATCTGAAAAGTCATGGCCTTCAGGTGACTGGAAAATGAGAAACATTGTACCCACCTTAATAAAGGGTAGAAAGGCAGATCCTGGGAACTACTGACCTGTCAGTCTCACCTCTGTGCCTGAGAAGATCATGGAACAGATGCCCCTAGAAGCTGTGCTTCTCCACACATGGAGACAGGGAGGTGACTGAGGACAGCCAGCACAGTGCCACCAAGGACAAGTCCTGCCTGACCAGTCCAGTGGCCTTCTGTGATGGGGTGGTTGCATCAATGGACAAGGAAAGAGCTACAGATGTCCTCTATCTAGACATCCATAAGGCTTTTGACACAATCCCCCAAAACATCCTTCTTTCCAAATTGAAGAGATATGGATTTGATGGGTGGAATGTTCATTGGATAAGAAACTAGTTGGATGGACCCATCCAGATGAGAGCAGACAACAACTCAAGGTCCAGATGGACACTGGTGACCTGTGGTGTCCCTTAGCAGTTTGCAGCAGGACCAGTGTTATTTAGTATATTCATTAATGACATGGGCCATGTGAATCAAGTGCACCCTCAGGAAACTTGCAGAAAACACCAAGCTGAGTGGTGCAGTTGACATGCATGAGGGATGGGATACTATCCAGAAGGACCTGGAGAAGCTCAAGCAGTGGGTCCATGTGAAGGTCATCAGGTTCAACAAGACCACACTCAAGGTTCTGCACCTGAATTGGGAAAATTTCCAGTGTCAATACAAGCTGTAGAATGAACTGATTAAGAGCAGCCCTGAGAAGAATGACTTGGGGCGGGGGGGGTGGTGGTGGACAAGAAGGTGGACATGATCCAGCAATGTGCGAGTACAACCCAAAAAGCCGACCACATCCTGGGTTGCAGGAGAAAGCCAGCAGGGTGATTCTCTGCTTTGGTGAAACCCCACCTGCAGAGCTGCATCCAGCTCTGGGGTCCTCAGCACAGGAAACACATGGATCTGCTAGAGCAGGTCCAAAGCAGGGTCACAAAAACAATGACAGGGATGGAGCACCTCTGCTATGAAGACAGAATGGAAGAGTGGGAATTGTTCAGCCCAGAGAAGGCTCTGGGGAGACCTTACAGAAGCCTTTCAATATTTCAATGGAGCTTATAAGAATGACAGGGACAAACTTTTTAGCAGCACCTGTTGTAACAGAACAAGGAGGAATGGCTTTAAACTAGAAGAGGGTAGGTTTAGATTAGGTACAAGAAATCTTCTACAATGAGGTTGGTGAGGCATTGATGCAGGCTGTCTGGAGGTTGTAGGTGCCCCATCCCTAGAAATATTCAAGGTTAGGCTGAATAGAGCTCTGAGCAACCTGATCTAGCTGTAGATGTCTCTGCTCTCTGTAGGGTAATTGGACTAGATGGCCTTTAAAGGTCCCTTCTAGCCCAAAGAATTCTATACATTTATAAACTCATTTTTTCCAATGATTTGCTGAAGAACACTCTTCTCATCAGAGCATGTAATAAGCATTTAGCTTGCTTTTCCATATATATGTATCCTTGTTTGAATACATGTAAGGAGCAAAATTAAATAATCAGCTTAAGGGAATCCAACAGGAAATTTGCCATGGATTTAACCTCTTTCTGTAAGTCTATCCCATGTTTAAATTTACTTTAAGTCAGTGTATATTGAAAAACCTTAGCTGGTAGAAAAAAAAGAAACTTTATTTTTTTTCTGTAAATTTGCTGAGTAAATCTCTTCAATTGCTATAGGGGCATATGTGGACATGTGCACATCTATGTTAAGCACACACATGTTATGACAAATTTGAAAAATAAATTTAAAATATATATAAACCTTATTAAAATTAAATTTCAAATAAGAGATTCTAGGCAATGAAAATAATATATCTATATTATGTTTTTAAAAGGCATTTTAGTAGTACTAGAGCAAAAAGAGACACCTATCTTTTAAAGAAAAAGTACTTTTATTTTTGTCTTCAGTGCACAGACCTGAATCAGCCTAGAGAACTCTGATGACGATTTGCAAAAGCCAGGCTTAATGCAACACTGAGTTTTGAATTATTCGTTCCAAATATGAAATTTAAAAATACCTTAAGAATCATTAAAAATACCCAAGAATCATAAAATCATCAAGGTTGGAAGAGGCCTACAAGATTATGTAGTCCAACCATCCACCTCCTCTGGTCCTCCCACTGCAAGCATGGCAGAAGAGACTGTCCCCCACCTCACTACACCCTTGTTTCAGGTGGTTATGGTAAGTAATGAGGTCTCCCCAAAGCCTCCTCTACTCCAGGCTAAGCATCCTCAGCCACTCCCCATAAGATGTGTTCTACACATTTCATGAGACTTGCTGCCCTTCTCTAGATGTCCTCCAGTGTCTCAGTGACCTTTTCGAAGTGAGGGGCCCAAAACTGAACACAGGATTCGAGGTGTGGCCTTATCAGTGCCAATTACAGGGGGACAACCCCTGCCCTGCTCCTGCTGGCCACACTGGTATCAGTATTGCTGATACTGGCCAGGATACCATTGGCCTTCTTGGCCACCTGGGCACAGCTGGCTCATGTTCAGCCACTGTCAACCAGAAACCTCAAGTCCTTTTCTACAGCTTTACAGCCACTCTTCCCCCAGCCTGCAGCACAGAGTGGGGTTGTTGTGACCCAACTGCAAAACCCAGCACTTGGCCTTGCTGAACCTCATACCACTGGCCTCAGCCCATTGATCCAGCCTGTCCAGGTCTCCATGTAGAGCCCTCCTACTCTCAATCAGATCAAGACTCCCATCCAACTTGGTGCTGTCAACAAATGTGCTGAGGGTGCACTCAATCCCCATGTCCAGATCATCAATAAAGATGTTAAACAGGACTTGCCCCAGAACTGACCCCTGGGGACACCACAAGTGATGGGCTTCCAGCAGGGTTTAGCTCCATTCACCACCACTCTCTGGGCCCAGACATACAGCCAGTTTTTTATACACTGAAGAGTACTCCCATCCAAGCCATGAGCAGCCAGGTTTTCTAGGAGGATGCTGTGAGAGATGGTGTCAAACACTTTACTGAAGGCAAGATAGACACCATCCACAGCCACCTTTCCCCCGTCTAAGTGGGTCACTTTGTCATAGGAAAACAGATTGGTCAAGCAGAACCTTCCTTTTGTAAATCCATATTGATTAGACCTAATTCTCTGGTTATCCTTCATATGTATTTATAACCTGACCAAACAATTGCTAGTGAAAACGAAATTAAGGAAGTCTACACTAACAAGCAGGCAGAACAGTCTAATGGATCCTTCTCCATTTCTCATTTCTAATGATTTATCAGTTTACTGATCAGGTCAGCAGCCTTGAAAATGTCCAGGTATGATACACAAGTTGTCTTAACCACAGCCAGACCCACAGGAGCAAATGAGCATTAATGACAGGCTGGGTCCTCTTTTTCTCGCTTGGTTTTAATTCTCTTATATTGTATTTCTGTCACATGGAAGCAGCAATTGCAAAAGAATCCATCATTTTTTCTTAGATCGTCACTAGCAAGTTATCATCCACGGCTTTCCCCGCCCAGTCCTGGGTCTCAATTCTCAAACACTTCCTGGGAAAAAAAAAGTTACTTGATGCATCCACTGGGGATATCCATTGGTCTGGATTTTGTGGCTTATGCAATTAACTGTAAATTTCTGTACTTCTGTCTGTTGTATATTTTGTACATAACAGAACCAAACCAAGTAAGATGGGGCTATTATTTTCTAAGGTGCAGCATCTTCTCAAGAAAACTTATTCCCACCTAGAGGAAATTTCACCAGAGAGTACCTTGTTTAGTTCTCAGAATTAATTAAATATAGGTGGTATCTGTCGATAAAGTCTAACTCTACAATTCTGAAATAATCTTACAAACATGAAGCCATGTAAGACTCTTCCCAAGTGTAACCTGGATAAATTTTGAGCATTGTTAGCATTTATTTCAGTATCACTGATCATTCCAGATACAATGTAAGCAGGATTTTTTTCCTCCCTATCTCACTCTGGCAATACATCAGAGATGAGAAGGCTTTATCTTCAAATACAGTTCGGATCAACCATTTTCTTTCCATTTTGCATATTGGATTTTTTTTTTTTTTTTTGAAAACCAGAGAAAAACACTCTGGTTGTAATAAGGAAAAGAAAGTCCCTCAAAAGAGCCAAGAAAGCAAAGGAGGAACCCCCCTTGTTCGTCGTCCCTTGAGGGAGAAGAGGAACTGGGAGGAGGACGTGCGGCGGGAGGGAGAGAGGGCGAGGAGACACTTTCACAGCGAAATGCTGAGAACAGGCTGAACTTACTTAACCCCGGTGCGCACCGACCACAACCCAAACAACACAGGAGGGAACGTAAACTCACGAAACCTCCGTGCACCGACCACGACTGCACCAGCACGAGTCAGTCAGTCCCCAGCCGAGACTGCGGACGGACAGACCTGCCCCACGGGGGCACCGCGGCCACCCGCGATCGCGAACCCCGCACGCTCGGTCCCGGAGCCGAAGCGCCGCGCTACCCCCTCTCACCTCGGGTCACCCCCGCGCTGCCATCCAGGGGGCCCCGGCCTCGTCCCCGGCCCCCTCCAGGTGACCGGTGGGGCCCGCGGGAGCTGCGCTGCCCCAGAGGAACCTTCCCTGGGAAGGGCGGCGGAGGATGCGCCTCCCCGCGCCTCCCCGGGAGCCCCCGGGCCACCTGTGGCAGCGAGCCCCAACTGACAGGCCGGCGGCGGCGCCCCGCCCTGCGCCTCAGCTCCCCAGCAGGGCGGCCCGTGGGGGAGCGGCCGGAGGGGGTGGGATGAAGAGCGGGCGCTCCGTACCTGTGGCTGTGGCCACGCCGACCGCCGCCGCCACCGCCTCCTCAGCGCCCGCCGCCCGCGGCCATGGCCCCGCAGCGCCCGGCCAGACCCGCCGCCCCCGCCCCAGCCCGGCCGCCGTGGGCCCCGCCCCCTCCGGCCCCGCCCCGCCCCGCCTCCGCTCTCGCGACGCTTCCCGCCCAGCTCCGCCCCCGCCGCCGCCGCCGCCGCGCGCTCCCATTGGCGGGAAAACGGCGGCCGCCCCGGAAGCAGCCGCGGCGGCGGAGCCCGCGCAGGGCCCGTGCCGGTCACGCCCCGCGGGGGAGCCTTGTGTTCCCTGTCCCCGTCCCAGCCCCTCCTCGAGGGGAGTGCCCGGGCCCGGCCTTGGCAAAGCCTCGGGAGCCGTGTGCCTGCCAGGGGGCAGGGCTGTTCCTGCCTGCTCCGTAGGGCTTGGGGGCTGTAGCCCGCTTGCTCGGGGTCGCCTCTCGTAGCCGGCCGGCCGCCTCAGTGTGCCTTGTAGGCTGCAGCCCGGTTTTAGTCAGGCGAGGCTCAGACGAGGCTTTGAGACCCTGTCTGAAAATCCCGTGCTGCCTCTCTTCCCTTCACACTGACACCTTAAATCAGTGCTGCCGGATTCCTCAGGGCATCGGGTGTGCTTTTAGCCAGCAGATACGCGATTGATTTTCACCTCCTGACGAGTTGTTCTGGTGTCTGTGTGTAAGTGTAGGTGCTGCTGGGGCCTGGGGTTTCTTTTCGTTTGGATGGAGGCGGTAATCTCGTGTCGCTGCCCAGCACATAGCTCCGTTCCAGCTGCAGCTCGTCCAGGCTCTAACCTGGCAGCAGGGACACAGCGAGGAGGTGCTGAGCAATGCACAGTGGATCGTCTGAGCAGTGTGGGCTCACAATTCTGTCCCCTCAAAAAGGAGAGGCTCCGGGAATCGGGACAGGCCTTCCCGACACCCGGCATGTGAGGATGAAGCTCGGGGAGGAAGGACAGAGTTCCGCAGGGTCAGACCGGGCAGTGTGTGCCTGCAGCAGCTTCTGCAGCACACAAAAGAGCGAGCCCCCAAAGCTACATTCAGCCAAAAAAAAAAAAAAAAAAGAAATCGAAAAACAAATCATTAAAAAAATGTTACTCTGTTACTCTTACAGCTTTTTCAGCACTGCGTGGTTTCAAACTAACCTACCCCGTTTTACAGCGACAAACAGAGAGAAGCTACCCTAACCCCCTCATAAATTGCACTTTTCTTCTGGATACCGCCTAAGACCTATAAAAAGGATATGAGAATATTTTTGCTTGTGGATCTCTCTTTAGATAATTTCTGCTTCGGCCTACTGTCTGTTTTTACTTAAGCTGTAGCTTTTATTTCTATTTGGTTTTTCACGAAGGGCTGTTTCTCAGTTCTACAATAATTTTAGACACTTCAGAAGTCAGGGGGTGCATATTCCTTTTTGCCAGCTGGTAGGTGAACTACATTTACCCTAAAAACTACTAAGCTGTGCAGAAAGACATGCAAAGACTACACAGATAAAAGAAAAGATTGGTTCTAAACTGTGACACTGTATGCCAAAAGTGGAATGAATAAAATATTCCCGGGACCTGCAGGTCCCTATGGGAAGAAGAAAAAGTAAATGGATAATAGCCTCAAATTTACTCAAGGTAGTCGTCATTTCAGTGCCCGTTGAGACCAGCCTGATTTGGAAATACACTGTCTTTTGAATAAAGACATTTTAACAGTTTGCTCATCTTCAGCTTGACAACAAAATATCTCCTTTTGACCAACTCCATCATTAAATGCACTTCTTAGTTTTCATGAAAGATAAAAATTCTGTAAGAGGGTTTTGTTGTTTTTAATATATCATTGTTTTTTATGTATCAACAGTAAGTAAAAAATTTCCAGAACAAAATATCTGTGGAAGCAATGTAAACACGAAAAAGCATGCTTTAAAAATAAATTCAAGCCTTTTATTCCCTTTGTTTTAGAATTCCCCTTAGACTTAGACTGTTCAGAATAATGAGTTCCTATGGCTCCCTGCCAAAACCTTGAAAAAAAATCAAGGTTTACCCTCATCAGGAAACTATGAAACATAACCAATGGCATGCCATTGTTTGTCACAAAAAAAAAAAAAAAAAAAAAAAAAAAGATGTTCTTTTCTTTGCAGTAATAAAAATGGGGATAGCTTTGAAATAATGATGTTTTAATTTTTTTTTTTTTTACAATTGATTTAAATACTGCCAATGGTAAAGCACAGGAAACTTGTCGGGTCAGCTTAAAATTTATATTAATTATGAAGAAATACAGTGTTGGTTTCTGGGCTCTGGTATTTTCTGTCCTGTTCATTTTCTGTTTTTCAGGGCACAGTCTGGCCTGTCAGAGCCCATCCCACTGAGCCCAGCCAGGGAGGAGGGTGAGCTCAGCACAGCCCCAGCCCTGGGGCATCAGGCACCTGTGGGGACAGGGATGGGTTTAGGCCAGGCTGGAACACCAGTCCATGTGTGGTGGTCAGGATCAGGCCCCATGAAGGGAATCAGCATCAGGCAGAGCTGACCATGCACCTCTAATGTTTTCTGCCTGCTCATTTGGTATGAGAAATAGGCATCTTTAGAATCTTTTTGTCAAAACTACTATCATGTCCCTGGTACTATCCTGACTCACTGGCTGCACCTGTTTATTAAGCTTGATATTTCAGGATCACTGGCTTGGAACAACTTGTTCAAAGACTGTCTCAGAGTGAGTTATATATAATTTCTCATAGGTATTGAATGCCAGTTCTATAAAAGGTGTTGAAGATCTATGAAAGGTGTTGAAGAAATAGTCTGTGGTTTTATGTGAGTTTTATTTTGTCTATTTTTTTACAAGTCACTTACTTATATTTTTCCCTTCAGTACATGAAAACTATGCAGTTGCATGATTGTGTCAGTGTTGTTTTGCTGGGGTTTTTTTTTTGATGGTACTACCTCTGGAAGATGTCCCTCTATAACTAAAGCTTTATTAAGTTCAGGCCACACCTAAAATTATATCCTGTAAGCTGCACGTATAATAATAAGGATTGCCTTTTCAAGGGCAGATGAGTAATTTATAGTATTATTTCTACCTTTAACAGGAGGAGCATATTCTTTTGGTGTTAAAACCTGTGTAAGCCTTTTCCATTGATCCCCTTGCAGCAAGCTGGGGAAGATCTGCCATACTTGAAAATATTCCACCCTCCTTCTTCCCTCCCCAGCCCCCCAAAATAAAAATCTAAAGCTCATAACTCACAATGTTATAATTTCATGTATGACTTCTAGTGGCTTATCTGTTTGTAACATACCCTTCAGCTCTCCTGCCCAGCTCCCTGCCCTGTATCTGCGCTGTTTCTGGCCTGTGCCAGTGTGAACATTTGTGAAATCAAGCGATAAATGAGATTGAACTGAGAGGACCAGAGAACAACCTGCTTTCCTTCCGTTTTGCTGATCCAGTTCACCAACATAATAAATGTGTCAGCGTGGCACTGAGGACAGCACAGGCACAGCTGAGAACAGGCACAGCTGAGAACAGACACAGCTTAAAAGGCCTTGTTCTGCTGCAAGTGCACACCCAGGCGCTGACTTGCTTTGTTGTTTAGTGCCAGTTCAGTGTCTCCTTGAAAACACTCCCGACACCCCTGACACCTCCAACACTGGAACTCTGTGTCTCAGTGGGTAATTCTGTGAGTCATCTTGTCATAAACTTGGGCTGGACCATGGTGTTTGTCTCCAGCAAGGGTTGGGCTTATGGCATTATGGTATAATGTGATGGCAATTTTTGGTCTCTCTTCACCAAATCCTTCACAAATCCATTGTTTCCAGTGACACGATTGAGGAGTCACTTTTATTTGCATGTTTATGCGTATTTTAACTCCTTTTTTCAATAGTGAAAACCCAATAATCTTCATATATGTAACTATGTTGCACTTATTACTGGTTCCTCTTTCCTTGGAGTTTGATCTGTAACCTCTGTAAGTTTCCAAAACAATATGCATAGAGGATGTCATCCACAGATTCTGTACTGAGCGGGCCAGTCATGTCTTGCTGACAGACGAGTTCTCAGAGCCAGGCTAGGAGGCCTTTTAATGCAGAATGGAAAGCATCCCCTGCTAACCTTATCAAAAGATGCATTGTGCTCCATAGAGATGGTTGCAGATGCTATGAGATTATTATCCAAAGCCTTGGAAAGCTCCCTGAATTCACATCCCTTCTGTGCATTGTGTTTATTAGAGGATGCGATAAATGCCGTCACTGTGTTACACAAGACCATACAATAATAATTGGAGCTGGCTGGGAAGTGAAATTTTTATTCTGCAGGAAATTCCAGCTTGTCAATATTTTGTTTCATTGAGTGCTGGAACAAAACATGTTGGCTCTGCAGCCTTTCTGGCAAAAATGGAACTATCTATTTCTTTGCCAGTTGACAAGCCTGAGAAGCCAAGAAACCAACTGAGCAGTCGGCCTGATGCCAGGGAGCTGTATAGCCAGTCAGCTGAGCTACAGTAAGAAGCCATGCTGGCCAGCAGCCACAGCCAGATCATGGCTAGAGCTTCTGTAGAAAGTTTGGATGGAACCAGGGCAATGCAGAATTTCCAGTGCTAATCTGTTCAATTAGAAGATGGCCAAGCACCCTCTCAATAATTGACTTCTGTCAGGAGAGGATGTAACTCTACTGCGCTTTCTGCTCCTTATGTGTTTCTTTCTTCAGCTTTTGCCTTGTGACTTAGGCACATACCTATTGCTTGTATGAGAAGATTAAATCCAAGAACTTTTCTTAAGGATTAATGATGATACCCAAACCCATGAGGGAGTTTTCAGAGTGTCCCTCATTGCTAGTTTTGTGATTGTCATTCAAATAACCTTGTGTGTCAGCAATACCTCATGGTATCTGCCTGTGTATGCCCTGCTAATGAGAGTTACACAGTTATTGCAAGCAGTACCATGTGAGATTGGAGTAAACACTTGTCTACTATCAGATAACATACTGTCTCCTTGTCTTCAGCCCATATTTGCAGATGAATTTAAGATAAACTTGCCAAAATGCAATAAGGAGGCAAAAACGCCTTCTGAACTATGGAAGTGATACTGATCTTGGGAAGTCGGTGATGTGGAGGCCAACACTGATATGGAGGGCACCCTCCTCTGTCAGCACTATCTGTGCTCAAGTCCTGAAACTGTTTGCTCAGTGTAACCCTTAACCTAAACTTTATTTCAGGATTCTTGTAATGCTCCAGTTATTTTTCCCTTTTGTTGTATTTCTGGATAGGTATCAGACCAGTTTATAAAAAAAATAATTATATCTTTGCCCTCTTGCTGTTCACAGTTATGGCATCATCATAAAAGATATCTGCTGCTTTTTAATGTTTAAATAATTTCTATTATAGGAAAAATCTTATAATTCCTTAAATCTGCAGACATTATGCACGCTGTACACATCTCTTGTTTGTTTGCAACCAGTTACTGTCTGTACTTCTTCTTTAAAGCCCAGAGATGTCATATACCATCCTTACCACAACTGTGGTAACTCCAGGGAACAATGAATTTCCTTGTAAATGTTCACTGGTAATTAAATTTTCTGCAACTTCATCTCTTTAAATAGTCTCTAATATTCCTGCTGTGAAATTAGAGGAAAACCAGATGCTATACTGAGACACATTTCAAATCTTGTGCCTTCCACATGTAAACAAATTTGACTTACTGTCTCTCTTGAATTCAACTGCTCCAGAGATGCTACAGTATCTGTCTTCCAAATGAATTCAGTGACCTTTCAATTTTCTAAGCATAGTCCAGTTTACTGCTGGTTTAACAGTGTTTATTCTTGAACAGGAAATCATTTTCATAGTGAATATTTTCTCACAATGAAAATAGTTCAGTGTAATGTTCATGATGCATTTTCTCCTTCATTTCTGCTGGAGTTGTTGCACAGTGTGCTGTGTGCTGCTGCAACATATCCTGAAATGTGCTCTTCATCTCAGCTGAAATTACTCCAGCATATGTTTAAGGTTTAAATCAGTCTCAGTACGACCATTTGGCTTGTCTTGTTTATATTCCACACATGAGTAACTGCTGCTGTGTGTCATTCGAGTCCTTCTGATTCTCGATTTCCTCAGTGTTGCTGCATACTTAGAGATGATTTAATTTCCCCTCTGATCCCATCTATAATAGAAATGCTCTTTAAACATGAGCACGCTTTAATTATAGTGTTTCTGTCTTTTTCCAATAAAATATTGGCTGGAAACTACCAAGTCCTTACATGTCTTGGTGATACCTTTTCAGCAAGATAGAAATATTGATAGCTTTTCCCAAAAACTAAGAAAAAACAGGAGTGACAAGGAAACCATCACCTGAGACAAACTGGAAATGACTCATCCCTCCATCCACATGGGCTGTAATACAAAGGATCCTGAATACCTCACGTCAGAGAGAGGGGATTTTTATCATGTGGGGTAGTCATTGTGAAAAAGTCACTCTACACTCCATTCCAAGGGTTTCTTTGAAACTTATTGTTTGAAAGCAAAAAAAAAAGCTTGGCCAAAATGGAACACAGAACAGAAATACCTAAAAGAAATTGTATGAGTTCCTCCCTACCACTGTAAGATTGCTGAGTAGATGTTTCTGAGCTACCTTCACTGAAGGCAATTTCATTTTCCCAATGAAATTTTTCTAGGTATGTTTCTCAGCACAGAAATGTTACATTTACACAGTCTACTGAGAACCAAATAAATTTCATTTTTAAGCTGTTTTGAAACTCACTTGATTGTGACAGTAAATTGAGTGTTTCAAGAGTCAAAATGTAGCTAAAAATTATACATTCTGGTAACATTGTATTTTACTAGGTACTTCAGCTCATGTACCATTGAAGTATTAGTTACTATTGTACTAGTAATTATAATTACTGTTGTAATATTGTACTAGTAATTATAATTACTATTGTAATTATAGAAGTTAACTTTTAACTTTGTTGAAAGGAAAGTATCTTCTTTGTGGTCACTTATGCTTTAAAGCTGTGGAGATAGATATAAATATAATGTAAATATATATTTTAGTATATGAAGTCAAAATTTTTTTCATCAGTCAAAAGGGAATTCATCCATTGCCTTTTTGCTCAGTTGCAAGAAACTGCATTAGGAATATTTGAAAACATAATAAAAGTGTTTTAAAATCAAATTGTTTGAACTTCAGCAATGTGTCATCATTTACAACTGATAACACATTGTTCTCCCTATAAATGAATGGAAAATGAGCATTAATATTTGCTTTCAGATAACTGCCTGGGTCATACATTACATAATAAAACAGATGTGCTGTAGATAAACCAGAATTTGATCCTGAAAGCTGGGTTGTAAAAGTATTAATTTATTTTTTTTCCTTGTCTGCCAAAAAGTTTCCAGAATTACCAGCAACTTTAAATTTCATCAGCTTTGAATACAGGGAAATGTTGAGGCTTGTCCCTGCAAGTTGGTTATCTTGAGAGATTGCAGTCGGAAGTTTTATTGACATTTTTCCTGCTACTAAAAGTTATGCAAGGATTGACCAACTGTGATTTTCTGTTCCCTGGGTTTAATGAAGATGGGATACGGGAAAGAAATTAGTGGCTGAAGCATTGATAATATTTATATCTCTTTATGCTAAAAGGTCTATGATAGTCAAAAGTGTTGAACTTCTCATATGAGTATGATAAAGCCACTGAAGGGTAAGTTACAATAACATATTGATGATGGATTCTTTAGTACCTTACCCTTTAAAACACATTATACCAAAGGAGAAAAATGGAATGGATTTCCCCTACAAGCTCAGCTTTATTATTTTTGTACCAGAAAACAGTTATATTGATCTGATTTAGCTCATTCATTGGCAAAATGTGTTCATTTTTCAGGCCATCAAAAGGTTTTTTTGTGGTTGAGAGCTGATGGATATGAATTATTTGTGTGGGGAAGAACTCCAGGGTTTCAGAAGAATCAC
Source organism: Parus major (assembly GCF_001522545.3). Lineage (NCBI taxonomy): Eukaryota > Metazoa > Chordata > Aves > Passeriformes > Paridae > Parus > Parus major. Next base: position 58,996,671 of record NC_031768.1, on the reverse strand, counting down.
AGAGGACTTCACATGAGGCTCCTGTTAGGAAGCAATCCAATGTTTTGTTTTCCCATCTTGGTTCCCTCAGGCTCTGGCAAGACAGGTTTGCTCAAAGGCACCCTTTCTCCTCCTGTCTCTTTCATTGTCCAGGGAGGAGGAGCCTTTTGTAGCTTTGTAGCTTTAGGGTTCATCTTTCCCTATCACAAAAATAGAAGTTTAGGGTTTTTTTTTTATGAGGGACACTTTTAGAACACACAAGGCCACTCCTGATAGCTGGTATGTGAAATGAGAAATGTGCCAGGATCCAGAGTACAAATTATAGCTTCCTCTTTTGGCTTGTTTTTAATTCAAGGCTGGCTATTTTGGTCCCCTTCTGTCTCAGGTGTGCCAGGGGAGGATACTTTTCTATGTAAATTCATTTGATGAGATTGCAGAAACCTGATATATATTAATGATTGATTATAAGGCTGGATTTCCAAGTAAACTTGATTACAGCTTTATAGGTGATGAGTTTTAAGATACTTGAAAACTTGAAATTAATATTTATAACTAGTATGAATAATAAATTGCAACAGCACAGCTATATGGTGTATTTGAGGGTAGTATATATGTGTATGTGAGTGAAAAATACACACTGTGCTAGAGAAAATATATTATGTTCATTAAAATAAAGTGTTCTGCTGAGGCTTTTTAGTGTGGGTGTTTTCCATTTTCTTTCAGGAAAGATAATGATGCACACTGCAGGTGAAGAAAACTTGTCAGGATGATACAAACCTATGTGAAGTGATCCTAAGTCAAAAGGAAAGTTCTGCCAACAAGAAAAAACACTGAGGAGCAAGACTGCAGCTTTTTTGTTTTGAAAGAAGCTTGTTTAGAACTACTTTTCTGTTAAACTTCCTACCACTATTGAAATGTGAGGATTTCCACCCCGGATCCAACAGTCCAGCCTGTATTCTTGAAAGTAAACAAAAGATATGTGAAGGTGCCCATTATCCAATGCAGACCAAATATAGGAAACATTTATTTGTAACTTCTGTTATTTAAAAATTTTCTCTAGTTTTAGTCTCTTAGTCTAAGACATAGATTTTCCAGAAATGTTCCTGTTTGTGATACAGATTGATTCCTAGCTAGTGTTAAATTTCTTTTTTTTTTCCCTTTTTAAATAAAAATAAGAGCTCTATAAGTCTTTATAAGCAGATTAGAATAAAAAGTTACTGATTTTTCATTTTAACTAAGAGGCTAAGCCCCTACAATAAAAGAAGAATATTGCCAAATACATTGGTAGCCATGCAGGACTGAATTTAGCTGTGCTATACAATATCCAGGGCTACATAGCTCAGTATTTACACTTTTTACACATGCACAAAACACCCCAAACTCACCTGTCACAGAGAGAGTTATCCAATTTATACAAAACAAAATTCACACAGGATTTACCTTCACCAGAATTTGGACATTCTGTAAGTGCCACAGGACCATTAAGAGCAGCAGGTGTCTGGGTCTTCTCCTTGTCTCAGTGGGAGGAGGAAAGGAAGCTCCAGCAAAATGCTGGGATAAAGTATCTTCCTGGGACACTGGTTACATGTCTGGTCATACAGCTACAAAATTAGTAACATCATTCCAGGCTGTGCCTTTGCACTTTCTTTGGAGATGTCACATTCCAGTATGGATACTACTGGCTCATCATTTCTTAATAGCCCATATAAAGGACTGAGGCATACTTTTCTCTTTTATGGTGCCCTGTGTCAATCTGGAGATGAGAAGCTGTCAGTGTTTCTACCTTAATCCTCTTTTTCTCTGGTGAACCTGAGGATGCAGTTTCTGCCAGCTTGCTGCTGATGGTGAAAAGGCAGTATTGTCCTCTCTTTCCCTTTTGTCTTTCCTCTATTCTCCCAGTACTGCCTCCTCACTGGGCCACTCCTGGTGCTAGATCCTTCTGCCCTTGGCTTATTTAATTAATCCAGCAGATCCCAACCACACTGTCACGTTCCTTGATGCTTCTTGGCCATATTAGGGCACTCATGCTGGTTGACAGAGGGGTCTGACAAAACCCAGTGCTGAAGCAAAGCAAGTAGCAGAGAGCCAGACAGGAAACAGGCCTGTGAAGTCAACAACCTAAAGTTTCTGTTCTATTAAGTTGCATTGTGGCACTGTGCGTTTTGAAAAGTAGGTGAGCAGCTCCGTGGTTTGAAGGGAGTGAAATGAGGGAGGGAGCAAACCGCGGTGCTGGCAGTGGGCTTCTCTCTGTGCTGAACCTCTGCGAGCACTAGGTGGCCTGCTTTTAAAGGAAATGGGCAATCCCATCTGTTTCTGTGTGAAAGAGAAGATGAAAAGTACAATTTGCACAAGTTGTGCATTTATTTTATACATTATGCTAGTCATGCTAAAACCTCATCACCTCTGTAACACACTAATCCTGTGTCAGAAGGAAGAGACACCACCAGTGCTGCCCTCAAAGACACCGAGGCCAAAGGAGAATGGAAGGCAAGAGATGCAGCTGATCTGCAAAGTGTGAGATTCTGACACAGAAGCATTTTAGCTGCAGTATTTAATATCTTCTGGGAAAGTTCTCCTAAAAGTTGTAATTTGTCTCTCTCAAAGAATGACTTCTATTCTGGGCCAGTAAAAAGAGTCAATGCAAAAGGAAAACTTTGATTTACTATACAGGACTTGAACCACTAAATAAAGAAAATATCAATTAATATTGAAAGCAAGCAAAGCTTTGGTGAAATAGTGATTTAACAAATTTCAACAGCATCATTACACATATCTTTTGCTTACTGACACCTTAAACATTAGAGTCACTCATTGCCCAAAACTAAGGTGCATCAGAATTTTAACATATCATGCACCCTAAAAGTCTCATTTTTCTCTGTTTAATTTGGGAGGAGGAAAACTGATGGCAGCAACAAGTGAGCCTGGAAGATAGAATGGGAACAATAATGGATGGGTAAAATGTCATGTAACATCTTTTCAGCACTGTGATTTCTCCAGACAACCCCCTCTCTACCAACCCAAAGGCAACCATGGTCAGATTCCTACAAATCACAAAGTGAGTAGGTCTACAGAGGATAGGAATCCTCTCTAAATTAAGAAAAAGTATTCTTTCTTTCCACTCCCCCAGGGATTAGTCTGGATATCAGAAGCATTTAAACTGGGAATTTGCTAAACAGATGTAAAAGAACCACAAGGGTTTATGTTTCAAGTTTTTCTCCATTTAATCCAGCAAGGGAAGAAGTCTATAATAAAAGCCCAGATTTCCCTGCCAGCTAATAAAACTGAGGACATTGAATCTTGTTTTCAAAATACATATGTTTTGAGAGGGGATTTCTATTGAAAAAATAAGCCATGATGTATTTTTGATCCTGGTAGTAAATGATACAATAATTTAACTTCTATTTAAAAACTAGCACTTCCATCAAACCTTAATTGAGCTTAATCTGCCATTAAAATGGTTCTTATTGACTGAGAAATAAATGGTGATTGATTGGCCTGACATAATTAATTGTTATTGTAGTTTTCAACAATTTAAGTTCCTTTGCCCAGGCTACTCTTTCCACAGTGTTTGAAAGATTTAATTAATACTCCTGTCAATAATTTAAATAGGCTTAGGATTCTGGGAATTACAGAGTAGTCATTTTCATGGCCAACTGGTCACAGAGCAATATATTGAAATTTTAATTCTGAGAACATTTGATTTGTAAAGCAGTATATACCTTCCTAAGACAACTCTTGAAGGTTTTACACTGCAACTGTAAAATTTATGCTGTTCATTCCTTGATGTTTTGGTGGAGCAGAGCTGGCACAGATATTGTCTCCTCCATCTCTCCCTGTGTAGCTGCCTCATTCCTTTATAAATTCTCTAAGGAACATATTTGATTTTTATTCATATATAAACATATTCAATTATTTTCTTTTGATGAAGTAAGACAATAAATGAAAGATGTGAAAACATTTTACAAGGCAGTCAGTGCTGTTTGATGCTCTCCCTCCTTGATCCAGAACGTTGCTCCTGTCCCTACATTTCCTTGGGCTTACAGTCTATGGAGTACCTGAAAGAAGATGCCCAAAACACAGTGGTGTGGAAGGTGAAGGCCCAAAAGAGAGGAAGTGAGAGATGGAATGCCAGAGCAGAATTATCTAAGGCTCATCTTTGTAGAAAGTCAGTGCTCAAAAAAGGAAACTCATTTTACAACTTCCTGTTTCATTCAAGTGCGTGGGTTTTAATTTCAGGAAGGGGCTTCCCACACACTCCAGGTAAGGCACTCTCCTCTAAACTCCCACTCCACCTTGGATGAGGAGCTGGCCCCAGAACCCACCTGCTTCTCCCACAGTTTACAGAAGCTGGTGAAGAATGAAGAACAGCATGAAAACCTTACTACCAAGCTTTTAGTGCAGGTACTCTGAAGTGGCCTCTGAACCTACAATTCTTAAAAAAAGCAGCTTCCCTTCACTCCAAAAAAAACATGTTTTGGGAACAGCTCCATGGCCTCTTCAATGTCTTGAACATTTTTTCCTCTTTATTCACCTGAAAATGGCCCCCTAAGATTTCTGATAGACTGGATTAATGCTTTTAAGCAAGTTATTTGGAAAACAAGCCATCAGGCATAAATCAGAAGAACATACTCTTACAGCACTTGCAGGTTCCTGTGTGACTTGACCTTCAGAGTAGAGATGGCTTCAACAGCGGGTTGTGCCCAGGAAATCTGAGCAAAGCTGTGCTCCCTCAGAGGGAAAACACAGCATAGGTTGAATCATTACACCATTAGCAGATTATTATTATTATTATTATTATTATTATTATTATTATTATTATTATTATTATTATTATTACTACTACAAGGGCCATGCTTTAGGGATTCAGAGGTATTACATATCTGATTCTAATTAATGAACTGCTCTACTCAGAAGATAGCCTGACTGCAAGGAGAACACATACCTGCTGTTAAATTAATGTCACTAGGTAGCAGATGGATTCTGATTTTTTTTTTTTAATGAAATTGAAGAAAGGAAATTGAACTTGGCACAGTGCAATTGGGAAGTGACAGTAGGTATCTGAGACAGGCTGAAGCCTTTGAGACTTGGGAGATGCAAATAGCAGCAAAAGGGCAGAGGGGAGGAATGAGTTCAGAGGGGCAAGTGCAGGCACAGCTGTGCACTTCTGTCAGGGAAAGGAAATGGAAACTAAAGCTAGAGGAAAAAATCCCACTGCCTCAGTGAGGCATCTGCCACATCCCAGGATGTCCCATTTCATCACCATGACATCTCTCATATGTCTCTCTATAAAAAGAAAGATATACTTCCGTGTTGATCCCCTCGGTTCCCATCTGAATGAGGAGGGCATGGGCCAGCTGCTGCTTTCACTCTTCTGTGAGCATTTGGCCAGGACAGAAGCTACTGCACCTGCCTCATGTTTTGTCATGCTTTCAAGACACATTCAATCCATGACATCTTCTTACCATTAGATGGCTGGGGATGATTAAGGCCATGGCTCCACTGACATATTTTATTTTGAAAAAGTGTAAGTATGATCAGAACTGCATTTCTGTAATTAGGAAACAGTCTGCAATAACTCCCAAGGAAATGGGGCAAACAACTAGTTAAATACACGACCAATTCAGACTAATGTCATGCTCCTATATCTGCCTCCAGAATGGGCAGATTTTAATCCAAATGCAAACTTTTAGTGGCCTGAATGACATAATTTAAAAATAATTTTTGTTTCTCACTTTTTACCTTGCTCACTGTTCCAATATTTTAATATTAATATGAAATGTTAATACTGAACCAGTTTCATTTTTCCCTTGTAGTTTATCATGCCATCCCCACTAAACCTCTTTAAATAATTTGCTACTAGATGTTGTTTTAGACAAGACATCCATGCCACCCTTTTTGATAAAATAATTCTGGGCAATTACTCTGTTAAATTTGCTTCAGCATTTCCAATTTCAATGCTTGCCTGTCTACAACCTTTTTTTTTTTTTTTTCAGATTTTCATTAATTTAGTGATAGGAATTAAAAGTTAGCAGAGTTTCAGACTTCGTATCAGCTATTTGGTGCCGCTGACATGAATGGATTAATTATATGCCACAAGTACTAATATGTGGTATGAACAGTTAATTTACCAAAGCTTTCTCAAAATTTTTAACCTCCCTCAGTGCATCTTCCAGGTTAAAGCTTACAATCCAACTACTTTTTTTACATTCTCCGAATTCATATTCTCAGAAAACTAATTTATGGTCAAGATGAACTGTAGGAAGCCTACCTTACTATGCAGTCTAACTTCTAGAAAAAATTCTGGAGAGTTCCCGGTGTTCAAGCGCCATCACACCCAGTCTCCTCATGTACTGCAGAGTGCCATCCCTAGTGGTGTCCCCTACTTTACCCCTTGAGTTATTTCTCCTACTACAGCCTCTCATTTATACCACAGCTTTGATTATTGAAACCAACCATTTCAGTTTGGTTAAAGAAATTGAATCCTCCCAAAACACACCTAAAATTAAAGTACAGGCTTCAATCCTTAGAGAACTGTAAGCACCTGGAATTCATGGTGCATTAAACCCCTCAGCACTGACCTTTAAGCTTTCTGGGTTATCCATAAAATTGCCTCTCCAATGTACGATCATTCAGGACAATGGGATCCCAACCACAAGACAGCTTCATTGATCACAAGATCACAGCTTTCATGAGCTCACTTAGGTTCCTGCACACTGTAATTTTCCTTCTGTATCTGCCAGTGATTGTGGTTACTTTCACATCATATCTTGTGCAAAGTACCAGCCTAGCACCTCACTGACCTACAACACCTACAACAGCAGCCAATGCTTGCCTGCCCTCTGGAATCAACCCCCATGAGTGTTTATCAGGGTTGGTGCTAGGGAGGCACAGCCCATACTGCTGAGGAAAAAATGTGTTTGTTTTACTGCCACTTACTCCTGGAAAAACGGGGGCCACTGAATGTTGTGTTTTAATGGCTGATGTTACCATAGGTGCAAATACAAATCTGTTTTTACACTTAATACGCTGTGTGGCAGCAAGATCCAGCAGAAGATCCCTGCAAATGTAAACACCTACATGCACAGTGACCTGCTTACATCTGGGTTTGCACATAGCCATTTAGAGGATGTATAAAAGCTGTATTCAAAGCCCTCAATTTAAAACAATTTTCAGGCAGTCCCTGGCAGACTGAGTAGAAATGACGCTCAATAGTCATTCATCCAAATTTTATGTAGTTTTAATGCAGAGAGTTTTCTTTTAAATTCCAAAGTCTTAGATTGTGCCAAGAAGTTGCCATTGTATTGATTTTGATGGGGAATTCTGGTTTAGATTTGATGACATGGGTAGCAGCCCACATTTTGAGTGGATAATATCTAAAATTCAATGTCATGATGTTCCAGTATTTCCACTGATTTCTAGACACAAAATAAATTCAAGGACTTATATACATTGAATGCATTCTGTTTATTTGAGAAGGAAGATCTCATACGAGTGCCTGTTATGGAGGGCATCTCTTATCAGGTACAATAAAATCAACCATTGCTTCCAGCAGAATACAAAAATACACATCTCAGTGACTTCCATACAATAATAAATATGTAATCATGCATCCAACAATAAAAAGGCACGGAAAACTGGTCACTTAGTAGTCATAAAAATTACTAACTATATTAACAAAGCCACCCAAATTATCTGTACAAGGAAATGTAACAATATATTCCAAAGGTGAAAACACATAAAACATCTTTAAAATAGTATATGCAATAAATACCTCAATTGTTTTTATATATTAAAAATAAAACTGTGCCATTGTAAACAGTATGTAAACAAACAAAATTCACTGTTCCTTACCATTATTACAAGTAAATAAAGCCAAAAGTTACACCCCTGCTCTGTTAGATATACTTCATTGGCAAGTTTTGTCAGGCAGTTTAAAGTTTTACTCTTTTCTGCAGCAAACAGAGCCTGCTATGTGTGTAATTCTAAGTATTAGAGCAATTGCTAAGCTTCAAAACTGACTACCCAGGATGTAGTAGGTCATCAAAGAGAACTGAAACTAGGAAAAGCAATTCTTGCAGTGTTATGGACAGAAGTCATTTATTTTTACTACATATAATAGTGTGGGTAAAACTCAGCGGTTTATATGACACTGCTCTCCTACAGGACTCGAGGGGGCTGTACAGAGGTGGTGAGCATCCCTATTCCCTTGGGCGGAGAAAGTGAGGCACTCAGAGGTTAACTACGCTGCCCCCAGCCTTACACCAGCTCCACTGGCAGGAAACCAAAGGCAGAATCCAGACCTTCAGCCACTTCCTCCTCATTTCCTCTGATATCACATGGCCTTGCAGACAAATAAAGGTGTGTCCTGAGCTCCAGTCCTGATCAGAATTGCAGAAAGGCAACCAACACGCAAGAAAGGTGTCTGCTTGCATCTGGCCCCACTAACGACCACAAAACCTTGCCACCAAGTGAGGCAGGAGCACCATAGGAACTTTCTCCCCACTAATCTGTGATCAGACCCGCATTAGCAGACTAACGAGCCCAGACAGAGCCCTGTGTATCCTTAGCAAGCCTACTGATTGACTCAAATGTTTATTCTTTTGAAGTCTGTTTCTACAGCCAACAAACTCCTAGACAGTTCAACCAAGGTGCATACTTCCTGCCTATTAGCAAGGGGAAGGATAGGAATCTGAATATGATCCTTCCTTAAACTAAATTATAGGGAAAGATTCCCAGAATTGGTGGGCATTTGCACAGATGTCTTCAGAAAGAGCCTCGTGAAGGAAGGTGTCTGGTGTCTGCTGTGTTATTTCTTCAGCTTCTGATAACTTTGACATAACTACCTCATTTTACGAGTCCGACTATCCCTGGGATGACTATCTATGATAAATATAAACTTACCTGTTCCCAACACATATATTTCAAAGTGCATGACAGCTCCTGTTTGAAAATTATATTTTAGCCTCAGGTGAAGAAATTAGGATGCATCTATTTAGCTGTTTCACAGCCATATGGTTTTTATACAGGAAGAATACACTTTGAGCATACATAATTAGAAGATACCCTGAAAAGGGATTTAGGAAGCGCTGCATTATGATATTTTTCTCCCTTGTGCTATTAAAGAACTGATCCTTCTGCCTTCAGACAAATGATTTCTCTAATGTCAAGCAGTTGTCTGACTTGCCTTACCACTTAACATTTTCGTAATTTTAATTGACCCATGGAATATTAAAAATCATTCAACACACTGGCTCTGAAGATACCTCCAAGTCTTGATGAAAAGCTTAAAGCCACATACTTACTATGTAACATTTTTTTCCCCAATAAGGTACTTTTGGATAAGGTACTTCAAGTGTCTCATACCAGATCTGCAGAGACAGGTGAGATCAGTAAGTACAGAAAACAGACAGGACTACTTTTCATTTATCAGTGAATACTTCACATTTACCTGCCACATTGCATTCTCTCTTTGTGGAGAGAGGCATGAAAGGTGATCTCTTTTTAGATGATTCTGTATTAAATCTTACAAAAGTTATTTTAGAAGGTATTTTCTTAGACATATTCAAGGACCAGATCAATGAAAAATTCTGTACATTCTCTTAGGCATATATTCCCACCTGTGTTGTAGTTTGCAGGTTCCATAGAAAAATCCAAATAGAAACTGCAGATTTCACATTGGGAAAAAATAAATACATTTCACTCATTAAAAAATTATCACAGTAGGAAAATAGCCAGTAAACAATAGATTCAGAGGGGTTTAATCTTGGCCCCAGTGAGATCAATGGGAGTTTTGCCAAGGATTTCAAAAAAGCCAAAATTTTACCCAGAATCACATACAATTCTTTAGCTGACAACGATCATAAACATCCTGCCACCCCATTGTATAAGTTAAATATTAATAAGCAACTGTAAACATCCTGCAATTCATCTGATATAAAAAATACTATAATAAAAACAATGCAGCATCTCAAGCACTGTATAGTTTTAAGTTTTTTTGGCTCTACACACAAGTTGGCATCATTATATTGAGCAAAACCAGGGTATGTATATACATCTCTATGTACAGGTGTGCTCTCACATACACACTACGAACTAGATACGACATATCTACTATACACATCCACACAAATACTGGCAAGAGAATGACGTTCATAGGTGAGGCATATAAAAGCCTACCCATGATCAATGTGAGGATCATTTTATATGAGGAGCAATTTCCCTCCAAACAAATCATCTGTAGGCTTACCTATAAATGCTACAAGAACAAGAACAATCTCCAAGGGGCCTAAAGCACTGTTTAAAGCACAGCATATGCCTTAAGTCCCTAAAGATCTATATGATTGCAAAGATGATGGACTTTCATGTGGAATGAACGGGAAGAAGGGGAAACAAAGGACAGAAAGTACTGAGTACACACCACTTTTTACCTAAACCCATGCAAACCACATTAGATGTTTTTGTTTTCAATTGAATATAGGTTTGGATTGAGCGGAAATCACGTGTTTCAGCTCTTTGCTACAAACTGCCATTTAGACACAAATATATGAGTTATGCAGAGCAGTGTCATATCTCTGCAACACTTCCATGTGTACTTCATGCATCCACTCATGCATGTAAATGGATGTTACGACAGAGCTACCTAGCAGCTGTACTTGACTGGAATATCAGTGTAAGTTGCAAGCCTGGCTAATGACAGAAACCACCCATGCTGGGCTGGGATCCTCTCAGAACCTTTGAAATACCTTTAGATGAAATGTACCTTTCTTAGATGCCAGAACACACATTAAAAATGCATTAATGCAATTCCACAGTGCTCAACATTTGATGATACCTGCTCTAGACAGACAGATGTGACAGCGAAGAGTTTTGTTAGTAGTGACTGATAGGCTTGCCATCACCATGAATTAAGACAAGGAGCTTCTAATATTATATGACATTAAATTGTTTGTGTGTGATGACACCAACAAAGAGGAGCCAGAGGGAAGGTGCAGAGATCAGGCCCCCTTCACCTTCAGGAGCACCTCATCTGCCACTGTGAATATCACCTTGCCCTTTGATGATCCCATCAACATACAAGCATATTAAATTCCTAAGGTAACTGGCAGCTCTAGGGAGGTCTTTTAGGATTCCAAGGATATGATGTGAACATGTGGCTAATGAAACAAATTATCTCAGGACTGGTTCACAAGCTGTGCTCCTTGAGTGGGAAAAATGGTAATTTTTGTCATATATGGACAATCACATTTTTCAAGGTACCCAGTTTAAGGAGACATAGAACCAAGACAGAAATCAGACACCACAAGTGACAGATGATGCCTACAGAAAATGTGGCTAAGCACACAGTCCAAATGCCTGTTTCAACATATAGCCATGGCATCTTTTGAGAGGACAGTGCTACTAGGAACCTTCACACTGAGAATCTGTATGCCTGTGTGCTCCTGTGGGCTCCTTCCTAAACTATCCAACCAGAAAATCCTGCATCCTTGAAATTCTCATTAGAAGCCTCCAGGCCCTACTTTTCAGCACACGTGCTCTCCCCATCACTGAAAAGCAACACCAAGCAGCTTCAAATGGCTTTGCTCAGTCTCCCCATTTACAAAATAATTGACTGTGACTGCAAGGAGAATTAGTCCTAAACAGAGCTTACTTCAACACCAGGAGAAAAACACAGTTATGTTTCTAACTCTTTCCCTGTTAATGGGACTGTCAGGTTATTAATTACATTAAAATCATTTTTATACAATTAAAGCTTTAGTTTTAAAAATCAGGATTTAAAATGCTAATTCTGTTTTAAAAGTCATAGAAGGGATTTGAGGCACTGTGGAGATTTTACTTCTGGTTTCTCACACAGTTTCCATAATGAAAACAAACTGTTCAATTTTACTATTTCTTTCTGTTAATTCATTTCTTCCTGTTTACCTTCCAGTTCTTGTCTAGCCATACCTGGATCAAACACAGCTCCCTAAAATAGTTGTTTCCAACAGATTTGGGAAAAAATAGCTGCAAATTACTTTAAACTTTGTACCACATTGCTTTTATATTCAGTAGCTTTTCAATCCTAACACAAGTCTTTGAATAATACCAAAAAACTTTATTTTTCCAAAGTATTTGTTCCAATGAATAAAATATTCATTGGCCACTTGGATACTTGTCATACTAATAGCTACCATAACGTTCAGTGTTTTCAATGTCTTACACAGCTGGTAGTTAGCCAAAACACTTCTCTTTCCAAGGGCATTCTGTAGCTCCTGTTAATTGTTAGACAGAGCTTCTAGCAGGGATTGCAAAAATATAACTTAGAGGATTTTAGTTCACTATGGCTATGCTAGACTTTGGAGCCTGAAGTCCTGGTGTCTTTTGCTCTCCTTGAGCACCCTACAGCTTTTTCCTGGCCTGCCCATCCAGCTCTTCTGAACAGAAACCATGGAGAGACACACAAGGGTCTCATCTTGCCAGAAGCTGGGAACTCATCCACTTCTGGGAGCTGGGAAGCAATGTAAAAACATTAATAAAGGCATGACTGGTGTTAAACATAAATGAGGCACCAGCTTCTTCTGCCCCACTAATAAAAGAAATAGGTTTTATGAACTCAAAATCCCCTCAGAGAACTTATCAAATTTTTGTCAACTGGGAAACAAGTCTTAAATTATTTAAAACAGATGTTTGTAATTCTACCATGTGCACATATGATTTTTCTGTCAACTGTTCTGAAGGTGATAGGTCTTTAACCACTACAGCTAAACGGATTAACATTTGTCCAGGAATCCTCTTGGGTATGTATTCATAAGCATTTTGCTTCTTTGCACAAGTGTTAATAATGCTGATATTTTTTAATTAACATATGACAAGGGGATAGTGTTTTAGAATTAATTCTATGCACTGAAAAGGTCAGAAACATTTAATTTTATTTTTTTTAGTTAAAATATTGAAGGTGATTGCTATTAAGCCCACAGAAGTGGCTAAGAATTCTGGTATTAGCTCCAACTGGCTACAGAAATTCTCTTCTCAAGGTCTCCAGATGGCTTCCAAATAGATTATAATTTTTGAGAAAAAGACTGGGCTTCTGTATGGCAGAAACAAACATTTCAAATAAGTAAGCTAACACTTAACAGATCTATGAAACCTAATGCAACAGTAGTAGAAAACAACTAGAATTTTTTTTTTTTCTTTTTGTAAAAAAGATCCATTCCACACTATATTCTAGATATAAATACAGGAATTTATACAACCAGTAAAGATTTTATATTGATAATTACCAAATGTGGCTTTATCAATCCTGCTGATGTTACCATTCATCTCTGAAGATAAAGCAGAGATATTTTAAGTCCTGCCCAAAGACTAAATCCTGTCCAAACTCCTCAGCTTCCTCAAGTCATCAAAAACTTGTTCCTTAAGATAGCGATATAGTCATGTACAGTTCTTGCAAACATTAAACCTTTGCAGTTAGAATAAGCAGCATCAAAATTGTGATATGAAAGTCATATCACAAAACATGCAATCCATGGAAACAGAATCAAAAATACAGGACAGCCTGCATTATAATGTATACAGTATGCTGCAGTTTAGAGGTATTTAAGTTACTGGGATGAAAAAATAAATTTAAAATCACTTATTTTATTTTTTTGTGGTTCTCACTCACTCATACAAGTGTCAAGATGATTTCCTGGTTGTAAGCTAAACAAATTGCTCCAGCTCAGTTATCCTCACCGAGATACATTCCTTGTGCCTTTACCTTTCACAAAGACTTTTTGCACTGCTAATTATTAATTACCAGAACTGTTGAACTCATAGACAAGAATTTAATATTTAGGAGCACAGAGAGCACTGCAGAAACAACTGTAAACACTACTAATGCAATCACTAACAGGAAGCATCAAGCAAAATGGAATCGCCATAGGGGGTTTTGTCTTGCATGTACATTATTTTTAAAGTAGGACTATGGAACATCCTCTCATATTTGTTTTATAAATTAATTTTCCATTACATTGTGAAAAAGGTATCCTGCCAGTCTTCCTGAAATGAAGACCAGATGCATTGAAAAACACTGATAATTTTACCCTTGAAGCAATGTTCATTATCAAGGCTTTATGAAATTTTCATTAATAGCATGAGCGAGTTCAATTAAAAAGTAAAATTGGCAGGTTACCTATTTCTCTGAAAAAACAATGGAAAATACTAAATGGACATTTATGAAGAAAAAAATCAATACCTCTGCTTTGAATTACAGTGATGTGGCACTGCAGTATTATTTACTTTGGGCAGGGATAGAGAGAGAAAGATGATTTCTATTTATTATTTACAGGACCAAGCACGTTAATTCCAGTCCCAAAACAATAAATACGGGAATGAAATAGTCTGGGAGGGTTTTTGATCATATGCTTTACACTTTGCTGTCCTTCCAAGTTCAAAGCATTTTTCTTTGAAAGAAAGAAACATTCAGGAGAAAAGAAGTTAAGGGAAAAATGTATCAAAGAAAATTTTCATTTGCTATCTTATAAAAAACATCAATTTTTGAACCTTCTTTTCTTTGAAGTATTGCAAAACATCCCAAACACCTACAACCATGAGTTGGCTTGATTTCATTCAGTTTCTAAAAAGAAGGCAAGAGGCTTTATAAAGGCAAAACTTGCATGACCTAAATCAGAGGTTGATACAGCAATCAAATACAATGAACTGAGACAATCCTATTTGAAAATGACAAAATAGCAAATACACTTAGCAACCTGCTGCCATTTTAAAACATGCAGTTCTTATGTTTCTCTCTCTGAGGTGTAGAGCTTTCCATCTATATGAATACCAGCCACTACAAAAAAATGCAGACTACTCTGCATTCCTTTCAGGCTTTAATGTATACTGACCAAGGGAATCACATGTATTTGACTGGGGGGGGAGGAAATTAATCCAGTAAACTTTGTATAGGGATTGTCTTGATATATCTAGCATCCTGAATCAGGCTCCTCAGGACCTTGTTTTCTAAAAAGCTAACTCCTTTTAGGGATGTGTTTACCTTGGTTTTGTTGAAATATTGGGATGTATGCTTTGAAGCACTTTTCACAGAAGGATTAAATTACAGAAAATATGGTTCATTAAAAAATTTAGCTATTTATGTACTTAGCTCTAGGAGCTAGGACTTTTACAGCAGTAAGGAAAAAAACCCAGTACTTAGAATAATCATGAGAGAGTAACACTGTGTTCAGGCCTTCAGAAAAGCTACTTCACTTAAACACAGTTACAACCCACAACATCCACAGAGAACCCCTGTAAAAATATTTTGAGCCTCCCTGTCAGATGCATTTGTACTTCATAGCCAACACTAGTCTAAGGCATAGAGTTGCATAAAATTTGCTCTCCTGGGCATCTAATAAATACAGCATAAATGATACTTACAGTTTTGTTTTTTCCTACTCACATGTTTAAAAAAACTGCTTAGGACAATCAAAGTTAAATTCTTTGGTGGTCATTTAGAAAAATGATCATTGATCAGTTGTCCTTTAGTGAGGTAATTTGAGGAGTGCTGTAAGAAATTTGTTGCAAACAACATTTTCCCATTTTCCCTGCCCAAAAGCAGCTCCCATTTTTTAATATAGTCAGTGTAGACCTCTACACCTGACTTGATGAGATCTGGTTCTGTAACCTATCTTAATGCATTATAGACAGCAAGGCTGAAAGTTGTAAAGAGATTGTATCTTACAATCAGGAAAGCAAAGAAAGTTCTGCTATGTATTATGTCCTCGAATAGACCAGAAGATTAGCTATGTTGTCTACTGTAACATCAGTATGCTAAAATGTTGTCACATGTTAAAATATAGTGTAGTTTATGGAGAGCCAGAGAGAAAAGGAAATAGAGCTCACAAAGACTTGACAGATGTCACCTGAACATCATTAAAGAGGTGAATGTCAAGTACATTAAAATAAAACCAAAACCAACAAACTTTCCATTGTTTGCCCAACTTTCCATTTTTTGCATATGCTTTTCATAAAACAGCCTGAAAATCATACCATTTGGCAAAGACATTTTGATTTTTTTTAATGCAAAACCCAATAGAAAATAGCCTATTACTTTCATTTGTTTACCAGAATATCACTATCACAAAACTCCCAGAGTCGAGCCTGTTGAACCTACAACAGCAAGAACATGAAGAACTACAATAATATACAAATTAAGTCTGTTTTGTTTGTTTTGACTTTTTTTTCTCCAATGAAACAATGAGAATAATGGATTTTACTTTCCAAGGGATGAGTCCCATCTACTTGCCATGGAACAACTTCTGTCATATGCATGAGAAATGGAGGGCAAAACCAGGATGCAGTGCTTGACATTGGCCCCTTTATACAAGAAAATAAATTTTGGTAAAAACCAAATGAAACCTGCCCATGAGAAAAACATGAATAGATGTTAAGATACTCTTTAATGTGCAAGAAACATCAAAGCTACTTGATTAAGTGAAAGTCAAGCGTTCCTTGTGCTGCAATGACACATTGCTAGGAACAGCAAGGAGACAGCAGTTCTGTGCAAGTTTCTGGCAGGTGGTGCAAAGTCATCTCATCTCAAACATTTAGGTAGGATTTTTTTGTAGACATATGAAATTTATCTTCTGACTAGATTAATACTTTTGTGAAAAGTTAACCAGGAAATTAAATTATGAACCTGTTTCATTTAAGTAAATAACCCTGCAAACTCTGGTCCAGAGCAATTTCTGAACAAAGATGGTTTTAATTTTTTTAACCTGTTTACACTCATGGATTACTACCTAGCATGTGATTCATCTTAGAATGCATAGTCTAAAACTTTAGAGTCTGGGTTTTTTTTAAGTTTTTATGGTCTACTGATGGCAGACTGCTGTCAAGAAACAAATTTATACCTTTTTAAATAAATGCACACAGATGCGTTTTTAAATTAATAGTTAATTAGCAACGAGTAAAAGTTTACCCCACAAAAATCAAATCAGCTGCTACATTTTAAATATCTTATGTATGATAAATAAAGTTAAATTTCCTTTAAGAAAGTTTCATTAATATCTAAACCAGCTTTTGAACAATTGAATAAATAAAACCATTAGTGCCTACAAGTTCAAATATGCTACAGATGTTTAAGATAACTGAATAACTACATTAAAATGCACCATGAGAAGATTCATTATCATTTTCCATGCAGGAAGCCAATTGATGTTTTTGTGAGGTACCGGTCTTTCAAAAATTCTCATAAGTTAGTTACCTGATAAACTTTCTGTACATGATATATTTAAAAATCTAACTGTACAGTGTTTCAATCATATATAATCTGCTGAATATGGCACAAATGCTAAGTTTCCACACCCACACACCCTTTGCCATAGAACACATTTTAGGCATAACACAACACTGAAGAATAGAAAAGTGCCTGAAACAGGAGGAAAAAAAAAAAAAAAGAACACTCAAGTAGCAATAAATTAAATCTCATTCAAACCAATAAAAAAGTTGTTCAAGTGTTTAAAGTATCAGATGTGTCATGCAACAGAACAACAGACAATTCAGGCAGGCACACCATGCATTTTAGTTTGCATTCATGGTATCACAAGGTATCTCTCCCCTCTTCTGCACGGCCGGCGAGTGCTGGATACCTGTGGCACTGCCAGGCTCACGTGTTGAACCTTCCAAACTTCTTGGTCTCCTGCACAGGAGGTTTTACAGACCTGCTCCTCAGAAGAATAACCAGATGACCTCATGCTGTACAGTGGCATCTTGCTGCAGCATAAAGAGAGGCATACTGAGCTGCATGTAAGCAAAGCAATCGTTTCTTGATTATATTTTCCAGTCAGTGCAGTTGATCATCAACCAATCAATTTATGAAACTGGGCTTATCCAAACTGGCCAATGTGCACACCAAGAAAACACAGAACATATCACCTTTTCCTTTTTGTTTTGGCACAAATCCTTTCGTACTCTTGCTGCGAGTTCTTCACCACACAAGAATTCAGAGATGCTAGCCTGTACAAACACCAGTGCTTATTCTTCCATAGAGTAAACTACAAGGACAGCCAAGTGCCTGCAACGGCTTTGCTTCTCCAGCAACTTTCTCTTCTCTCTTTAAGAAAAGCACCAGCATAATTACACTTCTGACAAAGGGGTGTTCTTGCTGAGCTCTTTAATTCCCTGGAGAATTCGCTTCATATGACCCACTTTCGTTATCCCCAGGTCCTACAGAAAATTTTAAAATAGACAAAGAAAAAAAGAGAAGAAAAAGAAGGAAGTTTACTTTAAAAAAAAGGAAAAAGCTCCATTGATTATGATCTATCCATGCAACAGATGTCTACAAATGTGCTCTCTGCAATCAACACTAACCAGGAAGTGTTAGCAACAGTTCCTTTACAAAAAGACTGCTTAGAGCATACAGTGAATCCCTCTCTGACTGCCAGACATAAAATTACTTACCTGTAATAGTGGCAACCCAGGGCACTTCAATATATGTCAAAATCATCTTTGGCTTGACTTCTAACTACAAACATCTTTCACAATTTCTGGCAAAATAAAGGGAACAATCTCCCCCTCCTCTCTAACACAGCAATCAAATGCTTGGTAGGATGTGATGGATTGGGACTTCTGTCCAGCAGTCTCAGTTGATCTGAGGCCCTATGATGTCTGCTTTAGTCAACAAACACATATATCCCCAGTTTCTCAAGGGAAAGTGGATGTAATGGCTAAAGGCATGTAGGACAACTTCCCTTTAGAGAGCAATAGAAAGAGTAAGCATTTGTTTTTCATTCCAAAAATGTTACATCTCCTAGCATGGATGTTCCTGATTAGAGAGCTGGAAAAAAAATTCTCAGCAACATGATAGTCATATCCCAAAGGAAATGTAAAAAGCACAAGAGTAAATCTCCTTGTAGCCACTAAATCATTCACATCAGCTGAAATGTTTCTATTATTGGTTTCCAGTCCCATCTCTATACACAACAGACAAAAATTTTTTTGTAGCAAACTTCTTCCAGTATTAGTAATAGCTTTAGCAGCATCCTTTTTCAGTTTTGGCTGGTCCAATGATCAGAGAAGCAGAATGGGATGCCCAGCTGTGCTAATGATCTCCCACCGCACTAATGAATTTTCAACTCAGTTTGGTGGAAATCTACTTCCCTTATCTGTAAAACTCAGCTATGAAAAAGTCTTTAAAATCCATGTGTTAGTGGTGTTGAGCAATCAGAAGAGTCAAACACTAGTTATTTGTAGAATAAACCCTATATAAATAGCTTGTGGTTAAATAACTAAAAAAAAAACTAGAAAAGTTCTATTTTTCTGAAATAAAAATAATTGCATTTTAATGGGAAGCTTTTTCCATTACAAAGATATTAAAAAGAAGGGAGTGTAATTAGGCAGCTTGAAAAATTTTTTCTCATAAAGAGTGAAAAATGAAACCATATATATTATTCTGTACATACTCTTCACAAAGACTGTATCTACATTTCTACAGCCACAGAGACCTCAGAAAATCTGTATTCTATAGTACTTTAAAATGTTAGCATGCATTTAATTTTGGAAGAAAAGGGTGGTAAAATGGGCATGAATCAATTATTTTATTATAAAGGTAGCACAGCCAAGATTAAACAGATGGTTTAATTTTCAGAGAGCAAAGACTGAATTCTGGTTATGTTAGAGAGAAAAAATATTTGGTTGTTTCTTCAGCTGAAAACCATCAGCACTACAAATGGATGGTCATCCTTTACAGGACTTTGGCACAAAGGTGTCAGCCTTAAGGAGTTCAACATTTGTTCCTAAAAGTTCTGAAAGCAAATGCTGTTCATGAACTACCTGAAAAAAAACAGATTTTCCACATCACTTTTATTTTTTTCCACATCTCACTTTTAAAAAAATGTAGTACTAATTTTTGTTAAGAGAGTTAATGTAGGTAGTAGTCAAATTCATCCTAAAATGACAGTAATATTTAGCATTTTACATTTCGATAATATTGTCTTTTTTATGTTAAACTTAATTCTCAAGTGAATAAAAAAAACCACACATGACTACTGAAACTAATGAAATAGCCTAGTTGCTATGTGGAGGAAATTCTACATAAGGGAAAACCCATAAGGACACTTTCCAAACCACAACAAACCACACAATTTAAAGGTTAAGAACTTACAAATTCTTCAGAACAAATATATTTTCATTGGTAGAACTTCTGTTGGATAAGCAATATAGTGAGATGCTGCCAGAGTTCAAAATCAGAGGAAAGAAACATGAAATTCCAAAAAAACTCAGCCACTTTTCCCAGCAACCTCTGTAAAGCAGTTCACAACACCTTTGATTCAGAGGCAAGAGATTTTGCATTTATTTCTCTTCCAGTTGAAGTTGCTGTAATGCATATCAGAGCAGCAAATCTCACGAGCCTCATAAAACATTTTGGGGAGCCCTTTCTGTTACACACCTAGGGGAGAATAACCTCAGCAACTTGGGATTTTTATGCTTTTATAATAGTTTTTGGTTTGGTGGAAACTAGAATTTATAGAGTCATAACACTAAATGCTATCTGGTATTGTCAGTTTACTGCTCATGCAGAAAAGTTTGCTGAAATTCTCTCCTCTCAGACTAAAAGGATCTGCTACATCAGAATATCATGCATCGCTCAGAGAACAAGATCTTCAAACATCTCTGCATATTTGTGCACGCATGGGTTTCATCATCCTCAATATACTATTTTCATATCTAATTGATATCTAGTTACAAAAAATTCAATTTGACTAAACTACAGTTTTGAAGAAGAAATTCTAGACAGTCTGAAGGAAAACAACAGCCTTTTTTTCCCCAGCTGTGGCCTTAGAACTACAGTATCACCTCTCCTCCTGCTCTCCCTAACCACTGTGCTATTTCCTGGACATTTTCTGGCCAAAGGTACCACCACTACCGAACAATTTATATAAGAACTCCTTAATAATAACTTCTTACAAAGGTGAAATCTACCCTATTTGCATCCCCAGTGTGAAAAGCCACTTAGCATGTCTGAAATATAACAAATCTTACAAAACTTTTTCCATAAAACAACTTTTCCAAAATATGCTACTGCAAAACAATGGGATGAAGTGTCACAGCATTTGGCACAGAGCTTAGTTTGACTGACACTGCTTATCAAGTTGATCTGTGGCATGGAAAGCCTTTCTCCAAGCAAACCAACATTGCTATGGAGCTTTAAGGAGACATCATCCCCCTGACCTACCAAATGTGTTGCAGTTCTGATTATGACTAAAGTCACATGCATAGGAACATGGCTGTCAATGTTAATAACGTCAATATTTATTTCAGAAAAAGTTGGTTCAGTTTTCAATAAGTTTGATTTTAAAATATGGTTAAAAAAAAAGAAAGAAAAAAAAAAAAAAAAAAAAAAAAAAGTTGCACCAAGCCTTCTTTCTACAGTTTCTGCAGAGTAATTCACACTTTATTGCCCAGACATTCATCAAGCAAAAGAAAATAATGTGAGTGTAAATTTCTAATATCTCCCTAAATGAAATCAGGCATAAGAGGCTGGAGAAAGGTCATTACTGCAAGGACTGGGTGGAAACACATATTCTAGTATTTCATTTGCCAGTTGCCACACAGAGCTCCCTGAGACTGGGATAGACAAGTTATGCAAAAATATAATTAGAGGTGCCCAATTCCTCTGTCAGCATATCAATCTGTTCCAGTGATGTGTGCAAAGGAAGAGTGCTTCATCAAATCCTTCTCCATACTGCTTTTTATCTCTACTTTTGACCACAGAAAGAAAGAGAGGCTCAGAGGATTTAATTAAAACAGGCAGCAATTTTTCCTGCTGCAGACATGATAGGTAACAGAGGTAAAATGTATTGTACATGAGTTAGGAGTGCATGAATCAATGGTGATCTCATTTAGCTTGTCAGGAAACACAAACCTTGTGGAGGAGAGGCTGTAGACAGATTACAGCTTGCAAGAGCACTGAAGGCTCATCTGCACACCTGGACAGCCAAAGGGAGGAAGGATTCACAGGGCAGCTTGTGACGTGTTCCTCATTTCCCAAGTACTACATTACACATCTTGACACCAATTCAGGTCAGTGGCAGAAAACTGCAGGCTGCCTGAGCCACCCTTAGTTGGCTCCCTGCAGAGACCATGTCCCTTAATCAGCAGGATGAGCACTAAACTCTGCTATTTAAATTCAGTGCTGTTACACAGACTGCAAGCCTGCCTGGCCAAAAGCCTGGCCTAGCTTATGAAAAGCACTGATTTGGAAGCTCTCAGCATCTGCTAACGAGCACATGGGGCAATTCTGGAGCAAGATTTGGTCAGCTTGGGACATGCCCTTTGCAAGTTGTGTAGAGCAACTCCTCCTTCTCCATGTCTCCAGGCAGCACTGGAGAGAGAAGACAGTAGGCTCTATCTTTTCTAAGACAAGCCTTTAGATATTTCATGGCATAGACCTTTGTGATGGGATTTTATTTACACTGAACCAGCATGAGCCTTAGCAACAGGGATACTGGGTTGATAATTACCCTGCTGCAGATTAAACTTGGTTTAAGTGCCAGTCATCTGGGCAGGCAGTCAAATTGATACTTATGAGAAATAAGGCATGGCCAGAAGCCATGTCCAGTTTAACACTGATCTTACCCACCATCATTTATTCCCAAGTTGGTTGAGACAGAACCAAAAACCAAAACTTAAGTTTTCTTAACATTTCAGTGAACCTGTGCATTATATGATTTCTCAGTTGAATTTTAAGTTTGTTCAGCACTCATTCAGGGACTTGCAACATCACTGGAACACTGTGGTGGATTGCTTGGACAGTCTTCTATTTCTAAATGTTTGCAGTGAGGTACTACCCTGAAAGTGTCCTTCCCTGTCAGAAACTATCCTGAAAGAAAGGAATTTAACTTCCATGGAAAAAAGCTTAGGCAGTCTAATACCAAAGAGCAAAATAAATCACAACAGCCAAACAGATTATCTCAAACACAGCTATTTTCAGCAGCTACTTTCTACTGCAACAGTACAAGCACTACCTTATAATACCAGGGTTTCACACTATATAAAAAACTTCACATAAAATAACACATTTGTATGAAAATATTGTCTCTACCTGGAGACTACTGCACTGTGGCTTGCACTCTAAATGTAAATGTTTACAATTTAAACAATATCCTATTTCCTCTCTTACGTGCTAAAAGCAGTTGCAAAACCCATTACCAAGAACTCATTACTACTGAGTTCCTGGAAAAAGTAATTTAATGAATCCCCAAAGATATAGCTGCTATTACATATAATGGATGCACTTAAATCATTCCTGAAAAGGACCAGCAAGCTCAAATAACCATCTGACACTGCTGGGTAATGTTTCTCCCTGCAAAACTTACCTATCTGACCTCAGAGGAAAAAGATTCTATAATTTTGGAGTCAAAATAAAATACTCTTTTTCAAAAATCTATACAGCCAACATCAGAGGTTGGTTACCAATGAGAAAATGCATTTTGATACACAAACACGAAAGCCAAATACTAGAATTTATTAAGCTGCTTATCTCTCTCACACCCACTAAGTCCAATATATACACATTAAACCATGTGGAGCAGATCAGCCCCTGCAGGAGATAGATTCAAAATTATTATGACCATCATCAACTGATCCGTACTGATCGTGTTTAATGGAAACAGTGAACTCTTGAAGAAAACATTGTATTACACAGATACCAGTAAGATATCAAATGTGCTTCTCCTATGCCTTCTGACATAAACTGCAACACCATCATCCTACATAAGGTAGAAAAAAAAAATTAAAAAAAAAAAAAAGAAGGAAATTTTGGATAACACAGATATTTTCAGTTGTGAGTTCAAGTCAGCACTTCAGAAAGTCAGGCCCAAGGACAGCGCATATTAGTTTATTGCATATTTGCACAGTGTAAGCCAAGCTACAAGCAATGACAAGTGCAGGGAAAGAAGAAAGTTGGTTCTTGTTTTGTCAAAGAAAATGGTCAATAGCAGAAAAGTAGCACAAAGGAAATACCTTAAGATCTCGCCTTTCCAGATGTAAAAGCTCAGAGCCTCGGATGTCATGGCTGATGAAGATTTCTTTGTACTCTCCCAAACTGAGCAGATCCAGCCAAGCAGCAACTTCATCTGTGCCCCATTTTTGAACTACCAAAGTTAAGAGCAAAACCCCCTTAATTTCTACATGCTCAAATGCATCACAAGCAAAGGTTAGGCCAAAGAGAGTGGAAAACAGAGTAGAAGTGCCGTGCTAGCAAAGGGAAAGGTTAGAGGTGTCTTTTCCACAAAAACTGACAATTTCCTTTTACATGCAGGTTACAGGTTAGCAGTTAACACAAGAAAGTATCTAAACAAAGTTGGGGTTCTTTGCTTTGCAGCCATGCTTTCAGCTTTACTCCAGTTTCTTCAGTAAAGCCTTTAAAACCTCATGTCCCAACAAATTCACATTAAACCAGCTTAGGATCAGTGATGTAAAGTCTAATGTTGCTCTGCTTTATGCCATTAATTTATTAGTAGTCATCCAGGAAGAAGAGAAGCCTTCAAAAACTAATTAAAATGTAAAATTAAAATAGCATCCATACCTCAAATATAGCAATGGCAGCAAGCAAGTCCAGTTTTAATTAACAGATTCTAGTATTCTTAATTAAGACAAAAAGTACTTTTTAAGCTACCGTGTTACACAGGCCATTAAGAAGCTCTCTGTAAAACATTGTTCTCTAAAGTTAGTTGCCCACATTAGTCCCATTAAGACCACATACATTAAAAAAATAGTTATGCTACTTATTGCTATAATTTTGCTGCTTCATTCAATACTGATCATTTTATAATGAAGAGAAATCTGATGTCTAATCCAAAACTTAAATCTGATCAACAACTGCAAGATTTTGCAGACTGTGATCAACTGTTCATTTTAAAAAAAAGACATAGAAAGAGTTTTACTACCATGGATTACATCCTGGACATAATCTTAAGGAAGTAAGCTAAATAAATAAAGTCGAAAAAATTGTTGAGTAAATGAATAAAAATGGGGAGAGAGGAGGGTGGAGTTTGTTCAACTTCTAATTAAAAAATCAGTATTGACTATCATGATTTTTCATTTGATCTGTCTCACTTCCTGAACCTATAACCCACCCAAAATTTAAGAATAACTGGTTAATTAATCCAGTGTGATAAAAGTTATTTCACACCTAAAACTAACCTGAAAACCCTGAATTGGAGCTTCACAGGGAAACAATGTGTTTACCCATGGCTTGTATGGCTATGAGTAAATCAAATGTAACCAACAGCGAAGACACACACCCTGCTTGTTGCATGATAAAACTTTTGAAGTATTTTCACAGTAGTTCTTTGTTTCACTTGGGAGTATTGGGGTCCTATTGAATCCTTTCTAAAGGCACTGAAAGAAGTATTTATCCTAATGAAAATGCCAGTTAGCTCAGGTGCTTTCCACTTTGACTTTAGTCCTAGGTAAGTCATGTCACTTCATACCAAAAAAATCCCATAAAATCACATTCACTGCAAATGCTACTACTTTTCTTGCAATTTCAAAACACATACCAGGCTGAGGGCTGGTCTTATGCTTCTGAATTTTTTCTTTTTTAAACTTTGGCACTATACGAAATACTGTACTTCTATTGTTTCTTTTAGCATAGTCCAGAGGGGGATCCTGCATGAGAAAAGAGGCAGGGTTACATTTTTTAAGAGAAAACAACAGTTAAGTTCTATGCTTGTGGTGGTAATTCATTCAATCTCAAAAAGCAAGGCCCAAATTTACTTCTGTAAGGAATAATGTCAGGATTTAACTATACATGTTTGAATTATTAAATATAAAATAAATATATATGTTTCATTTATTTATATATCAATCAAAATCTTTACATTTGTGAAAGGGAATAAAACACCAAAACAAAGCACTAAGCTTAGAAGGTTGTTCACAGCATACAGAAATGAGCCAGCATCACTACTGAAAGTGCCTCAAGAGATCATGAAAAATGGTAATTTACTTTTCCCTATCAAAAGAAAATTAAGTTCAGTTAAAATCAGAATGTATTAATCAAACTTACCTCATCATCATTTGGTTGAAAAACATAATAAAGCCAAGGAATCTCAGCAAGTTTTCTCAACTCTATTTCCACACTGTGCAAAGCATCAGACAACAGTTCTTCATGGGGAGCTTCCAACTGCTGTTTATAAAAAGGCCAGAAAAATACGACTTTTAGTTCAATGAGATTTAACATTTAAGTCATCTTGTTACCACACACCAACAGGTGACTACTTCACAGTGAGTATCAATAAATGGTGAAGACAAATAATCTTCCAAAATCAGACTTTCCTTCAGAGATGTGTGGGACCACCTTCATCTACATTTAGTAAGGTCCAAATCACAACGGGATGACTGAGACAGCTGAGGCTTTAGGTGCAGACCAGTTGGGCATAGTTGTCAATCACTGTCATCCTTCACTACACTCCTGAGTCTTTGCAGAGCAAGAGTTATCTGATAACACCACTACGAGGACACACTGGAAATGGAAAATACCAACAGAAGGGAGAGAAAACATGAGGAGAGCAAGTGGATGAAAAATCTTTGTACAAAAAGTGGTGTTAAAAAATGGCGTAGATGGTAGTAAACCTAGTTATTTTTTGCAAATGTGTTCAGATGGTAAATCAATCCTTAATTTTCAAGTAAGAAGAAATGGATCTCGTGGAAGATTTCCATCTCCAAAGGTCTTCCAGTGGTGATATGATACCTGCACTACCCGTTCTAAATAGGAGAGACAGGGAGTGATAGACAGTGCTGCTGGCTGAGGGTGGAAGGACTCCCTGGCAGGAGACAAAAAGAGAAGGACATCAGTCAAGGCCAAAGGAAAAAGAAAGTGGTAGCTGTGTAAAAACACTGGGACTTGACAACGCATGTGAATTTGGCTCTCTTAAGAGATACCCCACAGAGATACCTGTTCCCTTTAAAACTCCAGTCTGAAAACTGGTCTGCAGCTGTTGCATGACTAAACCCATGTGGAAGAGGTAAGGCAGGCAGCTGATCCCTTGAAAAGCTTTTTTGAGCTCATCTGAGATTGTTGAAACACCATTTTGAGGTAAAGAGTTGAATCCTAGACCAAGTTGCTTGGAATCACTAATAAAGCAATCTGAGTATCTATTTCTCTCTTGTAAATAAAGGTAGTACTAAAGCAGTGCAGAATGTCCTTCTGAAAAGATCTCTGTCACATCATAGTGAATGCATTTTTTAAACAGAGTTGTAAGAAAATCTTGGATGTCTAGTGCTGGAAAAAGAATTTGACATTGTTGGAATTTGGTGATAAATTACAAACCTCATTTATCAACAAAAGTGTCTTTTGCTGCAGTAGTCTGCATATGTACCCATCTTTCAAAGGAGAGACCATCTTTGGTAAGATCTTACTGTCCAGTATAATGATACTGGAAATATAAGTTCCCTTTGCTATCATGTTATTTTCTCTCCTACAGCTCAGAAAATTCAGTGTCCATCAGCAGCCTTTGATCTTTCTTTTCACTTTTTTTTTTTTTTTTTTTTTTTTTTTTGACCATTTGTACAGTTCAGTTAATTTGGAGCAAATTACTCAAATCATCTACTTTCTATAAAAGGATGAAGCAAAGAATTCTGTCTTTCTCAACAAGTACTTATCTAATTGCTTGATTCTCAGAGGAAAACATTTTGCCTGGGGACAAAAAAAATGCTCATCTGATGGTGCTCCTGAAATAAATTCAAAATAATAATTCTGATACAGAAAGAGAAAGAATCAGCAGTTCAGGGCAAACTCTCCTCCTACAACATCTAGGAAAATCTTATTTCCAAGATGAAAATCGACATTATGAATGAAGAAATAAAAATAAGGGATTTTTCAATTCCTTCTCTATTTAAATTTTTTATATGTAAATACTGTATTTCACTGAGTTTAGATAATTTTATACAATTGAAATGAAAGAGCAGGTCATACTTTTTCCTTAATGTATTTGAAAACTGTGCTCTGTTCCAGACTGGAAATGCTTCTTAGAATTAAAAAACAAAACCAGTGCATTTGGAAAGTATCTAGAAAATACATAGTACTTTTAATTTTTTCCAAACTGTATTCCAGCCATAAGCATCTGAGAGATTCCACAAATCAGCTTCATTGTCCCATCTTGAGCAGCCTGGTCTCATAGATGTCCCTGCTCATGGCAAGGGAGTTGGAACTAGAAGATCTTTAAGGTCACATCATCTCAAATCATTCTGTGATCCTATGTTATTATCATTTCACTAAAAATTATATTTTAGCATTTGTTGTGATTTAATGCTCCTACTGTTGTATGAACTGCGTTAATCATAGCTCTTACAGGAGGTGGAAAGAACCACAGACTTGTTTTATGTTTATTTACAGTTGTTTTTTTTTCCTCTTCCTCAGGAGCTGTAACAGCAAAACCGAACACCCAGTAAATGACAACCAAACCACCAGATTACCAAGTGTCCTAATTTAGTTGCTGGCTGAGGTTAAAACAAGTAGTATAAGCACCAAAGACATGAGTTTACTTCTCTCAAGTGCTTTATCACAGGAAAAATGGATGTGGGAGAAGTGAAGATGCCAAAAAAATAGAGGAATATATGAAAGAAAGAATGTCTGTCACTGTCAGAGGAGAAAGATCTTTCGGAGAACAGTTTATGATGGGAGTGGCTGATGCATCAAGCAACATCTTCCACTTCATCTCTCTCTATTTTAATTGCATGAGGGACCAACATTCAGGCAACTTCAGCATTTATAAAATACATGGCAATAAAGTTAACCAGGGTGCCTGGTTACGGGGACTGTGACATACTGCTCTAAGCAAGCATGATGTCAAATGAGCGTAATGGGACACCTCTGGAAAATTATCTTGGTACCTTCCAAACAGACTTTTTATTAAAAAAAAGGGCCTGATGCAGCTTCATGAAGGCATTTGCACAACCATAATAAGAAGCAGAAGCAGTACAACATGTAAAAATTCAGAAATGGAAAAAGGAATCAAATTAAGCTTTGGAGCCTGAAGAAGGACCCAGTTCAACAACACAAGATCCCAGCCTGCTGCAGGAAAGGTAATGTTTCAGTGGGAAGTTTCCATAATAACATTATTTCCAAACTGTCTTGATAAATTTCACCAGTCCTAGTATGGCATCACCAGCTTAAATGTTTTCTTCTAATTTTTTTGGTAAAATTATTTAATTTTTTTTTTAAAAAAATCTCTATGCTAATTTCCCACTAAATTGGAAATATATGGGATTAGCAACAGCAATTTGAAAAAAAAAAGCAGATTTTTTTCCCCTTTTCTCGAACAAAAACATCTAATAAAATAGCTTTCCCTTTGAAAACACTGTAAAATAAAACAGTGAAAAAATAAAAAAATGAACCTAATCTTTGACTGTTTCTATAGCTTAAACAATTACTAGCCTTTAGACTAATATTTATATAATATATTAGACTAATATTATATTTAGATGATATTCACTTTTGGTTATTCTAAAACAGACTCATACAATTTATCACCTGCTTAAAAAGGTATGTGCACCTGCAGTAAGCTTTATATTCTAACTCAGGTAAATGAAAATATTCCTATTAATATCTATTTTTATTTACAACACTTAAACAAACAAGTTAGTAATAAATCTGCTTTTGAATCTAAAGAAAATGTAACTGCTCCTACTGAGTATCTTCTTAATGTAAAACTGGACAAGCATAGAAAAACCTGACATTTTTCTTCTCTTCACAATGTCAATAGAGAAATATTCTAATTATACATCCAGATACAACTGTTGAGAAACCTTCATCATTTTAGACACAAACACTTGCCAAAGAAGATACAAAGTCTTCAAGTACCATTAGTGGTTTACTGAATACATACCAGTTAAAGATTATAAAATAGCTGCTGACAGGTATTAGAACAAGAGCGATATTTACTTGCCCAGATTAGGTCTGCAGAAATTGATTGTATGAGTCTAAGCAGCTCTCACCCCAGGCTCTCCTTAAACTCTAAAGACGGTCACATAATAGTTCTCCAGAAGTTCTCTTAAATGCTACATCTCCAGAAGATAAATAATCTCCTTCTAAAATAGGCCTCCAAGAGAGCTGAGTGTGAATCAGCCCCACAAGGATACCTGTTTCTCTGATTATTAACAAGAGGAGTCCAAGCAATGACTTAGATATCTCAAGTGAGGCAAGATGGATGCCAGTCTAAGAGATTTCAAAACTCATTCTGATCCAACCACAAATGCAGTGTAATCTTTTCCTATTAACCTTGCAGAGCTTCTTGCAGTGTGTCCTCCCTTTGGCACCAATTTACAAAAATCAGCAAAGAACCAGTCATGGATGATCTGAATGAAAGAATAAAGCTGTGTGTTTTGTGACCTTACCAAAGGAACTCTTCCTACTAGCAGAGATTCTGTTTCATTGTGTAAGGCCTTCACATTGACAGCTATCTCCATGGCAGTGTTTCTGGTAAGGCTCTGGGGAATAAGAAGCATAAACATACTTTGAAGTGATGCAAGTCAGTACTTTCGCCTTACAGCACAGACCTTAAGTGCTTTCTCCTACGAGAAATACATCTGTTTAGCTCTAAACTGACAATCGTTTCAACACTGAGAATAGAAATCAAAAATGTAGTATTTATTTACTGTCTTTTCCTCCACTTCATTTAGTATGACATTAATACAGTCCTGAAGATCATCGGGTAACCAGCCACCATATCAATCCACATATGACAAAGGCCAGCAGAAAACAATTACTATTGATTTCAATTTTTCACCTTATCCTCAGCAGAAGCAAGTTGCTAACCATACTTCAAGAAGCAAAGGTCAACTAGCATATTTACCATGCATCAATTTAGGTTAGATATGGATAGCCTCTACCTAATTAATCATTTCTGGGTCCAATCCCTGAAAACACTCAGATTATCTAGTGTGAAGAGAGAAACTAGGAAACTCATTTCCCCTCAGCTCCTTTGCCTTCTCTGTATAGCACTTGGACAGCAATTAAGCATGAGCATTTCTGTGAAAGCAACCACAGAAATTGACCTTCATATAGTAACAGATCTGGTTCAGCCTCTCACACCTCTATCCTCTTGAGGATATGCCTGCACAGTACAGGTGGGGAGGACACTGGTGGATGCAGAAACTGCATCTTCCTCCTTCTCATCCAGCTTGTTTTCAAATGGGAGTAGGGAATACAATACAGCCCCCGTGCCAGAAGCTTGTGCACCCAGACTTTATAGCTTATTTACATAAATCTCTGTTCTTCTTTACCTCAGGAAACCTTGGGTTGGCTTTATTTAATGCATGTGAACATGCATTAACTGCGTGAGCAAGCTCCTGCTCCAAGAGACCATGTACTTTTGCTGCTTCACAGATCCTACAAAAACATTTAGAATGGAGAATAATATTTCTTAATTTCTTTAAAGAATTCTTGAGTACACAACTTCATCAGATGAGAAAATACACAAGAACATGTTTCATAAAACACTCAGAAAATTATAGTCCTTTATAACAAAAATTGAAAGGCAAGTATCTCTTCAAGCAATATAGCACCTTGTAGAAATTATATCCATCACACAGATTATGTATGATGCAACAAAATACTGCAATACATTTATTTTTCTTAGAACTATATGCTATGCTACAGAACTATATATAGAACTATATATAGAGCTAGGCTATACAAGAAAAATGGACCAAAAAATGTTGGTCCTATTAATTCAAGCAACAACTACAGAGGAAAACTCTAGCACATTGCAATAATTTACTCAAAATTATCTTCAAAACTCTTACACCTATTTCACAAGGTATAGCCTCCAGATGTGACATGAAAATTAGCTGCAATCAATTAAGATTATGGGAGGTCCAGCTGTGACTACAGCCTCCAGACCATCCCTAGAACAGTAAAGTTTTTAAGATGTCCTGGCTAAACTTCACTTTGGGTAATTAATAAACTAAACTATTTGTCTATGACTGCAGTATAAAGACAGTATGTAGCCCTTCCTTGCTTATATATTATTGGTGATTTTGATGCTAGAGCTGTTATGATAAATTGAATAGCAGCTTTATAAAATGTTCTGGGGAAAAAAAGAAAAGTTTTTCTTTATCTCAGCCCATATGAACAACTGAAGTGTCCATCCTGCAGACTTTTAAAGGGTTTCTTCCAATAATTCCCAATTATATTTTTGCTTTGTCATAAAAAGAGAAGCTTCAATTTTTGCAAAGAAGCTTCCCAGTTTTTAATTTCTGCTGCTGCTACAGAAAGTTGGTTTTTACAAGGAAAAGAAAAACCAACACAAAAACACATAAAAAATTTTAAAAATACATAGAAAAAGCATACAAAAAGAAGTTGAGCCTTAAAAATAAGGCTCTTAATTTTTTTAATTAGAAAAAGAACTACTGATATAGCGGCAACAAAACTTTAATCAAAAACCAGGGAAAATTTACACTTCTAAGTCTCTGTATGAATTTGCATTAATAATTCAGTATTGGTGTCTAGGTTGCCATTCCAACTTATTAATTTTACTTTACCTGGTGATAAGTTCTTCTGCAGCTTGTGAGCACAGCTGGATCTGTGCAACTTCTTCTTCTGTAGCCAAATCAACAGCTTGCTGAGGGTACAAGGGAGATCGAATGACAGGTTTGCAGGAATCATACTTCTGTTTGTCCTCCCAAGACTTCAGGGTGTTTTCAAAGGCCTAATCAAAATGAATTGCACATTCAATTCACAGCACTCAGGAGTATTCTTACTCATTAAAAAATTTAGTTTTACATTATATATAAATTTCAATTATATGTTGATTTAGTTAAAATTAATTTAACAAATAAACAAGTGCTTATATAGATTATACTACTTGATTAAATAATTTTTACTTCTACAGTTTTTAAAACTTAGTATGAGGGTAAATCACTTCTGAAAACTGGTTCCCTGTGTCCCCCCCATGATCTTCAAAATGCGTCTTCCAAACCAATAAGAACACTAAAACAGTGATAATGGTTGGACTCAATCATCCTAGAGGTATTTTCCAACCTAAATAATTCCTTGAGTTTCATGATTCTCTAATGCAAGCACATTTTGTGTGGATAGCAAGATCGAAATTCAGAACTGATACAGAATTCAAGCAATAAAAATGGTGGATTAAAAAACAAATTTACTAAATATAGAGTTCAAATTCTACCTTAACTTCACCCTAAATTCAAGATCCAGCTAGTGGATGGAGAACTGAGTGGCAGTTGTACCTTTCACACAATAGTCCTAGACAAGCATGAACTCTCCAGTGGTTTTGTGCCTAGGTTGTACTTGTGTCTCTCCTGTCTGAGACTGGCTCGTGGGGGAGAGGGAGGATTGGTAGGACAGAGAGAGAAATCTGCAGAAAACTATTCTTGAAAATGGACAGTATAGAACTTTTCTAGTTAGGCAATTGAGTTAAAATTTTCAGTATGTGACTGCTATAACTCACCTAGAGAAAAAGAAAGAAGTAGAAGGGGAAGGAGGGAGGGAGGAATAGACAAAATGTTGACCATTTTTACTATACAATAGTAAGACTATAGGAATAGCACTAAAAAAACAAATAAAAGTTAACAAAGCATTGCCACTTATACAAAATAATAATTCTCTATCTGGCTCATTATAGAAACTATATCACTGTCAGTAAATGCATGAATTATATAAATAGTTATAAAACATTTTTATAAGTACTGTTTTATTCACGTTATAACTGAAACAAATTATTACAGAAACCAGTGTTAACAATGGTAGCTCTTTCTGCAACATACTCTGTCTCGTGTCAGCATTTGAGCTCTGTTTTTATGTATGATCTTAATAACTCCTGGGGGCTGGATCCATGCCTCTCCATCGACTTGCACTGGAACCCCTTCATCGCCAAGTATGGTGATCTTTACTGACCGGCACTGGAAAAGAACAAACACATTATTTTGTAGGGCCATAAATACTGGTGGGACTGACAGGCCACCTGTAATCTGTTGATTACGAGGAGCTGTGGCTTCTCTCCAGAACTGTCTCAGGAATTAAGCTCTCCTATACTTCATTCATCATTGATGACAATTTGTTACCCGCTAGAAGCAAAACAATGTCAGCACTTTATTAATGTATAGGGTGGTGGCCATCAAGAGTCCCACTGCTTGCCAGAATCCCAAACTGCTGCCAACCATCCTGCATGCTAGCAAGTAAGCAACAAACCTGAGCTATCCTGTGGTGCTGCAGTTTGATGACTCTGGACACTGCCATCTGCATGCTGCCAAATACAGCAACAACTTCTAAGATTTTATCATCAAACGATGGAGCTCCAAATATCTGTGAGGAAAAGAAAGTATTCAATTTTTGATGGCAAATCCAGTGTTTAGATTGCAATGAAAGATTCATTTGCAGATTTGTTTTCAACATTTAAATGCTCCAACTTCTTTACTGTAGAATAACTACTGTTTCTCCAAAGTCATAGGAACAAGATACCACAGAAAACAGGCAAATATAATTTAAAACATGATGATACCATTTGAAATACCTGAATGACAAGGCATATCCTTATATAGGAAGGATGCCATGTTTCAGCATGCAGATTAAAACATGTTTTTCAAGGCAAGATGAAAGGCCAATCGAAATCTCTGCTTGGTTAATGTACTTAATATCTAAGAAGTTCTTGAAGGTGAAAGAAATAATGCTTTCCTTTTCTTCTCAGAAGTGCTCATGTGTTTATATTCTGAATTCTCTGGAAACAAACGTCTGAGTCCATGATCTGCTTTGTTTAACGCAGCTTTGATATGAAGACAATCTTGTTTATGCTGTCTATAATTATCCACTGTAAACAGGAAAACCACTTTGGTATGGAACAAATGTCCTGTGCAGCCAAGGTGCTGAATTTCCCCACGCTCACACAAAGTGCAGGAAGTCTCGCCACCTGGTGTGCTGCCGGGGAACTCAGCCACGGGACAGACCTCAGGCTGGACTCCAGCTGACACTGGTGACACTCTGGCAGGTAACACCATGCTCAGGTCACTTGAAGCTTGGCCACTTCACCTTGATACGCAATAGGGAGCAATGAGGGAGAAAAATCAGCAGGGAAAATCACTCCAGTAAGAGCTTAATGGGTAGAGAGATCGCGTCTCTGACCAATACTTGCACTCCCTCAGTTGGCACCTTAGGCAGAGTAAACTGCATCAGTAACACCTGAGACCATTCTGGAGAAAATCCATTTCTCCATCAGAATTTTTTTTCCCCCCCCAGTTTCCATGGATTTTTTCCCATTTCTCATAGGAATATATGAGCGTCTTGAAAAGAACCAAGATGATTCTTGGTTCTTGCAACCAAGGTGATTCTGCTGTTCCACGAGAAAAAGGGTGGAGAGGTTTTGATTCAGTAACTGACGTTTACAGGGCTAGTTTTGGCATGTGTTAAGAAAAAGTATTTGTAACATTTCATTTATTTTGTGTTGCCATTTCAGCAAAAAGACAGGAAAAACTCAACCCAGTTTTCTGCTTTGTCTCTCCACCAGTAATATCTGTATTAAAACCAATCTCTTTTTTTCTCCTTTTTTTTTTTCTTTTAAAGACAAGCTAGTCTCTGTGGATCAACGTTTCAAATTGACTCCTTTCCTGTTGCAGGTCATGTTTCCAGTGTGTCTTCTGGACAACAAAATAACATGCCTTAACAAGCTGTGCTCAAGCCAGTCAGGGTGCAGATGCCCTGCTTGGCTCGCTGCTAATGTTTCAGCAATAGTCAGAGCTGTCAAGGTAACGTCTTTCATTTGTCAAGACAAGCAGAACCAGGAGCACTTCAGACCACCACCTCTTGATGAAGAGTCATCCTGATGAAGCATTTTGATGAAGACTGCACTAAAGCACTGAATTATGCTCCTAACTTTGGCTAGAACAAACATGTCACTCTGCTGGCACATCTGCTCACTAGAAGACTAATAATGACTAATAATATCAGTCAAACCATTCCAGGACACACACATTTGCTGTAAACCAGTATGAAAGCTGGGACAGATCTTCTCTCTCACTGAAACAAGTCCAGGGAGAATAACAGACTCCTGGACAAGGGCTGAGCAGATGTAGAACAGCTTTCAAGTTCTGACTATGAACATGGAATATATAAGCTTTAGATATCCATTGCTAAATATAAATAGAATTTCCATCCTCTGACATATACCAAAAATAAGAAAAAGGACACTAAAACATGTCTAAATTTATTTTTTGACTTTTATATATGTGTAGATATATACACCTATATCATACATATATACACATGCAATTATATATGTATTATACAATATAAACATGAAATTATATATAATAGATCTTAAATTATATCAATCTATGTATGTTATATATAGATATGTTTGTATGTGTGTATTAAAAAAATAAAAGGATAACAACTCACAAGAAACCTAAAACTTTTTGGCAAAAAAGTCCTGGATTGTCTCCATCAAAATCACAAGCCATTTTGCAACTATAATTTTAGGTGATTCAGACATCACACACTAAATCAGGGCATGCAGATGAGGATAATCTGCTAGTAATTACAGTTGGCACGCTGTGTAGCAGCAGCAACACTGTTCCAGGTTGTAAGGCACATAGGGATCCATGTGGTGAAATGTTTCTTAGGAGTTGAAAGGAAGGAGGGGAAAAAGATACCTTGAAGTATTTTAAAGGATCATTGAAAATAATATTCAAAAACCAGTTTACTACCCCACTAAATTCTCAGTCACTAAATTCATTAGTCTTCATTTTCTGAATCATCATCCCTAACAGAAAAGCTGTTTGAAGAACAGGAGGAAAATTAAGGTATAAACTTTGAGTGACTATCCTGTATACCTTGCTTGTTAAGACTATAGCAAACAGAGGAATCTATGCTTTGAGAAACCTTATTTACAAGCATCTGTAAAATAATATAGAGAGAAAATACTTGTGCTTCTGTTTATAAAATTAGTTTCTAAAAATATTCATAGAACCATTTAAAAAACAAAATAATTGTTTTATTATGAACATTTTGCTGGAATGGACATGACAGAAGACAATGGACAGTAAAAAATCATGGAATATATTTTCAATTTAAAAAATGAGCAGGACAATACAGTTTGAACTGAAACATCCTCCTCAAATAAGAATTGTTATCCAAACTATATGCTACTACTATTAAAATCAAGTGAGAAGAACAGTTCATTATATTTTTTGCTGGATTTGCCCAGAAGGTTAAATTAAGTCTCTTTAATGCTACTTACATCATCTTCTTTGGTTCCACCCCAGAAATTAGTCCCACCAGCATAGCTGGGAATGTTTAGCACAGCTATGCCCTGCAGGCTTGGAAGGGGGATGTACTGTCCGTCACACTGTAATGGATAAAAGCTCCTTCAGTACATAAATAATACAATAAAAGTTACCAGTAAAGAGTAATTTTTAGCACATGAAGCTTCAACAGAGATGGCAGGGGAGGACAAAGTCACTAAGAGGTTTGGTACAAGACTACTCCCTCCATGCAATGAAACACCTCTAAAATACCTCTAAAACACCTCTTCTTTCCAATCTTAGCACTGATTTTTGCAGAGGTGAAAAACATGTTTTTCTACATGCTGTAGCATCTACAGCAGTGGTAGTCCATGAGTTTCGAAAGAAACATTTTCACATCCCTTGATTTCTCATGCACTTAGAGCATGGTCTGTCTATCAAGGATTAAAAATCTTTTTGCTCTAAGAAAACCAATCTCCCTGAGTGCACACAGTAAGACTGCCAAGGACATTACAAAAAGATTCATTTATACATTCAGTAACTAGTCTTCCATCCTAGATCAGCATTCCCAAAATTGCAACAGACTTGTTGTTTAGTCAAATCCATTTAAGCCAGGGGCGGGGGTGTGTCAAGAATATCCAAGAATATTTCTGGCATAGCCATAAACATGGTTAGCTGTCAGTGTTTGCATATATTGTTGAATTCCTGTAAAAATAACTTATTTCTCCTCCCAAAAGTGCAAAGACAAATCTAGGACTGACCCTACAGGTCAGTCTGTAGATGGGAGTTGTTGATTTTGGAGGTAAGAGGTCATGCTTATGTCCAGCTGTTGAGTCCCTCCTTACTGCTATAGCTCCCAAAACACATAAGTGACTCCATGTCCTGCTCAACACGATCATGGGATGACATCAATCTCACTTTTGGCGAGAGTAAATTCACAGACATCAGTGAAATCACTCTTGACTTAGAGCAGTACAACTGCCTGCAGCGGGGAGCCCAATGATGTCAAACCATTCCACTGGGAGTCAAAAGTGCAGTCCTGCAGCAGTGCCACAGGCATGGAATTGAAGCAAGTTATAAACACAAGGTTGTAAATGCTGGACCCAGGTGTCACTTTATAGACCGTGAAGTTGCCAGTCTATAAGCTGCCTATAAGGAAGATTGCTAGATAACTGCACATGACCAGTCCACAGAAGGATCTTAAAATTTTACAAATAAAAAAGAAAATCTAAAGAAATAAGGACAAAATCTATAGCATCTTTATCAGGAGGAGAAAGAGATGCAAATTATTTCCAGAATGTGTTTAATGCTCTCTTTTTGTGATTTAATCTTAGCAGCAAGACTGAATGTAACATTTTAATCAAGATGTGACAGTACTCAAAACATGGTGTGATAGTAATAGATGTTGCACAACTATTTCTATTACAGTAGAATTCTGTCTCTAATGCCTGAATATGCAGGCATAATATATCTAATGTTATGCAAGACAACAGTAAATGTGAAATTTTTACTTGCTGACGTACTTACAGGAATATTAAAAAAATAATTATGGAAAGGTCAGCAATATTATCACATCTTATTTGAATCCAATTCAAAAGATCCTTAAAATAGAATTCTATCTGCAGTATACATAACATTCTCTCCTGTCATTATATTTGCTAACTACTGCATAATTCCTTGATAATTACTCAATCCGTAGCTAACAGCAATCTGCTGCTACCAGACAAAATCCTCCTAAATCTCAGAGTGAGAAAGATCTCCAGTAACCTAAAATTATTCTTTCAACTTCCAAAGTTACCCTCATATAAATATCATAAACTTCTATATGAAATAGCATGAAATAAAAAGAGAAATTATATATGTTCTCTGTCAAAATCCACCTTAGATATTCTTTGGGTGAAAAGAACAGTAACCATCCTGTAGTCCTTGTCTGCATTTGGGAATCATTTCTATCTCTTTTAAGTTCCCAGTACCACAGATTCCATGTTAGAACTTAAAAGCCAAAAAATAACTATGTTTAGACATATAACTTGTTGTTGCTTTGATAATATCTTGCTTTTTTTGTGTGACTACCAAAGTCTCTACTGGTGTAGCTGGGCTCCTTGTGATGCATATTCAGAATTGCCTCTCTTTTGTCAGGAATTTTTTACTATTTACATGCTCCTCCTATATGTGCAGCTTTCAGATAATTTAAATTGAACCTGGAAGATTTAGACTCCTTATCTCTTTTCTTCTTTTTATTTTATGGGCATTTCTTTGGCTGCCCTTGAAACCTGTCTGTCTTCTCATACTGTGAACATTAAGAAATATATTCTACCTACACAATTTATTATCTTTTTTCAACCCTGAAATTACAAGAAACATAATACTGGGCATTTTGTGATCTTTAGGTACTGACATTTTACTCAAAAACATGACTTGGAGAACCAACTTTTACATAGTATAGCTGTACACAGAGCCTTTGAGGTCAGCTTGGGTTGACATAAGAACAATATGAGGTTTCAAAAATAAGCACTAATTCTTCACAATACATTGTGCTAGCAACTCTCTCCATAAATAAAATTTACCTCAAGTTGAACTTTTTGTTCTAAGTTCTTGTAAGTTCTCTGCAATAGCTCTTTTGTGCCAAGAACTCCATACCACATCATGTTTTTCGTTCGACTTCTGAAAGCAGGCAAAACAGGATTCACATATTGACATAAACACATTATTGTGTCTTGTGTTTGTAAAAAAAATTAAGAAATTCATATAAAGGGGTAAGGAAAAGAAAAGAATGGAAACATATTGGCTCTGTTACTGACAGCGTAATTATATTACCTGCATTTTTCAGGGTGCTCTTCTCGCTTATTATTAAATTCCAGTGAAATTTTTGCATCTAACCCAATTCCAAAGTAGTTGTTCATGACACATTTTTCTGAATATCCCTCCCTGTTAGAAGTAAAGAGAAAATCAGGTGTACATTTGTATAGAACATGGACACAAACATCTTTGACCAAGACTGTGATTGGTCACAGAACAGAATATGAACTAAGATACTTCAAGAGATCTTCCCTCTGAATCTTCCTGAGTAAACTGGTTTGGGCGGAAAAACCCAGCTCTGAAAGATTACTCTGTCCTACTCCTCCAGGTGAGCAAGGTAAAAGTGAGCAAATGTCTCCCATTATTTTCAGCTGCAGCAAAAATATTTGCACTGCTCAGAACTAAATCAGCACAATCCAGCTCGTTTTCAGACATTGAGGTCTACTGCCAAATGATGGCAAACAAGAAATTCATAATGCAAAAAAATAAGAGACTACAAAAATGTAAGAAGGATGCCCTTAAGGAAAGCAAAACAGTACATTTAGAAAAAAAATATTTCTTACAAGGAATCTGGATCCGGGTCAATAAACGGCGTAGCACCAAATGGATCGATGTTTGCTAGCAACATTTTGCTAATAATTGAACTTCCTGCAATGGAAGCAGCTAGACCAGCCCTTAAACCTGATTAAAAAAGAAAAAAACAAAACAAAACAAAACAAAACAGAAAGAAAATAATAAAAAAAAATTTGTATTTGATAAATAGACAAACATATAATATAAGCCACATACTGGGAAACAAAATTCATTAAAATCTGTATAGGGAAAGATTGTGATTCTATCTCAGTTTTTACCAAAATTGCTTATCTTTCCAGGTCTCTGGCTCCCTTAAGCAGAAAGGCAGCTGTGCTGCATTGTGGTAGCTCTCTTCAGGTACCACCATTAAGAAAGAAAAAAACAAAGAAAATTTAGGTTTTCAGGCCAACATTCACTGGCTGGTATAGTAACCAAATGGGTGACCTAACATCCAAAAAGACTGCTAGACCTTTTAATTCAGTTTAATCTTCGTTTCCGAACTCTCAATGATTTTTGTTTTGTCTTATCCTTTGGAAGCATACATAAGGAATATTCTTACCATTTTTACAACTGGTGGAGCCATAGTTTAACTTAATTTGAACACAGCCTCAACAGGTCTGCTTATCTGACTAATATCAATTTCACTCAACAAAATGCTCTGTAATGCATGTAAACAAAGCAAAATACTAACAGCTTTCACTTAAATTTGCCTAAGAAAAAAAACATAAGCTTGGTTCTACTGTGATTTAGCTATATTAATAAAGTTAATCAAAACGGGGTTTTACTAGTGCTCTCTAGAATTAATTACATTTGGAGCAGAACAGATATTTTTTCATGTGTCAATTGCATTTGGGTAAGAACAGATTTTTTTCCAATTGTTTTACAGAGCAGCTTTGTGTGGTTTCAGTTATCCACTTCCAGAGAGATATCCACAGACAGTTCTTACTCAGAGGGTTAAACTTTACAAAGCTTTGTTCCTCAGCCTCTTCATCCTAAACCATTGATTAGGATAAATGATAGAAGGATTTGGGGGTACCTGCGGATGAAAAATTGGATGCAACCTGGCAATGTAAGCTTGCAGCCCTGAAAGCTAAATGTGTCCTGGGCTGCATCAAAAGCAGCACAGGGCAAGGGAGGGGATTCTGCCCCTCTGCTCTGCACCTACACTGCTGCATCCAGCTTTGGGGATCCCAACATAAGAAGGACATGGGCCTGCTGGAATGGGTCCACAGAGGGCCCTAAAGATGGTCAGAGGGCTGGGTGACTTCTCCTGAGAGGACAGGCTGAGAGAGCCACAGTTGTCCAGCCTGGTGAGGAGAAGGCTCCAGGGAGAATTTATTGTGCCTTTTCAAAATATAGAGCAGGTTTATAAGAAAGATTGAGAGACTTTTCACCAGGGCCTGCAGTGACAGGAGAAAGGGCAGTGGTTTTAAACTCAAATGGGGTAGGTTTAGATTGGACAAAAAGAGGAAAATGTTTGGGATAAGGGTAGCGAGACATGGGAAGAGACAGCCCAGAGAAGATGTACAAGCCCCACCACTGGAAGTGTCCATGGTCAAGCTGAATGGTTTTCTGAGCAACCTGATCTAGTGAAAGATGTCAATGCCCATGACAGAGAGCTGTACTAGACCATCTTTAGAGTTCTCTTCCAACCCAAACCACTCTGCAATTCTATGACCCTGAATTTTGCTTTTCACCCTTCAGAATCAAATGCAACACTTCTGCTATTTCTGGTGTTGTGCCAAATGGTCAGAAATATTCTACATCATTATGCATTTCCTCCTATACAATACAACACAAAGATGTATATGTCAGCTTGAACAAATTCAGGGCATGAAGTAAAAGTCATTATTTGACAGCAAGCAGGAGACTGGAAGACAATATTAAAGTAGGGTAGTAACAGCAGATTTCAAAATCATAATTACCTGGGCAGATAATCCTCGTGTTAAGTACAGGGAGATTTTCCTTGCTTGCTGCCAAAGCTGGAGCAGAGAAAGAACCTGTCTGAGAATGGATACCTCGGCTTGTACGTCTATCAGGAGATCTTGGTGCAGTTTTAGCT
Source organism: Parus major (assembly GCF_001522545.3). Lineage (NCBI taxonomy): Eukaryota > Metazoa > Chordata > Aves > Passeriformes > Paridae > Parus > Parus major. The sequence goes on along the minus strand of NC_031768.1, from coordinate 58,954,049 downwards.
GTGCAGAAAAAATAGAAGAATAATAATTAGACCTATTATGACATTACCAATACATAGTTTTCACAGCCCTGAAAATATATCGAAAGCATTAATTTAATCTGTTACCACTCCATGACAAAAGTCCTTCCTCCTCATATCACAGTTTTTCTTCTAAATTCAGGAAGAAAACTAGAAACAGACCAAGTGATAAACACAAATTAAAATGAGTAAGTGTGCATGGCACTCAACATGATGAGCTCCCAACTTATACTTCAAGCTACCAGCAAAAAGTATTATATGTATTAAATGTAAATATGTTCATAAAATGTATCATATTCACCTTAAAATACAACAGTATTTAACACTGCAGTAAACTTCTGATAAACATCTTACTGAGATAATTAAACTTAAGTTTCATCTATGTTTACTTATAAATATACACATATTATACAGTAGATTATCATTTATAACAATTTAAATATAGGTAGTTCCATTGCCTGTAGGTTAGAGTATCTATCTCATCAACACCTACACTATTTTTTTCAAGCAGCTAAAATGGGCCCATGCCTGCATCTGATCCTGAAAAAAAAATCAGAGAAAATTCTGATATCTTTATTTACAGCCAAATTGAAAACTTCAAGGGAAGGGAAAAAGCCATGTTCACCTTTGTCTTCTGCATTTAGAGATTGTGGGAACCATCAGTTTTCCATCATCTTTTTTCACAGAAAAACTCAGAAAACAAACAAGCCAGCAATTTCCCAAATAATTAACTTATTAAAATTGTCCAGAAGATGGATCAGTGAAACCTTGACAGATATCAATGTTTAGTAGCTAATATAACTGTTACTGACAAAGGCTCAGGAAAAGGAAAGGGAGGAATATCAAGGGGGAAGAGAGGAGATTCACAAAGAGTAGATGGTAGCTCAGTTATCCAGTTATCCTGTGGCTGCCTCTGGAGGCGATGAAGAAGGATTGGCTTTGCAGAGGGCTGACCTCAGGTGCTGTAAGTTACTTTCCTGGGAGAACCTGTTTCATAAAGTCTGAGAGAATATGCCAGTTCCTGCTTCACAGCCTGGGGAAGTCAGCCTTTGTGAGGTTCAGCCCCATCACACATATCCAGAAACTGGTTGCACCCCAAGGAAAAAGTTTGGGTATTACCAAATGCTTTGTTATAGCATTTCCATGTGCATGTAGAAAACTCTTGCACAACAGAGGACCACAGACAGACACTTCTTGGCTATCTTTGCTCCAAATTATCTCACATGTTAAAACTACTTCATCTTAGGACAACTTCAAACCTGATCATCTGAAGAAGCTCAGAACAAAAAAATGAAATTATTTCAGGATAATCTGATTTGTCCTCTCAAAACATGAAAACTAATCCAGCAAAAATAGAATTAGTAGGACTATCATCAAGACAACAGCAGGGAAACAGCATCAGGAAAGTGGTGGGAAGGAAAGAATCCATCCTTTTCCCTGTCAGGAGTGGGACAAATCAAGTCATGTCAATCATAACTTAGCCTGAAAGTAACATGGGTGTTACTGTATAAAGACACTAATGGAAAGAAAACGTTGAGTGGGAAAACCTAGAGACAAAAGGAATAACTAGAACAAGGGTTTAGACATTGTGTTCACATCACTTCAGGCCAGGATTTGTCCATTCATGGCGGGGGGGGTTTTAAGTGATGATAATCTAACATAGAACTGTAAATGGAATGGCAAATTCTTCACTTTCTTGTATCCTTGGAGTAAGATTACACACCTTTCTGGATGACTTGCCGAAGTAGAAAAACAACACATTGATTTGTATCTATGCATTATAAAACACTGTAATAATGTCAAAAAATAAAATCGAATAAAAATGGCAAGTGATATCTAATGATAGTCATAAATACATCTATGAGTTATTAAATATTCAGATGAAGGTATTAACATATAGAAAAACATTATCTTCATTAAATGACCAGAAAGACCCTCATAGGGTATAATATAATACTCAGAACAAAATTAACGTTCATTTTTCATAATACTACTGAAAAATTCCCCACACTGTTCACACAGTCTGTTTTCTCTTGTGCTCTCTCTCTGTACTTGTGAACAAGGCAGTTGTATTAAATAGGAAAATCAGCAGAGCAGCTGCTCTTTATTTGACAGATGAGACTCACGGGAATGACTGCAATAAAGATAAACTTTTGCTGTGAATGCTCTGATAAAAACAACAGAGCCTTAATGAGTAAAACTGATGTTTCAGTGCAGATAATTGAATTCATGTTTCATGCTTTGTCCTTAAACTGTCCGGTGACAGAATAATACAGCTCCCCATTAGGTACAGAAATTATACCATCAAGAAACAAGGAGTTCAATAAATTTCTAGACCTGTATATCTTTATTATACAGTTCTGACAGTAGGATTTGGTCATTTGTAGGGCCAGCATCCTCTATGAGCTACTATTGAAAAGAGACAACCAACATGCAACATGATTCCTATAACCAAGAGAAAATAAAAGGGACCAGTGAGGAGACAATCACTGGAGAAAGCCTTTCTGGAGAAAACATGAGATCCAGGGCCAGCAGAAGCCCCAACATCCCAGTGTCTTATTTCCAAAGTAGAAGCTACGGACACAGGCACCAGCTTCAGAGCAGAGCTTTATGGGGACAGCTTTTGAAGATTTTAATGTGGGTTAGGGTGAAAAAAGGAGATGCAAATCCCAAAATACTTTTCTCATTTTGCCCCAAGAAGTTGCTCACCAGGTATCTAGAGGATGGGCTTTGCTGCCTACCAGCTACCACTGTTTCTCTATGACTCACAGATCATCTTGTCACCTCACCAGCCATGCATCACTGTCCATTTTAATTATATGGAAATGACTGAAATTTCCATTGCTAAGAAGCATCTTGCCTAAAATTTCTATGTAGCTTGAGAATCTCAGTCTGCAACTGAGACATGCTATTGCCACCACCACCTAGGCTCTTTGCTCAGGTTCATGTAGAAAGGTGAGGGTAAACACTGGATTAAATTCAGGCACTTCTCTCCCCAAGAAGTGTCTTCTCAGCTTTGTAAATACACTCCAAAATACTGCTTATCTATTATTTCCCTCATTTTTCCCTTAATTTTAATTTATTCAAATCTATTAGAATTTGTGAGTAGTTTCCAGTCAAATAGGATGCTAGTATTTTTAATAATGGAACCAATTATGCTCCAAATACAAGTATAAAGAGATGAAAAATTTCTATTTTACTCCTAATTTACTCACTTGATGGAGACTCAAGTTCCTTTGTATCTTCCTCTTTTTCCTCTTCTTTGGATTCATCCAATTCTTTGCTGTATTCTACTGGAGACTGGTTCACTTGTTCTTCACTATGAGCATTCTGCTCATCCACAACTGTTATTCAGAGAAAAGACAAAGTTTCAAAGATTCTAAAGAAAAACTGCATACACTGAAATAAGCACTTTTTTTGGTAGCTTTTAGTTTTAAAATATCAACAAGAGAGTTCTATCGTCAATTCAGTGAGAGTCAGTCAAGTCTTTACCAGTCGATAAAGATTTACTGTCAGAAATTTTCATTTTGTGGAGGCTAATAGTTAAAAGAAATGTACTTCTATATGTGCACACACATACATACATAAGTATTCACACATGCAGTCATCAACATTCAAATAAGCTGCATTTCTTTTCCTTGCAGCTTGTAATAAGCACATAATTTTATCTATGTAAGGATATAGAAATCAAATTTTATAATGAAAACTTGTTCCATTTTGACAAACAAACATCATTATCCTATCCTATTCTACTGGTCTGGATCAAAATGTTGCTGATGTGCACCTTTTTCAGCTTGTTCAATGATCTGCCTCACAGCCTTCTTCAAGCTGTTTGCTCGGAGCATTAACTGCTCCCTTGGTTTGAAGAGCTTCTGGGAAGATTTCGAGACACACTCTGCTAATTGCTCTTTACTTTCAGACAAGGATTCTTCACTTGAGAACTCCTCTGGCTCTTCTTCCACAATGGGAGGAGCAATGCCTGGGAGAATGGGAGTAGCCTGGGCTTCTGTGTGAAGAGCCTGGAGCAATAGGTCCAGCTTTTCATTTAACTCTGAGCACTAAGACAAAGTAGAAAAGACACACACACGTCAATCAAAAAAAAAATTCAACATTGAACATGTGAATATTTTCAGGAAATACAACACCAGATTATATTTGAAACTGTAGGTGTCTTTAGTGTCTATGTAATTCCTCATGTAAAATCCAAACCCAGGTTCAACACTTCAGAATGTCAGATTATGAGTAGGTCTGCATGGGCTTTTTGCAGACCCCGTGACACTCAACCAGATTAGAGCAATTATAATAAAAACCTCCTACACTTAGATTCAAATAACACTCCATGCTAATGAGTGTTATTTGAATCTAACACTCAGCCTGCCCCATAACTGCACGGATTACATCCTACTCCTACTCCTCTTGCAATGATTTGCAGCACAGAAAACCATCAGAAGTTTGGCCATACATGGGTGTTCAGTGCCCTAATTTTGAGAGGTATCTATCAGCTGTTAGACTGAGACACATGGGGCTGTTCTTGCCATTCAGCTGTATATTTGAGCAAGTGAGTTGTCACAGAGCAAGCAGCTCAAGCCAGAATCAGACACTGTCAAATGCCTCTCCCCAACACTAAGTAATTTTTCTCTCTAGGTACACAGAGAAAAAAAAGATTTTCTGAGCCTAAGAGAAAGCACTCTCTAGCCTTGAAATGGTTAAAAACTAATTTTCTAAAATGTGCATTGGATAGAAACATGAACCACAAATTGCCACTTAGCAAGTACATTTTCTTACTCTGGTATTGTCAAGGACTTTATTTTCTTCTTTTCAGCTCATGTAAATTTTGTGTCTCATACCAAATCCTACTGTTGTTTTCTTTCCCAATGTTTTTGTAACATGATCTCTGTATTTTGCAGCTTAAACCACTATTTTTAACATTGTGGTCTGCTTCCCCTTCATTCTCGCAGCATACTCTTCATTATCCCACTGTTTTCCTGTAGCTAACTTAATCCCTAGAAGTATAACTAATGCAAAAAAACCCACCCTTTTATGTCTATGTATGCTACCATGAACTTTATCCTTTATGAAGAAAGAAAGTATAAACAGTTTAAAGGGATCTCAGAGTTTAAAGATGATTTGGAAATAATTAACTCTATGCAGTAAGAAGAGAAGAATTTTGAAGTGACTGGGTGAAATGAAAACCAAGCTGGGCATTCTAGAGCAATGTGAAAATGAAACATCCATGAGCTATAAACTCTAAGAACCCAACAACTTTAAACCTGAACATAGTCATAGTCTTACTTTAATGGCCATGGCATCAGCTTCCTCTGCATTTTCCGTTGGTTTTTCATAAGTCTTCCCTATTTTGGCAACAAAGTCCTTTACAGTTTCACATAAAATTCTTCAGATAAAAAAAGGAGAGGGGAATAAATTAAATGAAATAAAATAGGTATGTTTTGAATATTAAATTCTTACAGCAATTTATTTTTATGTACACCGTTATAAATCACTCTTTTTGGAAACTGAACTCCATGATCATACTTGCAAATCAGATGACACTCTTTTCAATAGCTTCCAAAATCGAAGTGATAAGCTTTAAAATAAGAACTCTTTCACTTAAGCCTTGGCATACATTGTATTTCAGCCTCTTACCTAAAATTAACATGACTTATTTTATCCATTCCTTTGCTTGTACACTTTCCCTACAAGAGACCTTAGCAAACTTGCATTCAATTTGGTAACTTCCCATGCAAAGTTGGAGCTAAAAAGCCGTGGAGAAAATCTACTGACTTTAAGGGAGCACTTCTTAGATGAAAGCATATGGCCACATACATGCCCATTGCACAGCTCGTGTTTTTGAACCAACCCTGAAGCTTATCTGTGCAAACTACAGTGGCTGCAATGAATTTTCACTGTGTAAATCAGAAAAAGACTTGGTTCTTGTTACCTGCACTGCAGACAGACAGCAAACTTACTAATGAAGTGCCAATAATTGCTTAGTACTGTTCATTTGGTTGACATTTTTCTGACAGAAATTAAACAGATTTAACAAGGTACAGAACAAATTTAGAATCTGGAGTTAATAATATCCTGCAGTTTTATCTTCTACATATGCTATATATAGTTTAAAAATGAAATTTTGTTAACTTGCTTTTACAAGAAAAAAAAAAAAAGATGTAATGCTATTCAGATGTATTTTAAAAGATTCCATGAGTAGTCTTTTGCATATTGCAAAACGCAAGATGTTTTTTCATAGAGAAGGTATACACAGAACAGCTCTGACTTCAGATTATGTCCATGATTTGCCAAATTTCTCTCATTTCAAGATGTTTCAATTCGGGGAAAATATCCCATTAATATCGTAGATCAGTATTGATTGAACTGATATAGACTGGAATACAGCAAAGCTACCTGAGCTGAAGTTCTGCTTCACACTGATGAAATTGTTTGTCCTCTAAACATATGCATTACAACAAATAGCCAGAAGGAATGCAGTGTGAAGCAGATCACATCTTTGCATTATTTAGTTTCATATTTAAGCCACGCATGGATTTGGAATGATTTAACACCATTTTATATAGATAATGTGTGATTATTGCTTTAATTTAGAATGAAGCCATCCATTACAACTGCACCATCTAAAAATTTTGCAGAAAAGAAATCCACTCTAAAAGACATAAATCAAGATATATTAAGCCAAGCCAGTTGGCCATCCATAAGAAAATCAGGCTTAGACAGAATGCTATTATGGTGATGATGTTACATGGGGAATTTATCCCCCACATAGTACATAAAACTAATTGACTCACTTGGCAGATGATATGACAACTGAATGCTGATCAGAATTGAGAATCTTTGCAAGATGAGCAGCAACTGAATCCTCATAAGCAGATATCTGAAAACAGAAAGAAAAGAGACTTCATTCCAGCAGTTTAACACCAAGTAGTGGGTTTAAACACCTCAAAAATAGCAGGATTTCCATTTCAGATCTAATACAAGACCAAGTGTCTGGCAACAAAGATTCTATGTGCATACTGTATTTTATGTACTAGATTTTAAATATTCCAAGTTGGACTGCATCTGAGATCTTGCTCCACCATTCTTTTCCTACTGTAGAGAAAACATTATTTCTAGGCTAAAATCAGTCTGTGAGGCAGAAAATAATTTACCTTCTCAGATTCATAACAACCTACACTATTATAATCTAATATCTTTTACTTCTAAAATAAGTAAGGCTTTCCTCAAATAAAGTGCTCAATGAGAAAAAGAATAAATTTAAAGTTTGCAGTTATGATCTGGAATTTTCACTTTACTGTCAGGTGGACTCTCACGGACAGGGGGTACCTCACAAACCACAACTGACAAAGGCTGCCAAATTTGTATAATGTTATCAAAAACCAATCCTCAAGGAGCAACCCATTTAGGGCTTAGCCTTTACAAGAACATTAAAAATTACAAATTAAAAAATACTAAGGAAAATATTTGGACTGGATCAAAAATGAATCCTCACACACCATATCTTATCTCAAAATAGCTCTGAGTCCAATTTTAAAAGAAAATTTTAACAAAAGTCCAAATCCAAAGCTAAAAATAAATGCAGTTCTAACAGCTCCCTTTAAGAATCTCTTGAAATCTCTTACAATGCTTTTGTTATTTATTTTGGACAGACAGATATATCACTTCAGTTTTTTCTCCTAAAACCCAGCCTTCATTGTAGGACTCTGACATTGAATCAGTTTTCATTTCAAAGGAGAAAACAAAATATAAACACCTGATCTGTAAGAATTAACTAGTTTTTCAAACATCAGTACAAGATTTCTGGAAATCAAGTGGAATTAGTCTCCAGAAACTGCAAGAGGAAGGGAGGGGAAAATAAAACGAATGAAATACGTACTTCCATTTGCTTTGCAAACTGTGGTATAATCCAACACCTACTATAAGGTTAATTTTTTTTTTTTTTTCTGAAATAGCTTAACTCAGTAAACAATGTAAAAACCCCATTCAAATAGATATTGAACAGGGTACTCAAAATCAAACAGTTTTGTCCAACTCAAGTAATGACAGGTATTATAGCCTACAGAATACATTTTCTAAAAAGAAGTTTTATATGAGCAAGCAGTTCCTTCCATTTTCAGAATGGGCTAAAAAAAGTTTCAAAGCCAGAAATAACTGGAACAAAATGATGATGAAGACACACTTGAAAATTTTAACTGTCTTGAAAAATTAGGGGTGATAAAGCCTTAATCTGCATTGCTGACATCAGAAGCAGAGCTGTGTGCAAAGCAGCCCCCTTAAAATCTCAGCCTCTTTGCATCTCTTTATCCAGCAATCCATCAAAGGTTATAACCTCCTTGCCAATTAAAAGAGCCTGAATAATTAAATTGTTCAAGAGACTGCTGATTAATTATGGCTTCTCAAGTACTTTTGAGCTACAGTTGATATGCATTAACTTTCTTGGGAATATATTATTTTCTCCTTTTCAGTCAAAATTTTCATGCCAATTAATTTGATTAAAGCATCTCCCTCTCTCAAAACTGAAACCTCATCAGCTAGTACAAGCAAAATTCTAGTCTGGAAGACAGACTAAGCTTTTCTTTGATGAAGCTTAGGATTTTGAGCTCTCTCAAAGAACAAAGAGAAAGTTGGGCGATATCACCTGATCAAACTCAAGCTGCAAAATCTTCTGTCTTTAGGAATACAGCCCTTGCCTCCAAAATGCTGGGGGCTTTTTTTCAATGCTTAATCCAAACTCAACATAGCAGACATTTGCTTTTATATATTAAAAAAATACCTTATTTTACAAATAATTATGTATATTATCATAGTATATATATTATTATACAGTAATATAGCACTTTATTATATTACTATATTAAAAATTCTATATAATATAGAATAACATGTAAGAATTATCTAAAATATATAGTATTATTATATCACATAATAATATGACACTACATTACACTCTTGTCTAACATGATACATAAATAAGCTTTCTCATACATATTAAAATATACATATACATGCAGGAAGAAATTTTTCAGAAAGCTTTGCTGTAGACTCCTTTTCTTCATTCCTTCTCGGCAAATAATACAGAACTGGAAACATTACTTGCTTGAGATATACAGCAAGAAAAGGCCTTAGTTCAGTTACAAGATCTCAAAACACCTATTTTTCACACAAATGCTTCAGTTATGGCTACTGACATCCCAGGAGTGCCAAGTTAAGTACACAAAACAACAAAACAAAAGTAAAAGTGCACCTGGCACTCCTCTGACTCTTCTGCTGTCGCAGGAAGAATAGAAGGCTTTGCTGGTAATTTCAGTTCATATGACATTATACTCCACCTGAAAGAAACATAAGTTTCCAGACTGTTAGTTTTACATTCTCTCTACTATATTAACAAAAAGAAAATTCATTGTCACACCACAGAATAGCTATGTATAAAAAAAAAAGCAGCTTAATTTGTAGTTGTAAACTATATTGGGTGACCTAACTGAGATTAAAGGTAATTATTTGTTTTATTGCTCAGATTATTTTTAGTGATTTGACTATCAGTCTCATTTGTTAAAAAAATACATGGGTCATTCAGTATAGGCAATAAAGATTTTCTGGAACAAAACCATTCACGTTACAAAAGAATTTGTGCAAACATGCTACATAAGTCAAAGGAAACTAGACACCTTCCTAAAGAAAAATCTTTAAGGTGACATTAGCATTCCATCTCAACTAGAGGAGGCAGCATGAAAAAGCAAATGATGAAGTGTCTTCCTTGACATATATATATATATTTTTTTGTCTGGTACAGGACAGCACTTGACAGCACAGATAGTATGAAACCACTAATAGCAACAACATCTTTCAAAGTCTGCTGAAAAGAACACGTAATCACTGCAGATGGGCCTTGGGAGCAAGTCCACTGAAATTAGACCAAAAAATGAAACAGAGGATTTTTTCACTACAGAAAAAGGGAAACATGATTTAATCTACAAGTTGTTCAGAATCTGAGGATCAGTAACAAGCATTTCTCTACATACTTCGCAGTAAAGCAATCAAGTAGTCTGCAGAAAAGCTTAAAATAAAAAAGGCTTTTTTCTCTACTTCATAAAAATAACCTAAAGTAAAATCCCTTATGATGACATTCAAGTGTTTTGTAACTAGAGCAAGAACAGAAACACTCATGAGAGAAAGGAACAGCATAAGAAATACTCCTCTCAAAAGCAGTGCTAGACTTACATTGGAACAACATCACCATCATCATGTCTGATTTTTTTTTTAAATAGGGATTGCTGCTTTCCTTTATGGATGAAAATAGCACGAAACAAGGAGTGGTAAGATCTCATTTTTTTGACAAAGAGAAAGCCTCAAACAGAAGTATTAGTCATGGATCCAATTAGCCCAGCATCTTGTCAACAGCTGATGCCTCAGGAAAGGGTGAAAGCACTCAAGGTGAGTTTTCCTCACATCCAAGGACAGAGAGCTCAATTGTTTTCTAAATAAAGATGCAACCATTAATGGTGTCTAATAAGCATGCATAGAGTCCATAAAATTGCTCAAATCAGTTTTGAACAGACACCATTTCTTAATGATCATATCTTCTTGTAAGAGGCAGTTATGCAGGTCCTTCAACTGTGCAATGTGCATATCTGCTGTCAACTTTTGAACATGTTTGGACAGCACACTTCCCAGTTCCATCAACCATTCATCCCTCTGACTCTTTAGCTTAAAAAGCAGGCTAAAGGGCTGTCCCAATTACAACTGCAGCTTCCTTCATGATTAAGACCTGCACTTAACCAAAACCCACCGAACACCAAGTCTCCAAGATGGATTTTAGGCCATTGGAAACCCAAATAAATACAATTTAAATCTCATTGTAAGTGATGTATAAGCACATTTACTTTTACCTGTCTAACATTTTTGTGCTGGCTCGTTCAAGCTTTTCCAAAATTTGAGGAAGCTGTGTATCATCATCACAGGATCCTCCCCAACCAAGGACACGAGCAAGGTCATTTCCAGTACCAAGAGGTAACACTCCCAACTGACACTGAAACACAACACAGGAACAAATCTACTATTGAAAACTAGAAAGAAAATACAAATGGTTACAAATGCATGCTATTTCAATCAACAAATGTTACTTTCATAGATGATGTCTAAAGGCTGAAAGTCAAATTGTGCTATTCTGCTACAATTCATCCTGTTTATAACCATGAAAACCTTCATTAAACAGTAACTATTGAGTTTACCTCATACACAGAGATACAACAAATAACCAAGCCAAGGAAAAGGTAAGCACACAAAATTAAGCCTAGCCAGTCTAGGAGAGGAAAGTAAATATGCACACTTGCCTGCTTGTGCAAGCTGAGCTTATCAATTTCTGACAAGACCCAACCCACGCTTCCATCGCCACCACACACAAGGATCCTGAAGTTGTCAAACTTCTGAAATAATCGCAAACTGCAGAGAAAATGCAGAGCTAGTTACATCCATTAGCAAGAGAGCAGTGACATTCATTAGCAATTGTTACAAGAAAATATTATACACAGCATTTTTATGATCCTTTTATTGTTGTGGGGTATGGGGATACAACCATCTACCTAATTAACCTATCTGCAGCCCATCTGTCACTGTATATTCCACTTATATTGACATTTCTGATAAATAACATGCCAAGTTATTATTTAAAAAAATCCCTTGATATTGTTTTCAGGATTTTATAAATCCAATTTTATTGATCTTATTAATATTTTTTAAAAAATTAAGTGATAAAATTGCCACTGCTCCATGCTTCTCACTTCAGCCAGAAGCATAGTGCACCACTGGGGATTTTTCACAAGAAAAGGTAAAGACAGAATGACAGGATGTGCTCCACAATACAAGTGGGCTTTTGTCAGCAGGGGGATAACTAAATGTAAGGACCATTGAGAGCAATTCTTAAACATAAGGTGATCACAAAAATACAAGAAAAAATAATACAAGTATTTCATATTATATCCTTAAAGCCATATGCTGCTTTGCTACCTATTGGTCTTCCTCCTGTTCTCTGACTTTTAACACCTCCAGAATATAACATTTGGACAGTACAGAAAAGGAGGACAAGAGAGACAGAAAATGCAGAAAGGTGAGACATAGAAGAAACAGGAATGAGATGTGAAGAAACAGCCAAGAGGTAAAAACAACAGGGACTTTAAAAACAAATAAATAATAAAAATAAGAAATTGGAAATATGAACTCTTAAAATACTAAAAACAAATATATTTATTTTTAATGCATGTTATTTTCCAGAATATTAATAATTTCTGAACCATTTCTAAAAGGAAACATTTTTGAAGCATTTGTATATTTTCTAGAGAAAATAATGTCACTTGATTACGATGGGCACATACCTATTCAGAACAAAAGAAGCAGATATTTAAGAGGAAACAAAGTTGATACCAGAGCAATTTATCTTATCCTGAGAAAAAGGAGAAAACCCCTAGAAATACACTGTCTCATAGAATGCACCTCTGTTTTTTAGATCAGCTAGAAAGAAAGAAGTGCGACCTGATGTGATGGAATAACTGCTAAATTATTCCTCTCCTTGGAAACTCTGGGAGGAGTACTTAAAGAACCCAACATGAACTGCAATTTCTGTGCAAAATCAAAATGAGCCACCTCAACCATGCTAGAGCTATATGTAGGAAGGGAACTTACAAACATGTTTTTCAGACTGTCTCCTTTCAAAGACTGTCTAATCAATTAAGACAAATGTTATATGACATTATAATTACACATACAAAATGCTAGCTAAAAGTGACTTAGATTCAACTCAAATTATCAGGGTTATAATGAAAAGAATATTACAATTCAAAGAGTTACGATATGACATGTCCATAACACACAGTATCAATTATTATAATCCACAGCTGTAATTGATTATATTTGTATTATTTATGCACTGCTTGAATTGAATTTTTGTGGATTTGTTTCATCTACTTTTTATCATTAAATATAATTCTTTGTCTTCAAGAGTACAAAAATTAATTCTTTGTCTTCAAGAGTACAAAAATTAGTGCTTCTAGTTGCTGTAACTGAAACTATTAGGCCATTTAACCACATCACTATGTCTGAGTGTGAATTGAGTTAGGCAACAGAAATATAGGCACAAATTAATCTTCATGAATGTGCAAAGATGCGTGAGTTGTGGCTACCACTATGCAAATTCCAACACTATCTCTCCAACAATCAATCCTTAGATTTTGGGGAGAAATGCCTGGTGATTTTAATTGTGTTCTTGCTCCAAATTCTGTGGGATGGTCATTTTCTTGACTATTTGCATATGTTGCATAAACCATATTTTGGATATGGCTTTCACATGAAAAGTTTTTCATGTACTTGTTCATTACCCACTGCAGACCCCTCCTGCTGACATTTGTCTTCAGAATTTTAAGATACAGAGCACATTTGGACAATAGTTTTATTCCACAGCTACATACAAAAAGGTCAGAGGAATATCAGAATTATGCATGTGAAATGGAAGAAAAGCACCTGGGCAACTGTGTATAGAGCCAAAATCAAAGTTCCTGTGATACAGGAAAACATTTGAACGTTTATAGCAGTTTTGAGCCTTACCAGATTACAGAAGTCAAAGCTAGCCAAGAGCTTTTGGGTTTGAATTTTCAAGCTTTTGTAGAAGTAAAATGTTATCCTACAACCCCTTCAAGCACCAGAATTTATTTTGAAATTCTGCTGTCTCTTAGATTTTAATTAGGAAGTCAGAGTAGATATTTGTGGTAGAATTATAGCAACAAGGGGATATAATACTATAAAAAACAAGGGGAATATAACACTACACTTAGCACCTAATTCCCTTGTGGAAAGGCTTGCTCAAGATTTCCAAGGTCATTACCCTAAGTGAGGTCCTCCATTCATTAAATCGAAGACCTGAGCTGGATTTAACGACTGTTTGAATCGACGAAGAAACTTTACTCCCTGATTGTCTCCACTCTTTGAGTTAACAAAAACTAAAAGAGGACTGGCACAGGATGGCGGGCATGTGGCTTTCCAGAAACCTGTAAACATAGTTAGAAAGAATGAAATAAATAAGGTTTCCTAATATGAACAACACAAAAAGAAATCATGGGAAAGAGGAAGATAGGGATGAAGGACAAAAGGAGTACATTTTATCATGCATAATGTAAATGCTAAACTGAGTATTAGTCCTGCAAGGAAAACATAATTGAACCAAGATTTACTAGCCTATTTTTTTTCCTTTTGGTTCTGGTATTTTCAGTGCCTAGATTTAGTAAAATCCTGAAGACAATAGCTTTATTATTTTTCAACTGCTATTAACCTTTTAGAATACTTCTTAAATCTCATCTTCACAGATTATCGCATAATTGAATATATATTTTAGTTACAAGTGTTTGGTTTTCAATCTTCTTTTGCTTTAATTTTACTGGGTTGAACTGGATCATTCATGTCTGTTTGAACTTTTTAAGAGCACTCACAGATTTTAAAAGTTACTTGTACTCAGTTCCTCCCAGGAGGAGAGACTTCATGTAAGAGCCTTTTTTCAGGCTGAGGTTACACTATAAAGTAGTGTAACAGAAGACCTTCAGCTGTGTTTCAAAGCTTATTAAAGACAGTGCAGGTCTTAACTAATTACAGCAGGCTCTCTACAAAGTCCTTAGTCAGAAGCACTAATGTGACACTGTTGTTGCTAACATGACCATCCATGGAGGTAATGGTTTCCCAGCAACACTTCAAAATCAGACATCACATGTATAGGTTTTGACATTTGTCTCCGGCAGTATTAAAATTATTATGTTGTTTTCAATTACTAAAAAAAATACTAAAGCTACAAATAAAAAATTTCATTAAGGGATGCTAATTTAATTCCACATTATAATAATGTCTAATTTCAAGTAAGGTTTGATTAATTAATTTAAATGCCAAGAAAACTAACTTCACATATTGAACAATCTTCCTGGCATGAGTAATAAATGACAGCATGATGTCTAAGACACCACAAACCAAATAAATAGAGTGAATATCTGCAGCATACAAATAACTTTTACTAACTTCATGTAAAAAAATTCATTGAATTACATTCAAATTGTTGGTCTACTTTGCCATCAACACAAACTATAAAATTAAAGCAGTTAAGATTTTGTGGTATTTCTTTTTTAAATCCACTCTCTGCCTTGAAATGCAGTCTCCCACTGTTATGTGTCTCTATCCTGAACCACCAAAAAGTATCTTTGAGTTTTGGGCATTTTCTGGGTTTTTATCTGTGCATTGCAGGATTTTTACGCTGCTTGTATTTTAAAAATATAAATTAGAGAAGCTACGGAAGCAATTCCTCTCTTAAGCCTGGTAAAGTTGTTGGATCTGAGCTGTTCAGCTAGCTTATCTCTGCATAACACAAAATTACCCAAAATCTGAGAACTCACAGAAGGAGTGGTGTATGCCAGGCAGGCATCAGCCCACTTCATCTGAGGACTCTGATCATTCACTCGAAATGTTTGTAAGCGTCATAAGTAAAAGGGCAGAAAATTTCTGCTGGGGCAACTTTAAAAAACATGACAATACAATAATTCTCTAAAAATCTACACAGAAAATTATACTTCTCTCTAAATTTGCCGAGTGCATTCACCTGCTCAGCAGAAGGATTTTTAGCCTTGTTAATTTGCATGGATCTCAATAGGCACTGGAAGTCCAGAGGTACCACTGAACACACTACAGTACTACGTACCATCAGAGTCTATACTGTTTAGTGCTGTTGGAGGGATGATCGATACCTTACATTGGCCAAGTGGACATTTTCGAGGATACAGATCTTTACAGGCCGTGTGAACCTACAAAAGAAACAAAAAATTGTTTTCCTTCAGCAGAATTTTGAGGTGAAAATACAACTGATACTATGTTATCTATGTAGCAAAAATGGACTCATATATAACATTTGGGGGTTGAGGGAAAAGGAGTGAACCTAGGGAAAAAACCCAAATGTTCAACCACAGAGCCTCGTCACTATTTCAAGAAAACATTATTTTGGAGAACTTCAGCTTCCCCTATAGCAGATAAGAATTATCCTTTCAATGGAATCACTTGCCCCATCCCAAAGCTGGGCCCAATAAACTCCATATTGTAAAGGTCTCTTCCACAGATATTGGAAAGAAAGGCACATGCAGAGGTGGCTGCATTTCACCTAAATTTCAAGCCAGCTCTGGAGATGCCAATCATTTCCTGCTGCTCACACACAGAGCCTTGGACACTTCTCTGCCACAAGCTTCAACAATAAATAAACTTTTGACTCACATAAGAAACACATCTTTTTAGACAAGTTGATAAAATTAAGAGAAAACTATATATTAGGGAAAGAGTGAGTTAGAGAATTTCAATCAGCAACCTACAGATTGCCCTGAAGAAGAGAAAGTCAAGATTTTGCAGTAATAAACAAGTTACTACATTAATATTAATAGATATTAATATAACATATTACTAAAATATTAATAGGGCAATAGCTACTATAAGAAATACAAGAAGGTAACATATGATTATTAGGTGTAAAGAGCAGGCACCTGGACATTCAGTTTACAGCTAGAAGTAAGCAGAGAAAACACATTGGATACCTATTAAAGAAAAGCTGCATCTGTGGGTGTATTAAGAATTAACTGTGCAAGTAGGACAGTCATCAGAAGTTCTGAATGCTTGAGAGACCTGAGTTTGCAGAAGCTGCCTGCTCCTATTTAATCCAAATGCTGGTTGTGAAACAACAAAACAAAAATAATGGCAAGCAATAAAGCTGTCAAACTGCGAGATGCTTGGATGTGGTTCAGCACACCTACCATAGCTTTACACCAAAGGCACTTCCAATCTTGCAGGCGTAGAACACTGCCACAAGTCTTGTCGCAGACTGCGCATTTGGCACTGACGGGCAGGTTTCCCTCTAACCACTGGTGAGGCATAGCTATCTGTGGAGAAGGAGTCATTAGAGTTAAATACCCAGAAAGAGAAATTAAAGGCTTTTGTCTCTCAAATATAGGTGGATTCAAACTATTTCTCACAGCTGTGCCCTTTCATCAAAGAAGCAGGTATGCTGGTCAGCCAGGATAAGGGATACTGATGCTCAGAAGGCAACAGCGATGAATGGACCACTCCACATGCTAGGAAGAAAACATGACACCTGAAGAAAGGTGTCTCACTCATGGCAGTGACTAACCATAACACAACGGGGCAGTTAAGTCCAGAGACTCCATCACACAAAAAAGTTCCCACTCGGTTATGCTGACTACATGACATAAACCAATAAAAAATACCTAAAATTCATAAAAATAGGCAGAACAGCAGAATTCCTCTGTTGCTTCACTTACCCACTCACCATGGCTGGTTAAGTCACAGCTCTATAAAGCAGTCCCAAATGCAGTGCAAACCTTTACTCAGTGCACTCTTTGTCCCATTAATACCATGGGCAACTCAGGACACTCAGGTGTTCAACTTAGTACCAGCCTTCTAGGAAGAAGCTTCACACCCGTGGTTCATACACAGCTGTGTTTGTAAAAATAGTCCATTTATCACAATCAACCTCTCAAAAGCTTTTTCTGTTTCTCCTGCTATTTTTGAAATTCCTGCTTTCATCACCAAAACCCCTCCCAATTCAGTGAATTCCAAACGGCCCTCCTGGGGAATTGCTCCAGGTGAAGAGGACAAAAAATAGATTGCCCAAACAGCATGGTAACGGTGTGAAAAACCACCTGTGCTTAAGAGCAGTAGGAACTTCTGGGAGCAATTCTCCAGCTGCAGAGTTTTTCCACATGTGGCCTTTAAAACCTTGTAATACATCTGCAGTCTAGCGCCCACAGTTGTAGACTTGTCTTGTGATTTAGGAATACAACTTTTGCTCTAAGTAGCATGTTAATCCTTGAACAGTGTTCAGGGAAATAGCCACCTGCCATTAATTTCAACGGGTCACACGGCAATATTTCTGTGGTTGGGCTTTTTTTTTCCCTAAAAAAGAAACAGCTTTGGAAAATAATGTAAATATGAATAGTACTTACACCATCTTCATCTTCAATGATATCTTTTCCAATTGAGGCTAATGTAGTCCATTTGCAGTTATTTGTTGCTCGGACAGCACATCTTTTATGTGCTTTAAACTTACACACTGCAAGACACAGATAAACATATATATCCTGTCTTATTTCCTGTATTTCAGTGATACACACCTTTTAAAAATTTAAACACAGACATCCCATAAAATAGCCAAGTTCATGTCACTTAGTGTTGCATACACGACACAAAACAACTAAAAGAACAATTTAAAAGAGAAAGTTCATAATCGCTCCAGCTTTAACTCTCTGAACTGGGTTTAACTGCTTAGCTGTAGCCCATGCTAAGTGTGCCCTGAAATCCACATCAGTCCCCATTTTTTCAGGTGCAAGGTACAATATATGTGTAACTATGAGTTTGCCTTTTCCAATCCTCCAGCAACATGACTCAGATATCTGACTTAAATTTTTCAGGAAGTCATGGGAGGGAGTTTTACAAAAGTATTTCAGATCAGGAGCTCTGCTTCTCTGCCCAAAAGATGCCTTTGGGGCACCATGCTGGGCCTATTTATCTCAGAACATGAGAAAGTGAAGGGTTTATATGGTGATATTTTTATTCAGGATACTGGGGATTACAAAATTTTCCAAGAGCCTATATCAAATCAAGAAGAACCTTACTTTTTACTGCATTCTTTGTTAAAAATCTGCTAATTGGAACACCCAGCACAAGTGTGTAGTTAGGCAGACATTCTGACAACTTAATAACTATTTGAATTTTGTTCAACTTAATTAATATGCCTAGGTAATGATACCATATTAGACCAAACAGACTGACGCACCCAAACTGTCGGTATTTCTTCTACTGGAAGTGCATGATGTAATTCTATTTAGAGTGCATTATATAAATTATTTTGGCAAAGACCATTAAAGGTTTATGAGAACTAGCCAAAAGATCAGAAGTAGTAGCCTCTGTTCAAACAAATATTTGACAGGAAATTATCGAGGCTTTGGCCCATTGCTTATCTACCATTAAAAAACATTAAGCCATGGTACAAAATGTCTTGTGAATAATAAATTTCCCATTTTAATTCCACTGATCCATTGCCAGATCAATTTAAAAAGTGAATTGGGACTATGCAAGCAACATCTGAGTTTGAGAGCAAACCTCACTTCTGGGAGATGTGTGAAAGTAAGTGCTCATCTCTCACTTTGTTATTTTCTAGAAAGAAAGAGAAGGAAAGAAAACAAAGTTTCATTGCTTTTACAGGAACTCCCCCAGTCATTTCAAAAAGTAGAATTCCTATAATCATAGAATTATTTGGGTTGAAAGAGACATTTAAAGATCATTTAGTTCCAACCTCCCCTGCTGTGAACTGGGACATCTTTTACTAAACCACGTTGCTCAGAGTTCCATTCAGCCTGGCCTTGAACACTTTCAGGGATGGAGAGTTCACAGCTTCTCTGGGTAACCAGTGTGTCACCATTATCAGAGTAAAGAATTTTTTCTTGCTATCTAATCCCAAACCACTCTCAGTCTGAAGCCATTTCCCCCTGTTCTGTCCCTACTTGTCATTGTAAAAAGTCTCTCTCCATCTTTCTTGCAGGCTCCCTCCAGGTACTGGAAGGCTGCAATTACATCACCCCGAAGCCTTCTTTTTTCCAGGCTGAACAATCCCAACTCTCTCAGCCTTTCCTCACTGGAGAGGTGCTCCAGCCCTCTGATATCTCTATGGTCTTCCTACGGACTCACTCAAATAGGTCAATGACCCCCAACCTAAGAAAGGCATGGACCTACTGGAGCAAGACCAGCACAGACACAAAGCATGCAAATATCCCATAACTGTCAACTAACAGGGTAGACTCACTTTTTCTAAACAACTCACCATCACTCTCTGTGTTTGCCAACCTAAGCTGGTTCCAATCATCTAATGAAGCCAGCTCTCACAGAAGCACAGAAATAAAGGCTGTATTTTCAAGTGATGGACCATGAGCAGTTTTCACCATTTGAATGTTTCAGAGAAGACATGCCACTGAATTCAGCTCCCTACTCATAAATGATAAGCCTTTGATCTTGCTTTGCCACACAGATCAAAATACAACAAATCAGGGATGAGGGGAATAGAAAATTACAAATTACAAAGTAATAGGATGTACAAACCCTACTGAGATATGATTGAACTTGATCTTAGGAACCCTGTATTCAGCTTCTTTCTCAACAAGGCAAGGAGAAAATCAGTCCCAGGCTCTGAAGAACTGCAGGAAGCCACTCTATAGATGGCAAGTGACAGGTAATGTTTGCTTTTTAAGTATTGTAAATAACCTACCAACCAAATCTCAGATCAGACTCTTTGTGTCACATCCCCTGCAACCTCAGTATCATGAGGTTATGTTATAAACTCATAACTAACATAACTAACAAGTTATGTTAGTTATGAGTTTATATATATGAGTTTATGAGTTATGTTAGTCTGAACATTAAATACCACCAGCAACAATAACCTTAAGACACAGATGTAACTTGCAAGCAAAGACAGGAAAATTGTAATCAAACCTCAATATTAGTTACCACTATGACCTAACTTCTTTTGCCTCAGATTACACTGAATCCCATTCATGAATCAGTCTGATATCTGAAATCTTTCGGAAAACTAGGAGACAGATTACTAGACATCAACTGCTATTACTTCACCAATAAAAGTTAAAATATGAGAAAAGTCCAGTTACTCAGGAAACCTAACACTGCAATATAGTTTGTGAATGCAGGTGTGCAGTCGTTTGTTGTATGACCATACACTTTTAGAGAACAGGTACCTCAGTCATTGCATGCTATGAATGGTTCTCAACAGGATGGGGTTGCTCCATACTATGCTTCATAATAATTTTCAACAGGTATTTGCCTTATTGACTGAAAGCTAATGCAATGCTTTTTAGCCATCAATATTAATTTCTCATCAATATTAATTTTTAATTTTTAAAAATATTGTTGTTGTTGTTACACCCAGTAATGCTACTACTACTACAATGAAGATTTTTTTGCAATACTGTAAATCTTCAAAGCATCAAGGACTTCAGAACAGCTCCAACTGATTTTTGCAGTTATAGAAAACAGCATTTCTGTGATACAAGTTGCAGGTAAAAACAATGCACAACTACTGATTTGATCAAAAATCTTATTTAAATGTTTTCCCCAGCATCACAGAAGGGTACATATGATATAAAGTCACAGAATAGTTTTCTACTACTCCTTCATTCAAACAACAAACATCCCTTCCCTTTTTTGCTGCCTCATTCACTATTCACTCTCCAGACTGTGCAGAGAATGTGGTAGAAGTATCAGAGACAATGACTGTGCAAGTAGTGCCTGTACAATTCCCTGGGCAATGGGTAAGAACAACAGGGTTTTGTGGACAAAACCCCACAATCATAATGGAAAAAGACAAAGTGCACAAAGTGCATTTGCAGAGGTAATTTAATCCCAGTATTTTCTTACTGCTTGACTTCATCATCCTAAAGTGTTCTCACAACATTGTTCATTTGTCACAGGAGAGTGCAGTTTAAGAGAGAGGTTTCTTGCACTTAATAGCTTTACTTGATATTCAACAATCAAGATTCATGATAAACAAAATGCTACATGAAAAAAATAAATTTCTGAGACTAATCATAAAGGCAATGATCCACTGCCAATGACTTAGATAGAAATGCAGTATTGGTAAAGAGTAACTGAGGTTAAGAGAGCTCTTGAAGAGTTTTTGTAGATAACGATATATCACTCTTTAAGCTTCTTTGCCTAAACATTCCATATTGAAGCTAAAGTCTGAGGAGCATAAAAACCAAAACCGTTTCTTGGTTGAGCTAGTTTGGAATAGTTTCTAAAGCAAGGCACAGAGATCATAATTACTCTGTCCTAGTAAAGACTGGATGAACAATGCAGAGATCAGTCTTTTAGCCAGAGCAATGCAACACACAGACAATATTGGAAAAGTAGCTTATCTTTTGAGAAGACACAAAAGAAAGAACCTGTGGGAAGAACAGCACTGCATCTCAAAGGAGAGTCTGATTAATTTTTCTGAGAAGTCAATTGTTTGTTGAGCAGCAGCAAGAACAAAGTCTGGTTTGTTATAACTTACATCTTCGGACTGATATACTTATCAATTCTTTCACTTCTAAAAAGGTGCAAGTTCACACTAGTCTTTTACCTAGCAAAGACATTGATATATCATCTTTTTCTACACTGGTTTCCACAAGACTTAGGGTATCTTCAGGGTGGCCTGCAATTAATTTGGCCAACCTTTGCCAAAGGCTACTGGGACAGAAGGTGCTCTGAAGAAAAAAGTCACCCATCATCTCCCAAAGAAACACTGGAAAACAGCAGCGAATTTTTAAGAGAATAAAATATTACAGGACAACTAAACTAACAAAAAGTGCAAGATATCAGCAATTTGGTTTATTTTTGCCTATAGTTAAGAGTCAAGAATCAGACCAAAGACTCTAAGCCACTTTCAAGACAACTTGGTGTGCCAGTAGCCCAAACCACTAACAGGAGGAGGAGCTCAGTTATCTCTTGAAAGAGCTTCTCATGCTTTTCAGTAGAAGGCATAATAGAGTAGCCTGGGATCAATGACCACACAAATAATTGAATTTAATATAGATATAAATGGATTCCCAGTATAAAGCAGTGCTGGAGGTTTGATAAGCCAGGCATGAATATTTAAACAGGTTTTTAAAATTATGTAATGGGAAAAAGCAGCACAGAACAAGTCTGGGGAATTTTAAGACTCCAAACTTCCCAGATTGTCCTCTCAAATCAAAGAGACTGTGAATACAGGTAAGTTAAAGAAAAAAATAGATAATTAAATGCATTAGAAGTGTGCACAGCAGAAGCAAGTATCAAACAAAAATGCAGTTTTTAGGAGAAGAAATTAAGGATAATGGATTTTAACGTGTATACATAATTGCAGAGAAAGTATAAAATACCAGAGTAAAATAGTCAAATGATTTAGATTAGATATATAATTAAAGATCTTATTTTAGTTAAAAAAAATAAGAAAATAGATATAAAATATATTTTATTTTACTAAAAAAAAGAAGAAAATAGATATAAAATAGAAGCTAAGAAGTAAGAGGAGAAAAACATTAACAGACTAAAGAATATCACAGTATCTACATATAAAACATTCTAGGTCATACACGATTATGAAATGTGGAACAGTGAAAGGAAATCCAAATCACTTTCACAAGCTAATTGTAAAAACTGTCATCAGAACTGTGGATAAATGTAGCATTAGTTTGCCATAAATTATACAGAAAGGTGACAAACTCCAAACCTGGAAGTTATGGGAACTTCCCTAATGTAAAGTTAATGCCAACACTCTGTGTATTAAAAACATATTTAGATGCAAAATTAGACACTGAAAAGTGTAATAAAATGGTGATCTACAGACATTAACACTGATAATCTTGCAGTAGTAATTCTTGCTAAACATCCTTTATAAAATAGGTATAATACTAACTTAGGAATAGATAAATGCTTTATGAAAGTCCTTTCCTTTGCCTGTGCAAATATAACTGTATTTGTACACAGAGGCAATACAACTGCATTTTAGTTAAGCACACGATACTTCCATCTGCCAATATCAGACATTGGGAATACCGTAATTGCCTTTAAACTGTCCAAAGGACTTACACACAGAGGAAAACATACGCCAGAGAAGCTGGAAGTAACCAAGCTACTTCTAATTTCTACAAAACGGATTTGTCCTGTTCCTTGGCAACTGCACCATTAGCTACATTAAAAGCATGGACAATTCAGGACAGTGGGTTAATGTTTCCTTTGTAAGATTTCCTTAATACATGTTATTATCCTCAAGTATTGTAACAGCATCAATAACAGAAATGCATTTGCAGTTGGGTTACATACATCCAAAGAAATCAAATTATGAGTGGTGTAACTCTTTCCTGGGCAGTCAGCTATTTTAGTAATTAACTATCTCTATGTTTCATATATATCATAAGGTCACATGATGCTTTATTTTCTGCTGGCTCCTAAAACAAGCAGACTTGTTACCACTTTTCCACAGAACTTGCAGGAAAAAATAAATAAGCTGTTTCAGGTATATTATAATTAATTTGTTCATTAAATATTATTTATTCGGCTAAATGCTGAAGACTTAGCCACACATCCTTTTTCTTTGTGCTGGATTTCCCCCATTGAACCATCAATTGCAGTCAACTACATCTCTAGTCTCTCACAGAATGAGAGAATTTTTTAAGCAGTAAATCACTGTGTTCTGCAGGATCAGGCAGCAGCAATAGAGCGAATAAAAATTGGAGGGAAAGGGTCATAATACTTTGTTCAATGTTAAGATTTTTTTTAGATTTGGGGCAGAAAATACCATCATGATTTTTTTTATTTTTTTTTTTCTGAGAAGTGCTGATTCTGCAAACCAGTCAGACTATTTTGTTCCACACTTTTAATGCACAAATCAAATAAATCCTATCTTTTCTTGCAAACCCTCTCCCCTTTACACTCCAAACTGATTGCTGCAACAGAAAGAAGTGTTCTATTGAAAAAGGCACCTGGAGCAGCAGGAAGGTGAGGCAGATCATTAGCAGTCCCTCTGCCCAGAGGAGGGTCACTCTCATGTTTTCTCCCTCCAGGCTCTTTTGTTACTCATTATTGTCAGGATCATTACTCATACCGAACTTGCAGCCATCTGTCTACACACACAGCATGATAACCAAGGGGAAGCATTATTTTACCTTCACAAGACAGGCCGTGAGAAGTGACTCCAGAGAGGCTCTCTCTGCACACGTTACAGAAGGTAGGTCGGGCGTGGGAGCAGGCGTACCAGTTATGCATCCCTGAGAAATGTTCCACATTAAACTGTGCGGTCTAGTAAAGGAGAAGTTAAGACAAATTTGCAAGTACAGAACACAGCTACGGTGACTGACATTACTCATGGTTCCGTATTATGGGGGACAACAGTGAAACGCTCACCAAAAGGACTTTCCAAAGGGTATTAAGCCTGCTCTCCCTCCAAAATTCTAAACCAAAGTGTGATAATAAGCTCATATTTTGCTAGTGAAGTTCTCAACATGAAGCTTCACTCTGACATTAGACACACTTTTCACACTAAGGCGGGTGAATACTCCAGTTCTGTGTCCTGTAGCTTGATTTGTTGAGCTAGAACAGGTTGCACCAAGAGGGATGTCAGCTTACCTCATAGTGTTCTCTGGACTGAACAGACTTCAGAGAGCTTATCCAGTCCTCCATTTCTTTTCTGTTCTCAGCACACAATATTAGCCTCCTAAATGGAGTGATTATCTGAAAAAGACAATACATCCTGATTAATCCAGATAGAAAAAATCATGATAGACTATGATATTTAATATATTCTTCCCTGTGAGATGATGCAAAAGGATGACACGCCCTACGAGGCAAGATACTAAACAGTTAAAAATATTTTATTTAATGCCCTACCAACAACAAAAGAGTTTGCTTTTCCTTGTACAATTCCCAAGATTCAAATCAGGCTCTGGTACAGGTCTCTGAAATCTACATTGATCATTACCCCTTCTCAGCTCCTCATGCTCTGAGATTTAAATGCTCAAATGGCAGGCACTGAAATGCTAAAACAACCATTCTGGAAATTACTAATTGACTAAGACTGCAATCCTATTTCATAACTGCATCATAGCAACTGCAAGGTCCATTCCAATTGCTAGAGACAAAAGCATATCAAAATCAAAAGCCGGGAAGTCTTAAACAATCACAAAAGCTGTCATCATATTTCATTATCTTGTATATTGACAATATATTTACACAAATTTATACACACAAAAATTTAAAACAGCACTTTTTATATCCAATTATATCAACCCAGTATAAGAATACATATAAATCTTTCTAAAAAGGCACAGAGAACAAAAGCAAACAGTTGAAATCATATCCTACTAGGACAATTGAATGAATTCCTGGAACAAGTTGATGTTGGTCGTCTGGAGTAGGATTCTAAAAATCTGAAAATACTGTACTAAGGAGGTTCAGAGTAAAAGCTGCTCTCCCCTCTCCCTAAACAGTAGAAAAATAATCAAAATAACAGGAAGGCAGCAGAAACTGTATCAGCTAACTCCCACTGAAATTATTTTGAGCACTGCATTAAAATAGACAAAGCAGTTACTTACATGGAAAATAATTTAAAACAAGTACAAGAAAATAAAGTTATTTGTTTTGTTGTAGAAAGTCTGAAAAATACAATGAAATTCTTTATCAGCACTATGTGATATAGTGATTAATCTCTCACATAGTATGTATCACCAACACTTGCAAATTACTTAAATAAGTAAAGGACCCCTCAAAAATGATAATTCTTAGTATTTTAAATGCTACAAGCTAGACATTACAACATTTGCACTATATTAGTAAACACTTATCTACAGCTGCAGTTACTTACCCAATCCCTGCTGTAAATTGTCTCTAGCCTTGATTTGTCCAATCTACTCCTTCATTAAACTGAGCTGCACTTTAACATATCTCAGAGGCGACGTAACTGAAGTGCAGCAGGCTGCAAGTCACATGGAGGGGAGGCAAAAACCCTTTTGGCTTGCCTCTTTTTTTTTTCTTTTTTTTTTTTTTTTTAATGTACTCACTTCACATGGAAGGGAATAGTTTCTTTGTTTTCTGCTTCCTTCAATCTTGCTTAAGCTATTTAATAAGGTTTATTAGTAGCTCTCCATCGCTTTTCCTAAAGAACAGTTTCTGCAAAGAGCAATGCTTCTCTCATTAGTTTGGAGCCAAACAGATGCTTTATTACTTCAAAATGTTTTCCTAGACCAGGTCATCCAATGAAGCCAAGAAAAGTCAATAGATCATAATATAACCCTGGCTCCAACAAAAATCAGCATTCTGATTTTTTCTGAAATTTCCAGATTTCAGTGGATATAGAAATTTTATTTGGGCAAATACAAGCCACAGATTACTTCTTATTATATGGCATGAGATTATAATATAGATTAAATAATGATAAATCCACCCAAGACTCAGCACATTACGTCCATCCTTCTGCACAGTCATTACTGATTCTAACCAGTAATCAGACATTGTAAAATGCCACTAAGCAACAACAGCTGCATTTATTACTGAAAACTCCTGACTAATCTTGATCTTTTCAAGTAATATTTATATATATTACTACTGTTTCAATACTATTTGTCACAGAAATCAACTATGCACCCCTCCACCCTCTCCCCCAAAAATTAAGGCCCTGGTCCAGTTGTTCACACCCATTACCTAGTGGTAATGAAGACACCATTTGGTATCCAAAGTTTTGGCAGGGGAGGGGTGAATATGACAGAGGACCAGAACAGCAGATATAAATAACCAAGGTGGGACACCAAACTTCATCTCAAAATGCACTGCACACCCATTTTTTGGCAATCGAATCACATCACCAAATACTGCTAATCAAAGCATGTAAACATACCAGAAATTCATATATTCCACCTTCTTACAAAAATCAGAGTGCAAAAACTTAATAAAGTTCATAGCATTGCAACAGTCTAACAACTCAGTAGGATACTATCAATCACATGAATCAATTATATTATAGGATCAATTATTATTAGTGCTACAAAAATAAATTTGGAAGCTGGAAGACATACATATCTGTAAGTACAATAAAACAATATATTCTCTTTGATTTACATATTTGCAAAAACAAACTTCAAAAAGGTACCTGGTAACATAAAAAAAGACAAAATGCATAATATGCAAGAAGTATCAACAATGCTTGGAATTTTTCAAATAACATAAAATAAAATAGGAACTAAGAAGCCCATTTGGTTTCTCATCCACTTCAGTCTACAAAATCATGGAGAAAATGTACTCTTATTACATTTTAGACATTTCAAGTAACGTAAGAACTCAGGGAACCAAGGAAACTGTTAGCCAACAAGAAGTGGTTTTCCCTAAATGCAAAGCATTCTTTAAACTTGAAAAGTATTCCCAAAGGAGGCTGAGGAGATGAAAAGCAAAAATGTCCAAAAAGGCATTTGAAAAATGCATCAGAAATAAATGTTCCATATATAATAAAAGATAATACCTGAAATCTTCAACTTTCCAGGTCCTCAAAAATCCAATGAGTCAATGCTGAGAAGTGACTCAAGAGTAAGAATCGCTGTATATGCTCTGATGTTTCTACTTCATTCTTTAGTATCTGCTACTATTATTATACTTTGATTCAACATGATTTTAAGAGTTTTACACTACTCAGTATAGCTTTTCTTGCTTATCCTAAATTGAGATTGACTTCTTATTTGCATTTTTACAGATGGCATGCTTTCTTCTGAATGATTACACAATGCCACGATTAACTAAGTGGGATGTTTGAAGTTCATTCATTAAAGACAGCTGAACCTGTATACAGACATAATCAAAACCATTTTCCTGCCATGTAAATTTGAATTTAACTAGTAGTCTTATCTCATTGCATGTATTCATATTCTACTGACCCAAGTTAACATCTTTTCTTCAATTACATATTACCTTTTTGATCTTCACTGCTCCAAATACTACTATTTGCATATCATTCTGAATCTGCTGAATTTTTGACAGACAAGAAGAGAGAAAGAGAGAAAGAAAGAAAGAAAGAAAGAAAGAGTGAGAAAGAGAGAAAGAGAGAAAGAGAGAAAGAAAGAGAGAGAGATAGAGAGAGAGAGAGAGAAAGAGAAAGAGAGAGAAAGAGAAGCTCTAAAATACAATGCAAAGGAAGTGTTACAGGAACCACTGGAAGACCACTGAGGTAACATAAGAATAAGTCTTAAGTGTTGAAGGAACTCATGTGCCAATAGTTCACATGCTTACAAAGCAGGAGACAAATCACAAAAGATGAAGACAGTCAAAAGGTCTTAAAAAATAAATAAGATTACAATCCTTTGAAAATTTTCACCATGCCAAGTAGCCAAGAAGTCTTTGCTGATTTTGGAAAATAGACTTAGCAAGAGCAGATACTGCAGTATGTTGGAAAGTAATAAAATAGAGGTAGTTGGAATAAAAAACAATTTTAATGCAGTAGGCATTGGGAAAGAGTGAGCATATAAAGTCTTAAAAGTTGAAGACAACTAACACAAATCCTAAAAAATCCCAGGAAATAAAGAATGTCTGAATGGGAAGTAAAACTACCCATTACTGCAATAATGTTCCTGTTCTGTTCAGAAAAGTAGGATTTTTTTGAGTGGGGAATGAAGGAGAGAGCAAGAGATCACTGTTCACTCTGCTATATGGGTCTTGCCTAAATTGGGATTTTCACACAAACACTATAATAATTTGGCTTCTAAAAATATACATATATATATTTACATACACATATTGAAATTACTTGGATCACATCTCTGCAGTCAAATTTGGGGCCACTACTGCAACTTTTCTTTCAGACAACACTTATTAGGAACAAGATTAATATCTTGAAAGGAAATAAAACTGTCATCAAATTCAGAGTAAATTTGAAAGTCCTTTCTTCTCTGAGTGGGAATAACCTAACCAATAACATTCTATGGGCTTTCAGACCAGTGGGTTTAGACTTACAATCTATAAAATAAAATCAGAGAGCTTGATTAAAGCCTATTGCCTAATTTTTAATCTATTTTCTTACTATCAGCTATACATAAGAAAATACAGTTCCCAAAGCTTGTGGCTCCATTTCTGGCTTCTCTTACTAATCCAAAATGCAGACAGTGTTTACTAATCAAGAGAACAGTGTTCTATACCTAAGTAGCAACAAAGCAGCTATTGTAAAGCACTCTGCTTCTTGCAACATATTTGCATCAAGGCACCTTCTGCCACTCTGAACTATTATCAGGCATTACACTAATAGCACTTTGTATGGCTGATCTTGAATTAAATTACTAATGTAGAAATACCACTTAGTATCCAAAAGGGGTGGGGAAATGGTTTCCTGTTCTCTGGACAGATACTTTTAAAATATCTTTCTGGAAACAATGAAGAGAGGATGACAGAGAGAGCACCCCAACTCTCATCTTAGGGACCATATTCAATGCCTGGGGCAGGAGTGTAACATTAAATGCTTCCTAACGTGTCTGCGCTTATAGATGTTGGCAAGTCAGTATGGGTAAATACTAGGCTAACATGCACTGCCTCCTTTGCTTTTTGTCTGCCCCTCCATGTCCCTGTCCTTGTGCAGGTGGGTCTGTATGAGTGTGGCAGGTGAATGCACCTCCATCAATGCTGGAATTAGACTGCTGGGGTCATTGATGCTTCCACACCTTCCAGAACTTGTCTGCAAAAATCACAGTGCTTACAGTTGGACATCTTTCTAGAGTATTCATAATTTCTTGGATGCTAAATGAATTATAACAGTACTGCCACTGCCAAAGATGTAGTTAGTTGGTGCCTTATAGCGAACCATCACTGTTATTTTTCATGATGAGTCAAGCCAGACAAAAGTATAAATTACAAAGACAGGGGAGGAGTTAAAAGCAAGGCGGGTAATAAATGGTTATTATATTTGCCTAAGTACAATACAGAATTTATAATCAGAACAATTAGCTCTGTCTTCTCCACTAAAACGTTGCTTCCCTCTTTTTCCTGGCCTCCTCCTATTTCGCTGTTCCCAAGCTCACTATTATTGATGTAATGTGTGGTTTTGGCTCCCACAGTAAAAACTCTTAAGAAGAAAAAGAAAAGGGTTAGTCTCACACAACGTCTCCTGCACCAGTACAACACCAGAACAGAAAGACAGGACAAAAATGGTTACATCATTGAAAAAGGCAAAGAGACTTAATTCTGCAGTAGAATCCAGCCTGGGTAATTTAGGTGGCTTATCTTGCACCACATTGAGCAAAAATGAAGGAGCATCTCCCAGAATACAATCAGGCACATGGACAAGAAAGCAGCTGGGAATAGTCAACATGGATTCATTCACCAAAGAGAAGCCACATTTCATCAACCTGTGATGAAACAACTGGGCTGGTAGATGAGGACACAAAGGTGCATATCGTTCACCTTGCCTTCAGTAAGGCTTTCAGCACTATCACTTGTTGTGGAGGGAGGCCAGTCCTCCAAAAGGCTTCCCCCTTGGTGGTCTGTTCCCTAAGATAAGACAAAACTACTTAGTCATGGTGACTAAGCTGTGGACCCCTTATTGCTTCAGGACCCCATGTTATCTCCTTGTAAATTATTGGTCATTTTACCCCAGTCTTAAACCATTGGTCCTTTCCCCAATTCTGCCCTTCCCTATAAAAACCCCTGCTTTTGCCCAGCTCAGGGGAGGTGACTCCCTTCACGACTGGCCCCCTTCACTGAAGCCTGCCAATAAAGGACTCTGTGAAATGCTGCACGGCCTCCGGTCTCTCATCCACGTATCAGCTGGGGCAACCCATGAACTGAGCTGAGCTGATAGCTATAGAGCTGGAATCATATCCAAAAGGGCTGATCACTTGAAGCCTTGGGCCAAGCTCATAGGGGTTACCCCTGGCTGGAAACTGCCTGAGACCCTTGGATGGCTGTTTCTTGCAGGACCCCTACCCGTGAAATCTGCGGCAGCCGGGGGTCGGACTGACCCCTGGACTGGCCGCCACAACTTAAGATCCTCCTAGAGAAGCTGATGAAGTATAGGCTGGATGAGCAGACTGTGTATTGAAAACCAGTTCCATGGCCAGGCCCCAAGGGTGGTAATCAACAGCACAGAGCATGGCTTGAGGCCAGTAATCAGCAGCGTACCTCATGGGACAATACCGTGTCCAGGCCTGTTTAACATCTTTGTTAATGATCTGGATGATGTGGTAGAGTATATCCTCTGCAGGTTTACTGATGAGAGAAAACTGGGAAGGACTGGCTGATATACCCAAGGGTCACAGTGCCATCCAGAGGGACTTGAACAGGCTAGAGAAATGAGCTGTCAGTAACTCTTTAAGTTCAACAAGTCCCAAATCCTGCACCTGGGAAGGAACAACCTCAGGCCTCAGTGTACCCTGGGTGCCACCCAGCTGGAAAGCAACTTGGCAGAAAAGGACTTGGGGTACTGTTGCACAACAAATGGAGCATAAGCCAGCTACATGTCATTGCAGCAAAATAGGCCAGTGGTATCCTAAGGTACAGGTCCAGGGAGTAAACCTGCCCCTCTACTCAGCCCTGGTGAGGCCTCACCTGGAGTGTTGTGTCCAGTTCTGGGCTGCTCACTGCAAGAGATACATGGACATACTGCAGACATTCCAGTGAAGGGACTGGAGTATGTGGTGTGTGAGGAGAGCCTGAGAAACCTACAATTGTTTAGCCTGGAGAAGGTTCAGGGTCATCTTATATATGTAAATCCCTTTTGAAAGGAAGTGAAAGGAAGATGGAAATAGGACAGAGCCAGGCTCTTTCCAGTGGTGCCCAGTGAAAAATTAGGAAGTAACAGGCACAAACTGAAATACCAGAGGCTCTCTGTGAATATCAGGAAACAATATTTTACAGTGGGGGTGACTGAGCACTGTCACTGGTTGCTCAAGGCACTTGCGAAGTCTCCACCCTTGGAGACACTAAAAAGACACCTAGACATGCTCCTGGGCAGCCTGGACAAGGCGGCCCTGCTTCAGCAGAAGGGGTGGACCAGATGACCATCAGAGGCCACTTCCAAACCCCAAATCACTCTATGATTCTGTGAAAACAGAAACCAGGTAGATCAAGTCATGCAGTTACATGTCCAGACATGAACTGCAGAAGTATCCAGCAAAGATCACTTTGTCAGAAGTGCAGTTCCCCAAATCAGCCTCATGTACTCAACGTCAACCAACTGCTAACAAAAAACATTCTTCCTGCAGAAGTATAACTTTATGAAAAGACAGTTACAAGAAGCAGGGTAGGAAAGTTCCATGGATTTGGACCAAAGAATTAGAAATTTATTTTAAATCAGCATTTTAAATACAGCAAAACCAATAAACCATTCTTGTAAATGTAAACTGGAAACTACTATATATAGTTCAAGGCCTGCTTTTTCCTTTAAGTCCTTACATAAAGATTTGTCAGGACAATTCCCACTGCTGTGCCCTTAGCTCTGGTTTCACCAGCTCACTACACATCTATCAGATGGGGTAGCTTCTCTGCTTTAGGGAAAACATGTAGTTACATATTTAATGGCACAAGGTATGAATTTATACAAAATAAACCAGCAAAGGACTATTTCCTTCTCTGCCTGTAATAAAAGATTCCTGTTTAAACATAGTTCAGCTGCCTGAATTCAGGGATCATTTTTCACTGGAAACAGGAATTTTTTTCAACATTTATGCCAGTGACTTTATTTATAAAATTATTTGGTAAATAGGAACTTCAGTGAGGGAAACTTTCTGAGGTTTATCTAGGTATTTTAACCACTTTTAAAGCATGAATAGAAAGAAACATCAGAGAATAGGTGAAGTGTAAAAGTGCAGGATGAAACTGGCAATCCTCAGTCCTTACTCTCCAGGAATCACAAATGCTTCACCAATGAAAATGGGAAATTTTCTGCAAGCTATTTTTGAAAAATTTCTGCCAAGCATGAAGTGTGTGGAAAACAAGCTCCAGGCAAATGCAACTAAAATCAAAATGTGTAATTTCGACTAGAATGGTCACATTTTAAAGTATCCCCTTTTTTCTCTCTGAATAGTCTTCAGCTTCCTTGTAACAGATCAATCTCAAGCAACTTATATATGGATTTTTAGCATCACAGCTGAAATGCTTTACTGCTTTTTCATAATGAAACTTAAAGCTTCAACATCTCCAAATACTCTAGGGAAAGGGACACTGCATCAAGTCAGAGATAAGGAGCTTAAAACTTTGAAGTCCCACCCAAAGAGCTCTCAGCTGCATTACATTTTGTTGTCACTGTCAGAGGATGGGAGCAGGGGGTGGGGAAATGAGCAAGTGCTAAATGGAAGAAAAAACCCTAAATGCACCTCGAGTGCATACTAATTGCTTTTGTCTAATTTTTCTTTTCCTAAGCATATTAATTTGCTATTTCAGTTTTTGTCTTACTTCTAAACTGCCTGAATATAGGGGAAAAAAAAATAAAAAATAAATCCCAACCCTGAGTAGAAAATTGAACAAAATGGAATCCAAAGCACTTCCCCTCTCTTTCTGTGGTTTGGGTGTTGCTGAGGCTGGGAGCATCAAAAAGCCTTCATTACTTAAAGTCTAATCACCTTCTGTATGAAACAGCAGATAGTTTACAACCAGGGGAAAACTCAATCCATTCCAAGAGTTACTACTTGTCCAAAGCTGAGTCATGCTGGTGAAGCCAGCAGAGGAACTTGAGCCATTTCCAGCCATGTTTTACCTCCTGGAGACAAGAAGAGGCCCCAGCACCTTTGCAGATGTCACTGCAGGACTTGTAAGCCCTACTCTACACTACCAACAGGGCATGGGGAACATCTGGATATGCCACTACCCCATCTCTAAACAGTGCCATGCACTGACCCTTCTGATAATCCTAAGGGCAAAATTTAAAATACAGTGCCTCTGAGACTGGGATTCAGCTCACCAGAGGACAGTACTTAAAGCAGACTTCTGCAAATGTGTCTGAACTCCCAGCATCATCAGTATATACTGTTAACAACATCAACAGGCAACTGGAAAGCACAGGAAATTTCAAAATATACCCAAATCCAGGAGATTATTGCAGATTTAAGGGATAAAAAACAGAAACATGTTTTCAAACACAAACCCATTCCTTTCATGTCCCTGTGGTTTATTAAAGGGACAAGTCAAGCAAGAGTGTCTCCCTTCAAGGGAACATCAGACTATATGTAGACATTTACTCAAAATAGATTTTCACAAAGAAAAAAAATTGTAGATAGCTGTGCTCCAGAGTATTCTTACAGAGCAAACCAGAAAGATTAATCAATCCAGGCTGCAAACAAGGCAATGTTTGCTTAGCAAGAGTTGAAATCAAGGAAATCCACCACAAGTTTGGAACTTCAAGGGTAGTTGCTGATCCCATGATCTTAGGAGCCAGCCAACACAGGAGTAGCAAGATGATTTCACCGTACTAAAGAAGTAAGAAAGACAGTGAGAGAAAAGCATCAGAAACATCAGAGAAGGCCTGTGTAACCTTCAGGGGAGCAGCCCTTTGGAGAAAAAAACCAAACCAGACTGAGGTAGAAGAGCATCTGAAAGAGGCTTGAGGCTATCAATAAAGAAACCTGATCTCCATCTCCTGATGCCCACTGAGATGGAACTGCAGTAAATTGGATTTTGTAAACATGCAGGACAGCAGCAGAGAAATACATCCACTAGAATTCATAAGCTTTCTGCACTTAAATAAAGCTCAAGAGCCTGAACTTTGGGCAAATCAAGAGTCAGTAAAAATAATTGAACTGATGCTAGCTTATTAAAATTGTAAAAAAAATTCCCAACTTTTAGGATAACTATTCCCAGATTTAGGACTATCTCTCTTTGTCTCTAATATTTGAAAAGACAGAATGCAGTGCCCAAACCCAAAGATGAAAGGTTTTAAACTCCTTGGGAAAAGGCTCTTCTGATTTCTTCCTGATGTGGCTTGGGGGAGGTTAAGCAGTTCTCACATTCCCTGAACTTTTTGTAATCCCTGAAGAAAAGTCTCAACAACAGCTCTGAAAAAATCTCAGTGGCAAGAAAGAAGCAAAATATGTCCAAGTCCAGAGAAATTATCACTATCTCTTAAACATACTGCAAAACTCTGGCAACACATTCTGTCTCCCAAGCCCAGAGTGAATATTAAAAGTTAGTTCTCTAAAATCAATTAGAAGCAGCTAATGTCCATGATGAAAACAGAGCTGACTGATGTCAGAAGCAACAGGACTGAAATAAAGTGCTAAAAGCAATACGCCTTTCAGGACTGGTTGCAATATTCAACTTGAAATCCTGGCAAATAACAAGAATTGAGCTTCCAGTACAACTGGGCCATCTCCCATTGAAAACAGCTGCTGTACAAGAGGATTTGAAGATGAAAAGAATTACTTTATTCTTTAAGCTGGTTCCACATAAGTCATATGCCGATAAACTTTACATTCCCAACCAAGACATAGCATATGCTACATTCGGAAATATGGATAGGAAATAAGGTAATCAGAGGTCTGTAAGAAAACAATATAAACTAGAAGAAGACAATAATATATTTTAACCATACTTGAAGCACTGTTGCTCCAAGAGAATATTTGGTTTCATTAACCTATAGAAAAAAACCTAATGTTCTAAAAATAATATATCCAAGGAAAATTAGCATATATAATTATTTTGTTTTTTCAAGATCTATCCAAATTTATAGAATATCAAGAAAACCACAGGCAGCTTCATAATTTTTTTTTTCTTGTTGTTGTTGCTC
This sequence comes from Parus major, assembly GCF_001522545.3. Taxonomy (NCBI): domain Eukaryota; kingdom Metazoa; phylum Chordata; class Aves; order Passeriformes; family Paridae; genus Parus; species Parus major. The sequence continues at coordinate 58,917,679 of NC_031768.1, read as the reverse complement.
AAAAACATATTAAGGCAAATTCCCTACTTTTCAGTCCAAGTGAACTGGTATGTCTGACCAAAAAACGTGGAAATCAGAGAAAAAAAACACTTTTATTTTCTGTAACAAAGTTACATTCAGGGGCTAACTTTAATGAAATGCTATTCATGTTCTGTTTGTGTCCTTTTTAATATAATGTGAAAAAATACATTAAAAAAAAACAAAGGGATTAATTAATTAAAGGGATTAATTTGAACAAAATTAAGTACTTCTGTTCAAAAAGTTAAAACACCAGGCTGATCTGTAATCATGTTTAATTCAGTCATTGAACTGAAAAGACCAATTATTTTAGTCACCATCATGTAATGAGATGAAAAGCTAAGGGATGTAAAAAAAGTAAGAAGGAATAGAAAGAATTTTTAATATGAAAAAAGATTAATAGATAATAAGCAGCTTATTATCCAACAAAATTTTATGGTACAATTCCTAAAGTGGAAGAGAAGTGCAAAGTAGCAATACAGGAATATTTGCAGACAGGACAAAATTTTGATTACTTAGTTCCCCTTCTTGATCTCCAAGGCACTTCAAAGTGAGCCAAGCAATGTATTAAATAGTACAGAGACTTGAAAAATTTCAGTGTTAGTAAAAACAAAGAAATACACACCACAGAAGCACAAATTAAATATTTATAAATTAGAGACAGTTCTAAATGAACAGAAGAAGGATCTTAGTACCAATATAGGGGACACAAAAATGCACACTATGCCACTGCAGAAAACAGACAAAACTTGAGATCCTTAAGGAATGTAAATGAACATTAATGTATAAAATAATCTCAAATGTCTGTGACTAGGGCTTCCCTGAGTGTCAAGCATGTAACTTCACTTACAAGATGATGCTGCAGAATAACAATCAGGAGAACAGTAAGAATAGGCAAGAGTATAGAACAATGTTGACAAAGATTATTTACCTTGGAAAATTGTCAAATCAAATGGAGGTAATAAAAAATATGAAATAAAAAAATTAGATAGTTTACATGTTTCTACTGCCTTTGCATCATAATACTAGAAGAGAAAATTTTGTTAAAGCCCAGCACTTTAAAAGTTCTCCAAGGAAGCATTTTTTTCACAGAATAAATAATCAGTTCTTTATGGTCTATATGGTCTAAAGCACTGCTAAAACCAATACATCAGCAAAAATGTACTATGTTAGACATTTCTGCAAGCATATCCAGAATCCTAGTAATCAGTGTTATTAGCTGGAACATAAAGTCTCCTTTCCAGCCAGTTTCTAATTACTAAAAATCGCAGTAGGCTTTCCAGGATAGCAGATCTGCCCACTGCAGCTTCCTCCCCCTCAAGACAGCAACTTTCAGAAGATGCATATTCAACAAAAAGCACTTGATTCAGCACCTGATTCAGAAAGCTGAAAGCAAAGGCCTACATTTTAGGTGCCCTGGATGCCAAAGCTGATATTGTAGCTAAGGGAGAATTAGTTAATAAATCATTGGAGTCTAAACTGATCTGAGCTATTACAGAAATGTGCTTCAAAGACCTAATAATTTTCTTTTAGATATCTAAATTTAGGGGCCTATAAACCCATCAAGTCCCATACAGAAGTTAGGGCAAGCTGAATCCCCATCCTTAGTATACATATATAGTATGCTAACTCTCATATTCCTGGAGGGAACCTTCCAGAATGACACAGAAATTATTTCCTCCGTTACTCTTAGATGCAATCAGATAAAACCAGCTATACTAAGTAGTGCCTCAAAACCAGTATTTTACCATGATATTATTACTTTCCATCACATTTACCATCAAAAAACCCACAAATGAATTAAAAGTTTTGTTTGAAACTTTGGTTGGATTAAAATACATGTGCTGCCACATAAAACTTGTGCATTTAACATGAGACTCTAGCATAGATTAATAGTAACCCAAAGCATTTTATACAACCATGTGGCTCAACTACTGAGGGGCAGCATGCTTAACATTTCATATTCTTTTCCTCAGCAATGTGCATCAGTTCTTCAGCATCAAAAGCAAGGCAGAGGTAAAAACTTAAGCCCAAAGTTCACCTAAGATAATTTCCTTTTAAATCACAATCCACAATCACATTTGCTGCCTTGAGGAACCTCATTATCTGAATATACATGTTCAAGAATCCTTTTAGGATTTAAAAATCCCATTCCTTATACCTATTAGAACAAAAGTACACCACCACTGCTCTACAAGCCCACGCTCGCACACCAGACAGCACTCTTCAGCCTCATTTGGTCTCAAGTCTCATTTTGGGAACAATAAAGAGGGTTTTTCTAAATGCACTCGAGGTATCAACAAGCCAAATTCCATCCCTGCAAACCAAAATGCACAAGGAATTACAGCTCTCAGCGAATTGGTCACTACCCCATCTGCTTCTGTGCAATAATGGTGGGAGACTGATTCATCCCAGGAGCCTCCCCAAAGAGGTAACACGCTGAGCAACTACACTCCTCTGGCTGTGCTGAGACAACATAAACCACCCTCCGAGGCAGAAGAAGAGTTCTGGGGAGAAACATGTTCTGCAGAGTACCCAATATGATTATGAGGACTCAGCACTCACCCGTGCCACTGAACTGGGCATGGGCTGAGCAAAATCCCCCTGAGTTCCTGATGTGGCTGATGGAGAGGGTGATGAAAATCTCTCATGGGCTGAATTGGCTGCTTGAACCTCTTCTCTCTCTTCCCATAGACTTGGGACAATGGTACCTAACAAGGCAGTGGGAAGAATCCAGCCTTGAGTGTCTTATGTAAAGGCTCTGAAGTCAAGGGACACCTTTCCTTCTAGGTTACTGATTAACCTCGAGGTAAGGATGCTCAGAACTACAAAACACTCATAAATTCTTAAAAGGCAAGGTTGTGCGCTAGAAACTAATTGCTGGAAGTGAACTGATCATTCACTGAAAGGTAATATCATCAGCAATAAGGAAAAAAATTAAACAAATGAGCAGATTTATCAGCTCTGCATTTTAATTAGCAGCTATTATGTACCTCAACTTTCCCTTTAACCTCAACTTATTTGCAGAAAGATAGAAAAAGTAATTCTGGTGAACAAACAGTGGTATTTAGTTACATAAAATATTCTGCAAGCTTGTGCATTAGAAATAAACGCAACCTTAAATCTGTGTGTTATGACTAATTTTAGGACTTGATTTTTATCCAAAAAAAGAACATGGAAAAACTTGACACACACACCTCTGCCTTCAAACGGACAAACTAAAAATGGCAAAAGAAGGCAAAACAGTAACTTCTACAAGATGGGGGTGAGAAATTGAGGGGAGAGGGTGGGATTTAAGTGAAATGACAAAATCATTTTTAAACAAAAAGTTAAGATTTTTTTGTTAATATATAAAATTTTAAAAGTGTGTTTTCCTGGAAAAATAGTCATTTGGTGCATATTCCATCTACGTCAGTTTATCTTCAAAATATTATCTACTGGGACAAAGGAAAAAGAGGAGTACATTAATTAGACAAGGCTAAAGTTAAGGATTTAATTTTTGCGCTTTTTTAACAAAGAGAATATTAACAGATCACTTAGAACATAAATAAAAAGACACATAATTTTAAGAAAGGCAGAAATATCTTTTTAAGATGGAAGAAAATAAAAGGCAAAAAGAAAAGTTTATTTTTATTTATAAGGAGTATTTCTGGAGAGCTAACCACTCACTCCACCCCCAACCCCCAAGTCCAACCCAGTGCAGGCGAGGTCAGAGATGTCTCACTTCACAGAGCTGTGTTGCTGGGAGACTGGGTCAGGCAAACACAAAGAAAGAAGCCAGAAGATTAAGCAAGATGACGACTATTACCATATTTCACAGTCAAATCAGATGACTCTTCAATCCAGGAGAGCTTTACATCCAAATAATTTTTCAAAATGAATTTGAAGACTTCTTAGAGAAAACACTGTTTGCCCTAAAGTACCCAGGACATGAAAATAAACAGTGTCTCTGAAGCTGTTAAAGCTGCAGACAGAGATTTCTTTTCTCACTACTGTCTTCCCCAGAATTCTTGATACTAGAAGCAAAACATGCCTTCAACGAAGGATGAGATGCTGAAAGGGCCTAAAGGATTACAAAGAATACCGAAGAACCAAGTATTGAACAAGGAGGGGAAAAAAAAAAGAAAAAAGGAAAAAGCCCAAGCATCCCACTTTTCTGAAGAAGCAGAACTTCTAGGAAACAGAAAGAACCTTTCCAAAAGGTTTACAGGCTAGTACCTTACCCAGCCACCACCTCATCTGAGACCTTCCGCCAAAGTGTTTTTTTTAATTGCATTCTCAGTCAGTAAAGCAGCTCAGATTGACACAACACACTGGGCTGTAAAGGCCAACACAAGCACATCTTTGAAGCGCTTCAGCAGCTGCCTGGGAGGTACCACAGCAAGGAAATACTATTAAACTCTCATGCGGTTTGCATTTGACTGCTTTGGAGAAGGAAAACCAAGATTAGTAATATAGAACAATATGGATCGCCTGGGGAATTAAAAACATCAGAAAAATGAAAAATCAATGTTTTAATAGAGAATAAAGGGACATGCAGGTTAAGGGAAATGATGCCATTATAGTCAGTGGGACATCTCAAGATGTTCTTCAAAAGGACAACTTCACCAATGGTATTCACCAATGGTAATTAGTTCGTGTTTGAATTTTTTTTCCCAGAGGCTAAGACTCAGCAGAGGAACTGTGTCAGACATTAGCACTTAGTTCTAACAGACAGCTGAACAATAAATGAAAGATCATTTGTGTAATAAACACCTGTGAACTTGCAGAAATGATTTATGAACACCGTTTCTTACAGCAGTATTGGAATTGAGGTGGGACTGCTTTTCCAAGTGACTTGGAAACATATATGGAATGACTAGCAGTGAAAAAAATAAAATACATTTCAATATGGGAAGAAACCAAAAATGCTATTATAAGAAAATTAAAACAAAAACACAATTTCATTTGTTTTAATTCAGCATGTTGCCTCAAAGAAAAACTACAGCACAAACTCAAGCTGTACTAGCAAGTACCAAGTATTAATACTGAATTTTGTTGTATTTTTAAGGCCTTCTATCATCATCTTTTGAAGCAATTCTCATCTGACATTTCTGCTCATTGAAATAAATTGTTCTATAGCTGACATGGTATTGTCCTCATACATTAAACCATTTCAAAAAAAAAAGACATTTTCTTTCCAAACAGAGGAAAATAAGAAATCGAGAGGATTCTTGATTTTCTTAGTAACAGTCCATCTACAGACTTCAAAAACAGTATTAGGTTGTTCCATACCGTGAAGCTGTTGTTGACATTTTTTGTGCTTGATTCAGCTACACTGGCATCTGACAGGTCAACTTCATCAAATATTAGAGACTGTGAAGGGAAAAGAAGATAGAAGCATTAAATTGAGTCTGAGTCCACTTTCAGGTATGCTTACAAAATGTGCTTTAATTTCATTGCGTCTATTCCAAATAGGAAATAAAAATAGAAAATAAAAGTAGTGAAAAAATAGAACATACTGATGATGGGATAAAATTTCTTAACTGGCCCCTAAACACAGTCCTACTTGCTATTCTAAGCAGTACATGAGAGCATAAAAGAAAGGGCTCAATAATTGCATTGCTTTAAAATCTCTTTTAAAGGAAGAGGGTCTTCTTACATAGATAAAGCTTTAGAGTGTCTACTGTGTAGCACAAATGTGTCAGAGGAAAGAGATTCACACACAATAATATGTATATTAATTATTTAGCATTAGGATGGAACTCTAAAGTCATGTAGGAAGCTATGATATAGTATCCATATGAGAAAAGGTATCTCAAAGGGCTGAAGAGATCCCCTCAACTCCCTTGTCTGGTGTTCAAACAGGAGACATACGTCTACTCTAAACACTCTAGTCTCTGGCAAAGGATCAATTTGGTTCTGTTATGCTCATGATGGGTTTTTTAGCACAGAAGAATGGTTCAACAAAAATGCCATTGTTTTTAGTTTTAGTTTTTCCTCTTCCATGCCACAGGGAGGAAAATCCATATAGGGGGAGCGTCGTCAGCATGTCTGGATTCAACATCAGAGTATTGGCACAATCGCCTACTCATAACACCCTTTGTTTATCATAGAATCACAGAATGGTTTTAGTTGGAAGGGACCTTTAGGATCTACCTCCAAATCCCCTGCCATGGTCCAGGTTGCTCAAAGCCTCATCCAATCTGGCCTTGAACATTTCCAGGGATGGGGCATCCACAACTTCTCTGAGTAGCCTGTACCAGTATCTCACCATCCTCACAGTAAAGAGTATCTTCCTACTCAATATCCAAATCTCTCCTCTTTCAGTTTAAAGTCATTCCCCCTTGTCCCATGGCCACATGTCCTTGTAAAAAGCCCCTCTTCAGCCCCCTTGCACCCCTTCTAGGTACTAGAAGGCTGCTATAAGGTCCCAGATCTGTCTTCATAAGACAGGTATTCCAGCCCCCTGCTCATCTTTGTGTCCCTCCTCTGGGCATGCTATAACCATGGCAGTGCCATGGTTAGCCCAAGATAGCAAGGGCAAAGACCTCCTGGAGTGAGACCAACAGAGACCCAAAATATCCCATATTCATTATCTAACAGAGTAGGCTCACATTTTTAAGACATCTCAGTGTCACACTGCGATTTGAGGTTTCACCTCTCAGAGCTCTTATCTGCCCTGCTTATCCTTTGCATAAGCTGCTCGTGGTCGCACCAAGCGCAGAGAGGTTTGGCAGCAGAGGTGCTGCAGTGCCGAGCTCCCTGGAGCAGTGGTGCTCTCCTTGATTCATTACAGCCAACCAACTGTGCACCATGCAGCTGCAGACCTACAGCCCTCACAAAGAGTGATCTCTCTGCCTTTACTGAGTTTTATTGAGAAAACAAGGCTGTAGAAAATGATGGAGACCTGAAGCACCTCACCTACAGCTCCCATAAGATGCGGCAACCCCACAGGGTAAAGGAGAGCAACACCCATAGCTATGAAACATAACAATCTGAGTCAGCCAAAATGCTCTTGGCCCCAGCCTTGGGAGGGAGGAAGGAAATGCCTTTCTAAGAGAAGATAAGTATTCCTCTCTGCCCACCCCCAATTCTCCCACCAAAAAAATTCAATAGATGGGAAACAGCTTTTTCCCTTATATATCAGTTTTGGCAGAAAATCAGCCTATCTTGATTTCACATAACTATTTCTATGGGCATCAGAGCAGAACAGTTTTAATAGAATGTAACCTTAGTGATAACTTCTAAGCAGTATCCAGTCTGGGTTTTTTTGACTGTCTGAGCAACACCAAAAAACCCTACAACTCCTTAAAATGACTTTATTATTTGTCTGAATAGCCAAAAAGGTTAAAATAACTGAAACTTCATTAAAAAAATCAAGATAAATTACAAATCTTCCTTAAAGTTAACACATTATACCCTATATACAGCAGCTTTTACATAAAACAAAAGTGAAAAACCCATTATTATTACTATTATTATTAAACTTATTAAATTTATTAAACTTATAAACATAAACAAAACTAAAGCCACAAGTAAATGGCATTAGACATAGCACAGAATTACCTTTGAATCCTTAGCATAGTAAAGGGTACGACCTCGAAGTTTGAAATAACGCTTTTTCCACCTCTGAAAAGAGCTGGTTTGCTTCAGTAGTAATCCTTCTTTTATACTTGTCTGAAAAATATTAAAATACAGAAACCAAGGTAAATAGAAACACGTAGAAACAGCTGCACATATAAATTTATGCTTTCTAAAATTTATATTGCACGTCATATAACTGTGAATTTAAACTTTATTCACATTAAATAGAGATGTGTATAATAAATAATTATTTGGACCACCAGATTTTGCATTGCTACTTTTTAAACAATGACCATGTTTGCAAAATGCTAATTTAACATGTAAACTGAAAAGGCAGTCAAAAGGTATATAATTATTCTGAAGATATACACTAAATAATTCAATTGTCTGGATAGCTGCAAAGCCACAAATATTCAAATGAGCACAACTTGGGAAAAAAAAATACTAAAACCATCAACAGAAGGTAATTTCCAGTTCAAAAACTGATTATATTGAGGAGAAATACAATTTCCACACAGATACTAATTCAACAGGGTACTTAAATGTGTCTGATTCAAGCACAAGAATTACTTTAAAATAGAGGGGAAAATCCAGTTTGATGCAAGTCATGCAAGACTTTGACTGTGCTGCTGAACTGAAGCCTTCACCATGAAATCAGCTAACCATTAGAGATAATTATTATCTGGAAAGTGTGAGAACAGTAACAGCTAGGGATATTTTTAAGCAAAAAATGACTCGCTGATCCAAACCTCTCCATTGGATACTGAATGCTGTCTATATAAAGCCCATTTCTTGAAATAGGTAAGAGACAAATTAGTATATTTAAAAGGTGTATTCTGTTTGCATCAGTGTGTGTGGGATTCATCTGATTACAGAAATTCTCCACTTAATCAGACAAAACAAAATGAACACAGCATACTAATTGCATGAGTCTCACGTTTTCTTCAGTGCTGAAGCACACAAGAGGTAAGAGAAAAAGTGAGTATGTTTGGATATTATATTGCAAAATTGCTATTTCCAGAATATTTCCAATTTGTAATGTAATAATGTGATAAGAGACACAAAACAATTTCTAGACAATGTGGGAAAAACAGCATTTGAAGTTATTCTAGAGCTTCTGGAAACTTAACCAAGACCTGACCTAAAGTTCATAAACACCATCTATTATCAGACATGAAATTCTCCTAAACTTTAATGCAAGTAATAAAAACACAGAAAAAGCACTTTACTGTTCCTACCATTTCCTTGAAATGAGAAACATTGCTGTTATACACAGAGATTGCACCCCTCATTTAGATAGTCCTAACGTCACAAACCAAAAATGCAGTCCAACGATCCCAAAGCAATTGAATTAATGGTCTCAAAAAAGCAACCCTCTCCAATCAAACATTGTTAGATGAGAGTTTAGATTAGACACAGTTAGCTTCACATGCCAACAGCCTGGACCACTGAGTGGATTCACTCTCAGCTCTCGTGCTCTAGCTAAGGGATAGCAATTCTCAGTGGAAAGGGTCTGCTCATCACACACCATTTGAAGGCACTTTGCAATTTTCTCATCAGACCCCAAGATAAGTTAGTTTTCCATGATATAGACAGATTTAATCAACAAATACATGTTGATTAAATACAACAAATAAAAAACAAATGCACTTCTTCAAAGCTATCTGTTGTAGCCACGCAGCACCCATGCTTCATATCACACTCTGAGATTTTGGAAGCTCATCACAAGGATGGGAGTCCTGACTTTTGTGCTTATCAAAGGTCATAGGATGATAAGACTAAAGAAATTCAGTTCCAAGGAAATGGTACTCCACATTCATGATAGACACTGACTTACTGGGAAAATTGGAAGGAAATCCACACTCCCTAAAATGTACTAAGTATACTAGGAGACACAGAACATATATTATGCTTAATACTCTTGGCAATTTTAAACTATTTAAAAAAACATAAAGCTCCCTAAATCTTGAAGTATTAATCACTAAAGAATTAGTTCTCTTTCTTGTCATTTTTATGCCTACTAAAGCATTGTCTCCTGTTTCTATTCACTCCTTAAACACCAGTATCCTTAATATCAAACCAGTACCTTCAAAATTAAATCTATTTTACAAATTAGTCATTTGAAATTAGCTTCCTAAAGCTGTCTGTAAAAATCTTGCAGGCTCTGTAGAATTTATTTTTGCATCAACATTTTCAAAAAATCTGGTAAACATTTACCTAAGAAGTAGAAGCACTTAATGAAGCAGACACATGAAATTTACATTTTACCACAAATAACTATATCAGGCTGAGACTTGACCATCTTAAACAGAAAACTCCATGGCTGCAGGCACCAAAACTTATCACAAAGCTTTAGCCCAATATCCTTAATTAACTTTATTTAGACCTAAAATGTTTAAAATTCCATCTGACAACTGAGTCACTAAGTAATTTGCTAATTATTAATGTTTTCCTGAGTCTATACTAAGTTACAGCATTTCCAGTAATTTGAGATTGGAAGGAACCTCTCAGGTCTTGAATTTGGGTCCTCATTATTGCCTACACACCGGTGACATTAAGTTTTTCAAAAGCAATGATCAGTCTATTGCTACACCTTAAGAAAGTAGCTGTTTTTCTTCTCCCCATGGCAATTAAGACAGTGCTCCAAGATCTCACTGTTCTGAGAAGCCTTTTTATAATTAATCTCAGCTGGACATGAAATCTGAAGCATAAGCAATAATCACTCCAATTATATTAATTCATTTCCTACTGTAATTTAAGAGAAACAAGAAGTACAGGTCCCACAATCCCACGCTACTTCTCACTTTTACAGAACCACCTTTCATCAGCTTGCCAAAACCTCTGAACTTCCCCATCCTGCATCTCGTGTCATCTAGTAATACAGTGTCCCTCCAGAAGTATGGGACTATGATTAGACAAGAATAGAATAGAATCCCTAATAATCTTTACTATTTTAGCCATTAGTAAAGAAAATTATTGACAATATTACAATCACATCACAGTGTTCCACTTCCATTTTCCAGAAGACATACAATTATAAAAAGCACAGCCATTTTTCATAAAATTAAGGAGTACATATGTGTTCAATTATCCAAGAATGTCAAATGCAACTCTTCATCTCCAAAATCTCAATGACAAAAAAAAAAAATTTGATTTGTGGGTATTCGGGTCACTACAAATGAGAAACATCCTCTTTTGTATAAGTAGATTTAAAAATGTCCAGTATATAACACCTGAAAAGTCAAACTAACAGTTTTTATTTCAAAGGAAACCAACCACATTTCCTTTCTTTTAATTCACTCACTTTGTAAAGCCCCACATTTCTGCATAGGTAAATTTTTTACTTCTGCTGCTGCCAGAAGGACAGAAAGAATGGAGAAAATATTCTAAATTTAGAAAATAATAAACTAATTGTAAACCCACTATTGGCAACTACAAACTAAAACATTAAATTATTAAAGATAAAAGTCTACCCTCTACTTCTTTTCATGTAAGTAAGTGGACATGCTGCTCAAAATGTATGAAGAGGACAGTAAATAAAAGAACATGAGGAAATTTGTGAAAGTGAGGAGGATGAAAATGAGAACAGGAAAGGCCATAAAACAGGGTAGTCAAATGCAAATAGGAAATTAAGAGCATGAAGAATTTTAAGATAACCTTGCAACAGATGCTCATGCTGAGACAAAAATGTTCATAAAACTTTGAAAGATGAAACACAGCTAGCCAGTTGGCAGGATCATTTTCCAACAGAAGTGTGAAAAGGGTACTCAAGCATAAGAAGGACACAGGAGAAAGAAACTCATCAAATCCTCAGCATCTGTCTTTACCAATGAAGATGATGAGAGGGGATCTCACACAGCATGTTCTCCACAACATCAGAACAGCTGTATCAACATGGAGGACATATATGGGAAGTACTAGACCAGGCAAATCACTAAATCATGTGGGCCAGGTGGTACTGACCTGGAACCTTGAAGGTCCCAAAATATACTGATACTAACAAAATACACTGCTACTAGCATCCACTTGTGGTAGGACAGTAGAGTCCATACAAAAGAATATTGCTGATCCCATACATATTCAACTGGAAAAAAGTCAACAGAGCTTTTGTAAAGGAGAATACCGCCCTGCTACCTACCATGTATTCAGGAGGTGTAGAGGAAAGCAAGTAGATAAATTAAGACCCTGTAGACCAGGATTTTCAGAAAGCCTTTGACAAGGCTTCCCACCAAAGAATACTGAAGAAATATTATTAGAACTAAATTGGGAAAAGGGGCATGTTGTGAACTAAAAGATGTTTCAAGGAAAAATCTAAACCTCATTAAAATTCTCACATCAACTTTGAATAAAGAAGAGATTTGTGAGTCACATTTCATAGTTCTCTAAGGTCAACCACAGCCAGAAATGCCATACAATTTTGCCTATCACTTATAGAAAAGCAACAAACCAAAGACAATATAATTTTGCTGCTCTATAACACTGTTGTGGACAGTATCAGACAGTTCTGCTCTCTTTAACTCAAGAAATGGAGTTAAGAGAAGGTACAGAGAAGGGCAACACAAATGATTCACAGAACACTAGCTGCTTCACAACAAGAGAGATGGAAGAGCACAAGACCAAAGGGGAGATATGAATAATGTTTTAAAAAGCATTCAGGAAAAGTAAGGTGACTGCAGAACTATAGCTCACCAAAGCCCACAACATTATAACAAGGGGGAATGTGATAAAACTATATTGAGATCAGTTTAACAAAGATAAAACCAGCACATTTTTACATAGCAGGTAGTGATTTTATGAAGCTTGCTGTCACAAGAGATTGTGCAGGCAGACAGCATCAGCAAGCACAGAAAAAAGAATAGACAAATTCAAGAACAGTGTAGCTGTGTGTGGTCCCTTGAATTTGCCATGAGGAACTACCATGGGAATGGATGGCCACCAGACTCACATGCTGCTCCTGAACAGCCTTTTCTATTCCACTGCTCAAAGTGGATCACTGTGCAACCAAGCAAAAAAAATCACAGGTTGAATTTCTCCTGCTATGTAGACAGCATCTCTTTTACTTTCAAGTCTGATGTTTGTATATGTAAGTGGGCCTAGGTCCCCATTTACCAAAACAATTAGTATTTGCGTTCTTGACAGACCAGGCAATTAAAGAAAAGAAAATAAAGAAAGAGTGAGATCATATGATGAAACTCTTTGATATTAACTCTCTCCTGTAATGCTTCCTATCCCTGTGACTTTGCCAAGTATGGAAATCAAACAAACCCTCTTCAGTATTGGAATATTTTCACCATCTGCACAGGTATGGCTTTAGGCAGACAGTACCTTCATTACTTTACAAGGTAAAATCTCAAAGCTCATATTAACTCAGAACCCCTTAAAATATTCCATGTGTTCAGTGGATTGAAAATTATTTTTATTATTAAAAATGTGACAATCAAATACTTGATTCATATTAAAATTATGACTCGGGAACTCCAAGCCTGTGATTTTCTTGACAATCTCTGTATAGCAGCTTCCATTACTGTCACTTAGGCTGACAGATTTTTCATTAGTTATGTCAAAATAAAAATAGATTTTATCTACCAAGAATAAAAACTTCAGCAGCAGCTTACTTTTAGTAAGGTTACATTTTTATTGAAGATTCCTGTTCACAGTGAAGGGAGCCTAACATTTGAAAATTAAAACCAAACAAAGAATCTATGAATTTATGCAGCTAAAAATCATAAGAATAAATTTGAAAATTGGTATGTTGATTAAGTAACATTGCTTTAATATCAAGAAAATCTTAATAAAACAAGTACCACCAAGAACTGGTAGCTCAGTGGAACAAGTGGAGCTGCATCATGGGGTGCATCATGGCAAGCACAACACTTGCTTCAAATGAGATGCCACAGGCTGCTGTTGCTAACACATCCTCCAGGTTCACCAGTGACAAAAATCACAAAATGCAAAATGCAGCAAGTTGCACATGCTCAGTCTGTCACAGTTGATGACAGCTATCCCTGTTCTATTAAGAAAAAAAAAAGCCAGACCAGCTAGCTGTGAGAAAAGAGCATTCTAAAATCTCAGAATGAAAGCCAGCCACACACCCCACCAAAACACTAACTTGTGATTAAACACCACCATTTCTGTGTAATAATAAACACTATGTTTCTTCAAAGTTATTCTTATACTCCATATTTTGGGGTTATTTACATGGATGGACTCTAGCCTAAGTAAAACTCTAATACAAATAAATGCAATTATAGAGTTACACAGTGTCCTTCTTCCTCAATCTCGTTTTCCCTTCATGATCCCTTCCAGCCTATGCTAAGGAAACAGATTTTTGCACTACTATTGTTCAAATAAATAATAATTTTAAAAAAAGTTTTCAGCTTCCTCTAATTGGAACATATGGTAATGCAGTAAGACACAAAGTAAATATGAAATTACAGGGAAATTGGAATAATAAAAATATTTAATAGCAATGTGAAATGGAATTAGCAGACTGATTTAAAAATAGAGGTTGTAGCACATAACAAATACGAGTAAGATATTGCCATATTAGGATAAAACACTTGGAATTAAAAAATAGACAAACAAATACCCTATTTTAGACATAAAGTTGATACTAGATTGAGATTGGAGAAGAAACTTTTTTCTGCAGTTCAAGTATCTCAACTCCTAATTTCCACTCATGTGTAGTGTGCTGCTCTCACTCTGTTCTCATTAATCAGGGCATGAAACAGCTGAAACCCACTAAAAAAGTACAAAACATTTCATAGGACTGTGGCTTGGTGCCAAAGATTTAAGTTTTGGTTCTGTAACACAACTCAGCTAGCTTTGAGCAGTATTTCACTGCTACTGTTTGGATCTTCAGTAGTTGTTCCCTTTAAATTATGCATGCTCTGAGCATAGAGATTTATGAGCAGAGAGATTTAAACCAACTAAGTCTAACTGCTTTTGAGACAGAAGAATATAGATGGTACATATTTCAGGAATAAAAAAATAAAAAATAAAACTCAAAATAAAGAGTCAAAGCATTCAGCTGGAAAGATATTTTTCCTTTACCAGAACAATCTAGACTCTCTCAACTGCAGTGCCCAACACACTTGCCAATCAGTAAAGTATATGCAACATAAGTCCAAAAGAAACCATTTTTCCACTTCACACAGCAAGATAGAGAAAAAAATTCCAACACACTTCCGCAGAAAAATCTTTCTCTAGTTCTATCCATTGTTAATATGCAAATAACAGTTGATCAACTACTTGAGGAAATTACAGAAGCATCCTATAATAAAAAAACCTAAATACCACTACAAACTTCTAAACAATCCCTTCTTGAAAACAAACCCAAAGTTAAGCTTGTTATAACAAACCTTCTGTGTTTTAATTTTAATTCTTGCAGTTTTAATTTTTGTCATTTTGGTAATCTTTAAACAAATCCCAGTTATGCTGTCAGACTTCCCAGGAGCTACACTCAGTAGAGAGGAGTCTACACAGATCCACTAAGAACTTGCGGTTCTTCAGGGAAAGCTGGGAAACAACTCATCTTCTTGCAGGCTTTTTCCAGACCTCTATCTGACTTTTGCTGATCAAGTTAAGAAAGATAAAAAGCTTTTAGCAGCAGAAAGCTGCTGAATTCCACAAAGCCAAGAAGAGCTGTAGAAGAGAATAGAGCTGTCCAGTTGGAAGGGACCAAGAGGCTTTATTTGGTCCAAAACATACACATTTTAAAGATACAATTTCAGGAATTGCAGTACCACACATATGTGGTTTTAATAAGTAAGTTCTTAGCATCTTTATCACTTCTTTGAAGAGATAAAAAATGAAACAATACCATCCTATCCTTCACACCTTAACCTTCATATCAGTCATTGTTATACAGTGATAGGTCATTGCAGTTGGTGTCTTTCTCAATACACAAGTCCACAAAGACGAGACACCAGTTTCACAGGTGTGAAACTTGTGATCTACAAAACCTCGTGATTTTGTGTGGGAAACTTGTGATCTTGTGCCTTGTGATCTATAAAATCCAGTTATGTCTAAAGTAAGAAAAAGAGAGGTTTATTAACTAAATAGCCAAGCACTCCTGAATTTTTATGATGTTTCTGATGACCACAGATACAGAGACCATATACATTAATCTAATTCACTGGCTACACTCCATTGGAAGTCTACATTGGCCCTAATTTTGGTTTACTCTACGGCAGATAAAATCTTGCATACATATTAATCATGTTTTGAGTTACATTTTCTAGTATTCTCCCAGTAACAGTCTTAACACTCTACTTCTAGAATAGCTAACTCAACAAAACCTTTAATTCCATAATAACTCAAATGTAAGTCTCTCTCACTTACCTATAGATATGGAGACAAATACTAATGTACCTCCCACTATCAAAAATTCATCCTAAAGTGAGAAAGCTGGAAATCTGAGTGATAACAGTAAAATTATACTAGTGAAATATGCCACATGGAAAAGACTGATAATGTCAAGCAACAAGCACTTAGAAGGGCTAATTTATTTCAAATAGTGAAAAATTATTTTGATTATCATCAAAAATATTTAGAGTGCAGAAACACAGGATAGCTATTCCAGAGACTGGAAATCTATTCCCAGTTTGACTGTAAATTTTATATGTTACCTGCCTGAGGCAAATCAGTTATTGTGTCTTCTATGATCTTCACACTGAAAAAAATACTTTTATTCTTCTCCATGTGGGTCTTCTTGTTATTTCTGATGATAATGATAATAAAATTATGATACCATTTTATTAAGTATCTCACTAGGGGTGGCATTTCATTTTAATGAAAAATGTTCATAGATGGCTTTTTTAAATATAGGAACTTCAGAAGTAATGAAAGTAAAACTATAAAGTCATTAACAATTCCTGTTCTTACAGATGAGAATTATAGGAAAGAATGTTGAAAAACAAACACTTGTAAACAAAGCTGCAGGACAAAAAACTGCATTTCTAGACATGACATAGTACAGAACTTTTTTAATACTTGTACTCTATAACTAATTCTGGTACTGTACGTTCAGGTTCAATATATTTACAGTTAAGGGGCATAGTTGTTGCAGAATCACAGAATAGTTGAGGTTGGAAAGGATCTTTGGAAATCCATATAGTCCAGCCCACCTCACAAAGCAGACATCTGGAGCAGTCTGCCCAAGGATATCTATGTAGCTCCATACATATATCTGAGTATCTCCAAGGACAGAGATTCCACAACTTTCCTGGGCAAATGTTCAACTTTTTTTAGCGTTCAATCACCCTCAAAAGAGGGAGGGTTAAAAAAAAAGTAAAGAAAATAGTTTTTTTCTTGTATTTAAATGTTGTTGTTTCTGTACTTCGATCTGTGCCCATTGTCTCTTACCCTGTCACTGGGTACCACTGAGTCTGTTTTCCTTACACTCCTCAGATATTTGTGTATATTCATATGATCCCCTTCAGCCTTCTCTTCCTCAGGATAAGCAGTCACGGGTATCTATCTCAGCCTCTTGTCTTATCAAAGATGCTCCAGCCTCTTAATCACTGTTGTGGCCTGCCACTGGGCTCTTTCCAGCATGTCCATGTTTGACTTGCGCTAGATAGCGCAGAACTGGGCACAGCACTCTGGATGTGTCCTCACCAAGGATGAGTAGAAAATCCCCTCCCTTGACCTGCTGGCAATTCTGCCAAATACAGCCCAACATCCTGCTGGTTGGTCTTCATTGTCCCATGACCCTCCTCTGCCACACTGCTTTCCAATCAGTCAGCCCCCAGCCTGTCTACTGCTACAGTGGGATAGGATTCTTCCTCCTCAAATGTAAGACACTGCCTTTGGTGAACTCCATGAGGTTTCTGCTGGCCATTCCTGCAGCCTGTCCATCTCTGAATGGGAGCACAGCCATCTGGCACACCAGACATTTCTCCTCATTTTGTATTGTCCATACACTCTGCAGATATACCCTGCATTATCGTCCAGGCTTTAATGGAGATGTTACACAGCACTGACCCCAGTAACAACCCCAGGAGTAAACCTGTAGTGACTGACCTCTAACTGGACTTTGTGTCACTAATCATCACGCATTTTGCTCCACCACCTTCCAAGGAACAGAGATTAGGCAGCTGGTCTGTACTTCCCCAGATCTTCCTTCTTTTTCTTGAATATGAGTGACATTTGCTTTTTTCCAGTCCTCAGGAACCTCCCCTAGCAGCTACAATCTTGGAAAAATAATGGAGAACGGCCTTGCAATGCCATCATGCAGTTCCCTCAGCACTGAGATGTCCCAGAAGGACCAGTGGACTTGTGTTCATGCAGTTTAAGTGTTCCCACGCTTGATGTTCCTTCACCTTCTACCACTTTCCAACTGGTCATGGGCACCTGGGATTGCAGAGGGCTGGTGTGAACAGTAATGACCAAGGTAAAGAAGCCATTGAGTATCTTGGCTTCTTTCATGTCTTCTATCACCTGGTCTTGTGCCTCATTCAGCAACAACCATGAGTTTGCCCCACTCTTCCTCCTTCTATTGATGTACCTGTAGAATTTCTTATTCTTATTGGCCCTCACATCCCTTATTCTGATTCTACTGCAGGTGGGCTTTGGCATTCCTAATCCCACCCTACATGACAGTTTCTCTAAATTCCTTCTAGATCACTTGTCATTGCTTCCAGTTTTTGTATGCTTCCTTTTTATGTAAGGTTTTTTGTAAGTGTCCTGTTCACCCATGCAGTACACTGCTCTTAAGACTGTAGGACTATGACAAACTCATTCTCACTGTCTTTAACTTCTAAATGTGAAAGCCCTTGCAGCAAAACTGCACCTTTTTTCTAGGATTGCTTTTCCTAGAATTCCTTACAAATACTACTGAGGAATCTACTCCTTGCACAATTTTTACCCAATGCAGATTTTCTATAAAAATCTAGGAGTACTAGACAATGTCTGGAGGCCAAATTGGCACCAGAAATTCCAGTCCCAGTTACTGTATTTTAATTCTTTTGGAGGTATTAGATTTAGTAGGTAAATATTTTATAGCTTCGTATATTCTGGAGAAAATTAAAGTTTGTGATGGAATACTGAGTAAGTGCCAAACAGATCTCAAGATTACTTCCAGACCACTAACAGCCTTCTCTAACCAAAGACATTATGCTGTTAAATTCACTTGTTTATGCAGCTACATATAAACATTACACATGTACCTACTGAACCATTATAAATTTATGAAAGAGCTTATTATCTGTGCTGATGAGTTTCAATATTTAAAGGGAGCTTATGAAAGAGGGACTTTTTACAAAGGTATGTAGTGTCAGGACATGGCAGACAAGGGAGAATGGCTTGAAACTGAAACAGGATAAATTTAGATTAGATACAAGGAAGAAATTCTTTACTGTGAGGGTGCTGACACACTGGAACAGGTTGCTCAAAGAAGTTGTAGATTCCCCATCCCTGGCAGTGCTCAAGGCCAGGTTGGATGGGGCTCTGAGCAGCCTGGTCTAGTGGAAGGTGTCCCTGCTGATGGCAGGGGGGACAGAACCAGAAGATCTTTAAGGTCCCTTTGAACACACACCATTCTATCATTCCATGCAATAGGAACTGGAGCACACAGAAGTGACACAGCTGAACACAGCATCTCATAAGCCTGCATTCATTGCTTCTGTAAAGATAATCTTCACATGTTCAGTTTCCAATCACAGAATCCATAGATAGAATAATGGGCGCTCTAAAATCTGAGTTTTCACATGATCTATCATTACAAAAATATGTCTCTTTTCTCTCTATTTGAACGAAGTCTTCATCTGTTTTTGTCAGCTATCCTTGAACTATTCCCAGATGCTTTTCTAAATCCCTCAGTTACAGTGATGCTTTACAACTAAATGGATTCCCTTGTGTAAACTTTTCTTGTTGCACTTCAAAATCATAAAGTGCTTTGGTAGGACAATGATGCAGATGTAAAAAATCCATAAATTAACTCAAAGGTTGTTACTCACAGTACTTTTTAATGACAAAGCACTCAACAGGACAATTGTTATTTACTTGATACACTCCAACTTTCCTTTTTTAAAATCACACTAACTTTTCAGCAGGAGAAAATAATATGAACACACAGCTGATTAAATGAGTAATAAGGCTGTTCTGCTTTTTGACCAAAGTAATTCACAATTAACCAATCAATGCCCAAACCAAATTTACATCTAGAAGTATTTTTAAAATGAACAAAGATGAAAACTTGTTTTCCACAGAGGATGTATGTTATGGAAGTCTTCTATCCTGTTATGTACTAAGAATAAGCTTCACAAACAGCCCTAGAGGTAAACATGATTATGCTCTGAAACTTCTCAATGAAGTTTCTCACATCATCTTCAACAGCATTTATGAGTGAGAAGATCTACTTTCCTCTGGAATGCACATCAAGTGTCCTATTTATTTTACTGTCCTTTCGCATAAATGTGAGAAGCATGGAAAATATTTTTTAAAAATAGATATGGTTAATCAGATTTCCTCTGAGACTTCCTGATCATGTTTCTTTGGTATCTACTCTATCTGCTTAAAATAATTTTATCCTCATAATTGCTTACTTGTATTTAATACAGGTACAATAAACTTCTGAGATACATTCCATTTCTAAGCATTAAGTACTTAAGGAACATCTGGAGTTGCTGTCTTTTCCCTACAACAAAAGCTGGAGGACTTTGGGAGATACACTCTAGAAAATCTTGCTGTCTCCCACGCTATGACAGTCATGGAAGGGAGGGTGCAGCTACTGTGGAGTGTTTCAGGTCAAGCAGCCAACAATAGTTCAGTCTGAGCTGAGACAATACCCTCAGATGCTGCAATGACTGATGCACAACATGCATGCCTTGGGACCAGTAATCTGAAGCAGAAAGGCAGGTCTCCTGAGCACTTAACCCACCAAAACTTCTGAGCCAGAGCATCCCATTATCTTTGCACTGGAGGCTGAGATACATTAGAACTTTCTCCACATGCAGAGAAAGTCATATAAAACCAGATAAAAATAATTTAAAATACATTAATTAGATCTAAGCTGTATGATAAAAATTTTAAAACTGCAGGATCATCTTCACTCTCCTTTAAATTAGCCAGGCTCCAAAGACTAGGCTAGGTAATTGTGGTCTTATGCCATCTTAATTACAAGAAAAATAATTCTAGTGACTTTTTATAATGCTTTTCTTGCTAGAAAACCCCTTTAAGTGGAGTATTTTAAGAAAAAAAAGACTAGTTGAAAATGTCCTTTGCACAGAAATACTGTGAGTTTATTAATTGGTTTCAGACAGTAGACAGAGGTGCTGATCACAAAGACCTGGATGAAAGAGACATGACAACAAAGTCAAAGTATCCATATCAAGAGTCAATTTCTGAGTCAGCTCAGTAATCATCTGAACTTATCACTCAGTTCTTCCAACCATATTCCTGATATGGTCTTATAGCAGCAAGCAGTATGGGAATAAATGTGATTAATACTCCTTTTTTTTTTTCCCTTTCCCCCCCTTTTTTTTCATCTCACTAAAGAGATGCTTCTCAAACAATTAAGCTGCCTGTACACTTTGTAACTTGCTAGTTAGGCTGGTTATTGTTGCAAATTTTACAATATAGTCCATTGGTTAAATTGCTATTACCAATAATCCACTATTAAAGACTCAACTTTAATGGGGTGATAGGTTAATGAAAAACATAACAAAAAAAGAATATACTGATACATAAAGCACAGTGGCTGAAGGCAGGAACTGTTTTCTTTGCATGTCAGTGGGTTTTTTTAAACAACATAGTAGTTTTACTTTCTGCTGCCTTAAACACCAAAGATGAAGGCAAGATGCAACTGCTGTGACTTGGAGCATCTTTTTGATGCCATTTATATTTGGATAAAAACTGGGCTGAATCTGGTCCAGGGCATAAGGAATTACCACTCAAAAGAGCAGCTTTAAACAACTGAGATATGAAAAGGATTTATTAAACACCCTGAGATGGAATATGCCATTTTAAACTAAGGCCCAACTAAAGTTATATTACTATTTGAAAGCCAAAATAGCCATAGACAGTTAAATGGAGCGAGGAAGGTGGTATGATGTGAGTGAAATGAGAAAGGTGATTCTTAAGGCAGAAATGGTGCAAAAGAAGGGCAAGGAATAAAAAGACTACTAAGTCAAACATCATTGATAATGATGGGAAAAGTCACATGCAGATCAACAAGGGTCTCTTGCAGTGTGAGGCTACATCCTCCAATTTACAGCAGCCATTCAGAATGAATGCTATGAATAACCACAAGCCATTCACATGAACAACAGTAGTCTTTATGAATAATCAATGAATAACCACAGAGATAATGTGCACTATCAAGAGTAGGGATATCTTTCTGGATAAGCAAGCCCCAGTTTATATCAAAGTAGATCATTCCTGTTCTGAGGACAGCTGGAAGCTGGTTCTAAGGAGTTGTCTGAAGAAGTTCCATAAAAAAGTAAAAATGCAACCAATCTTAAAATTCCATTAACATTCCACTAGTATGAAAAATAAGAACCTATGAGCTGAGTCCAATTAGAGTATACATGGATATATGAACAGTAAAACCTGGGGGGAAAAAATGAAAGAGTGGAAAGTACTGTTTATTTCAGAACAATTGTTGGATAATATTAATACAGATTTTTTTTCTCACACCTCTTAAGAATGATTCATGTATTCTTATCTACAAATCAGGATTTGAGTAAGAAATTATGATCACCGACCACCTTTTTGTATTTAATGAAGATTGTGACAGGTTTTTGAAAATGACAGAAAAAAAATCCCCCTCCACAAACTGCCCTGGCATAGTACACAATGCTAATTTCTACATGAAAAATGCAGCAGATTCAGTCCAGGTCTCAATGGTTGGCAAAGACTGTAATTCTAGAAAGTACTTTTACACTAATAGTGATGATGGAGATAGGATGGAAGTAGTACACAGGAAGCAACAAAATATCACCTTTACATGGGACTCACATATAGGTGAGAATATACACTCACAATAACCAAATGAGTTCACTTACAATGCAAGACACAAAGACAGCTCCACTACCAAAATTAGCCCTACTTGCAAGGAATTTTTGTAAGATTTAAATTAAGATATGATAGTGATGATTTGGACTTAAAAGGAACAACATTAACATGCACAAAATTATTTAATATATTTTATAAGTTCTAAAATAAATCATTATGAATCAACAAATCACTGCAAAGCAAGTTTTCTGCAGTGTTTCAAAAAATACATTATAATTATTTCAAAATTTATTATACATTGTGACAGCAACAAATTATTAGGAAACAATGAACTTTCTGAGTACTCAGTTCATAATTCCACTCTTTTACATAGCAGAATGTCATGGACACTTCCAATGAATATATGTTTCTGCACACAAAAACTACTTTGAGAATAAGTACTGTGTCTAGTACTCTAATATAGAATAGCTAATATCAATGAAATCTCATGTCAATGTTGTTTGTATGCATTCCAGTTTATATTTTACAGCTTATTAAACTTACTTTAGAATCTATCCCTGAAATTTCCAGGTGTTTTTTCTCTAATGAAGCCATAAAAGCTGTTGGAAAAGGTAGTTCTAGCAACTTCCTAAGCAATACTTTGTCACACTATTATGTGAAAATGAGAACACATACTGAGTTTGGCAGTTTCCCAATACTCTCTATATAATGCCTTAAACAAATATTAAGGCAAAACACAAACACAGTGTCCCTCTAAAAATTATCCCTGCCTTTTAAGTGAAAGTAATCGGCAAGAACTTTTATTTTTGTCATAAAAATTGTTCTATAGCCAATGACCACGCGGGGGTAGTAGTGTGATGCAATGTTCAAGAGCAGCCCAGCAGCACACAGCAGGGTAAGCACTCAGGCTGGGTGAAATAAGTGCATTTCTGCAGTAGGTTTTTGAGTCTTTATAGCATAAATACTTTAACTACAGAATGTATGTATGCGTGGACAACTGCGGCATCAAAAATCTGAAATTTTTGAGACTCAGGAAAGAAGTGTTGTAAGTTATCCTTTCATTCTACACAGGTTTTGTTGTAGAAAACCAGAACAGTCTCAAATTAATGTTTAGTGAGAACATAAATAGAAGAGCTTTGGCATTTATTTACTAAAAGCTGACATTTTCAGTTGCTAAATTTCAGAAGTGTAAAGATTTTTGCTCAGGCAAGTTGCTGAGTCATATGTGGTTAATAGCTTCTGTTCTTACACTTATTTTTGAATTTTCTATACGTGAAAGAGGATGCTCAGGCTTTACTGTTATTAAAAGACAAGTTAATTCCTATTTTTTTTAGTGTAAAATATAGTCAATCTTTTTTTTCCCTTAGTTACATCAGCCAGTATCATAAATAACACAAAAAAGTTGGTCTTGCGAAAGTCACTTGCATTTCTTAAGGTAAGTATATAAATATTTATTAGACTTGTACTGTACACAACATGATAGAGGAGAAAAAAGGTGAAAGTGTTTCCTTGCTGTATAAATAGCTCTAAGTACATAGAAGATACAGCTCAGCTAAGCATTATAACAAACTGGTTGTGCCATATCTTTTGCTGTTATTCAGCTACATTGATTCACAGACTTTCTATTGTTTTACTCTCATATATTCTATTTTTGATATATAATAGAACATATTGCAAATATGTATTATCTTTACACATATAGGGGTCCCAAATGCATTTCACAGCACTATTATGGAGTCAGAGCTTGCCAAGAGAATACAGCCAGGAAAAGAAAGGAGTCTTGAAGTTGCCAAGCCAAGATGAACTATAGCCCTTGTTCCTCTCCAACCATTTTTCCCCTAAGTGCTTTCGTAAGTAATATGTTACCAAGTCAAGCTCCTGCCTTCCTACAATCTGTGAACAGTACTAAAACCAAAAGAAGTATTGTTAAGGGCTTGCCCAGACTTGAGAGTTGGTGCACATTACGGGAATGTTTGACACAAAAGCGTAACAGCCGAGCAGCAACCCAATGTGCAGTCACTCTTACCCCCAAGCAAAAGCATCACATTCCTGTTTGCCTTAATCCCCAGCTAACAAATTTCTTTGCTGTCAGGATGATTCATTAAATCAACACTGAAAGAAATAAAAACGCTCAGAATGGGGCAAGGTATCTCTTGAAAAAAAAATGATGGAGCAGACAAGTGAGGATAGCAGCAGCAGTTACCAACAAAGTTCAAGAGCACAAAACTTATTTGCCACATTAAGTCACTGAAAAAGGAGAGGTTTTTAATCAGGAATTTCAACTGCCTGGTTAAATACAATGTTATCTCACTTTATCTGAATTATTTTAATAAAAAATATTAATAATAAATAATATATTATCACTTAGGAACTGATTTATTAAGTTAATACCCTCCCTTTAAGCCAGATGAGGCTGAGCAGTTTGTTCTGGCAAAAATAACCCAGTAACTAAAATGCCAGTGTTAAACATTATCAAAGGGGATTAGAAAAGATATTCATATTTTCAGTTTGTGTGTTTGCTAATTATTTTACAAAACAGTTGCTTTAGTTGTAACATAAGGCAAAGAGACAACTCTTTCCCTTATAAACCTCTCCACAGTGCAGCACAGAAAGACATTGCAAAACATTAATAAAACAGGAAAATGCAGCTTAGAGAAACTAGAGAAATTCTTATTTTAAGAATAAGATTCAAAAAGTTCTTATAATTTTTTTAGGTACTTCTGCCCTTTCATTTGCAACAGTGAAAGATTGCAGGCAAAGGTGAGCAGAATAGCATATTTTTAGGCTGAGTAGCTGATATGTAGAAAATTTCACTGACTTGTATAAGGTCACAGTGAGTCAGCACCAACAGAAGAGTTGATCGAAATTCTAATCCCATTCTCAAACTACTGAATTGACTCACCTCCCACATCCAGTTACTTTGCTTGTATTTTATGCAATAACCCACTCAAATCATGAAGCTGCTTCTGTAAGTGGAATTTTTCATGTTACAGACCACTCTTGTAAATCAACCAAAGAGACATTTCATTACTTTTTAATGAACTTCTGTGATCTCACTTCCCATGTCATACTGGATATCCTTGCTTAATGCTAGATAAATGAGTCAAATTGGGCATTCCTCATGACTGATATGAAATAGTTTTAATGCATCTTCTTAGGAATATATTTCTACAGAAAAACCCTGATCACGAAATACATAAACTAAAACATAGATATCATTACATCATTACATATGATATTGTTCCGGAATCATCTGTTCCGGCTCAGGGGGGAAAAAAAAACCTGTACCTGGTTTTTTTTTATACAAAATGACCATTTCAAATCCCAAAAGATCCCAATAAATGGTGCCACAGATATGTTAATTTTCTCAACTTCAAGAGAGATGTCTTGCAAAAAAAAAAAAAGCACTTAAGAAGTTTGGGAAAAAAAAAATCTTAGCCTGAACCTGATCACTGAAAGCTCCAGTGTTCTCTGCTGAAAGTAGGGTTAGTGCGTCTTACTCTACCTCCAACTTGTTGTTATAGATACTCAGATCAAGAGACTACACAAAT
This sequence comes from Parus major, assembly GCF_001522545.3. Classification (NCBI taxonomy): domain Eukaryota; kingdom Metazoa; phylum Chordata; class Aves; order Passeriformes; family Paridae; genus Parus; species Parus major. The sequence continues at coordinate 58,891,586 of NC_031768.1, read as the reverse complement.
GCCAAGGGATTTCCTTCTACACTATATCTAAATCTGTCAAACTTCATGCTTCAAACCTTAATGAGAGTGGTAAGAGTTGCCTCCCTGGGGTGTCATAAATGCAGAAAAGCCATCCCTGCACAGCAGAAGCTGTGCAGGTCTTAGGGCTGGGAGAAGACAATTCTGTTTGGTTGGTAGATAACCAAGGATATGCCTAGCCAGATCAAGAAAGAACCCAAAACTCGACTCTTAAGGGAACCAGGGAGTCACATAGCCTTTTCTGGCATTGTCTTGAATGCAGGCACTTACCAGCCTTGCTCCAATTACAAAATTCTCTTTCATGTCTTCATTCACAAATGAACCAAATGGAAGGAACAAAATACTCAGTTGTTAATCTATCTAACTGCTGCATGTGGGAAGCAGTTGAATTTCTTATCTTTCTGTTGCAATTTCCTCATATCTCCCAAGGCTACAGCTGCATAGACTATCATTCACATTATGAGAAGTAGAAAAAATGTGAAATTCTACCTGGAAACAGTCACACAGAGGCTTCTTAAGCTGTATGTTACATTGCTAGAACAAAAATCAGAGGCATGATACAGCTGGTTGTACTAAGCACTCCGAGGACTGTGAAATGGTTAGTGTACTGTTTAAAGAACACCCTCATGAGTGTGAAGCCCTCTTAAAGTACTTGAAAGACTATAACAAAAAATTAATAGATATGTTATTATATTATATATTAATAGATATATTTATTTAAAATATTTAAAACAAACCTACTATGTGGGGAAATTAAAACTTATAAAACCAAGGAAAGGTAAAGATCACACAATTCAGAACATTAGAGAACAGGCAGTGTTTATGGGGCCACATCACCTCTTCACCCTTCTAAAGACATCAGTGTGAAATTTTCTGTTACCAATTGCTCAAGAGATGAAAATTAGCTGCCAGTTGGGAGCACATGAGGGCTGTGCTATAGCAGAAAAAACTCAAAACCAAGAAGAAAGAAAAGAAACGGAAGAAAAATCTCCTGACAACTTCCCCCAAGGCTTTTAAAATAGTACTTTTAAAACCACTCAACTTTAGTTGCACTGTAAGGAGGTAGAGCTGTAATGACATGTGGCTGTGTGACAACAGACTTTCACAGATGCTGTGAAAGTCACACATATACTAGCAAACTGAATTTTTGCCAGCATAAACTACATCAGTTGTCTGAAGAATTATAAACTGTACTAGGAAATAATTTTAACAAACTGTACTAGAAAGCTTTTGTTGGTTTTTGGTATGTTGTTTAGGTTCCTAATGAAAACATTAATCACATTCTGATTCCTTCCTCACAGCGACAGAAGTTTCTCTTGGGTTTCACAGATCCCAAACTTCTGTGCAGATGTTCAGACACTGGCTGAAGAATTCCCTAAGAGCACTTATCTAACCCTAATCCTGCCCTTAAAGGAATCAAGTCCAAAATGGGCTTTTGAACAGTCAAATTTGACAAATTAAAGTCAAATAGACGGTAAAGAAGTATGGGACTGTATACTCCATTCACTTAATAATTATATATAGCCAGAATGGTTTCAGTTATAAATAGCCTGAAATGGTTTCAATTAGTTTGAGCCAGTATCCAGTTTAAAGACCTTCATGTACCATTTCCAGGAGAACAACTCCAATATCAACTGTCCATGAATCTTTAAGAAATGCAATGCATTTAATGTGAGAACATTGAAATAAACCCCATGAAATGCTAGTGCAGACTCTACTATTCCACAAAAAAATACTTCTGAATTAAAGGCTACATTTTTTAATGTAGTGGTAAAAGCAATCTTCTTGCTCAGAAATAATACACTTGTTTTAAAAAATAAACTGACTCAGAGCACATAGTACCCTAGACTAGCAAACTGGGCAGTGATGTGATTATACTATTCATTGGTTGGGCAGTCACAATTTTGAAACAAGCCTACTTTTATTTAGGTATTTCCAATTATGTAATTTGTTGTACAGAAATGTTGGGGGCTTTCTTTAGAAAACAACTACAGGGATCAACTTTCCAAAATCTAAACCCCTCCCTACTGACTCATTTAGTAATCCTGGAATGCCTTTAACATCTTCCAGCACCCACATTTCCCATTACATGTATTGAAGATCTTGAGGAGAAGACAACGCCTCCACCATCAGAGAAGGCAAGGAAGTCATTATTTAGCCTTTGTACATAGCCTTTGATCTCTTTGTGTTTTACAGTGTGCCAGGTTATTTTCAATGCATCCTGCAATGGATATAAACCAAATTATCATAACTCACAGAGAAAACATTACTTTTTGCTTATTCAAAGACCCAGCTTTATAGTCATGACCTCCAAAATCAGACATTCTTATGTCTACATTCTTATGTCACATATTCTTACACCTCCTTCTGGGTTCTTCTTACGCAGAGCACTACTGTGTTCTTAAAAAGGAATGTTAAAAGATCCATAGTTTACCAAAATAAATGATTTTTCATTGCTGGCTCAAAATATTTTATGATAATTTTTTCTAAAAAAGGACTGCTCATATCACAAGACAATCGTGTTTGACAAAGTCTAATAAAAGATAAATTTTGCAATTAAAAAAAAAAACAAAACAAAAACCTGAAAACATTATGAGAAGTGGGTGGGGCTTGTAACAGAAACATCATAATTTCAGAAGGAAGTAGAGATGTGATAAAGCCATCAGTGTATAATTTTAGTTCTTGTTTGTGCATAGTTTCCATATTCTGGGGCATCTAACAAAACAGGGGTTTGTGCAATTTTTCTGCTTTTGTTTCTCAGTTACCCCAATAACACAGACTCCTGCAGTAGTTAATAAAAGCCTTCAAACATGTATAGAGCAGGGTTTTTTTCTACTGATGTGTCATGTGTCTAACTGTGGAGCAAAAAAAAAATCAGTATATTCTATTTACTGCCATCAGAAATTTGCATCTCTATCTACATAGTAAAATTAGGGGTTTGACTGCTGCTTTGCTAAATCACTTCCTCCATTTCTGTTTGATCCACAAGAGAGCTAGGTCTGCCTTTCAGAGCTGAAAGAATATATTCCTAGGTTATCCATCTTCTCACTCTTCAAAAGGAATGCTGATTTCAAGGGAAGGGCAGAAGACAACTCTTAGTACATCCTCTCTTGCAGAGGACTTAGCATGAAGTTTGGTGAAAGTATTACAGCAAAGACAAGAATAGAATTGAACTACATTTGAAGAATTATCACTTCCTCAAATTGCTACATTACTTGTGACAAAATATGTGGAACAGCAGGTACCTAAAACTGCGTCTGAAAATTTCCTAAAACTATGTGCCTATGGCACTACAGGAACCTACAGAGAGATATTATAGGTGCCTATAAATGAAAACCACATTGCAATGCAAATGACACTAAATAACCTGATTCTCTGTGCCTTCTCTCATTGCCTTAGAAAACAGAAATACAGATGCAAGTAGTTCCTCTCCTCATGCAAAAACTAACACAGAACCACTCCCTGCTTTACAAACATTTTTTTTCTGATTAGTTCAGCCAGAGCACACCCAAACTGCAGCCACGCTCTCCCCAGCAGCATGACCTCTCACAACCTTCCTGGTAGGCTTATGCAACCAGGAAACCAATAGTAATTCTGTGTAACTTGGCTAATTTCAACCCATCAGGCCATTTTAAATTAGAAACAAATAACCGACCCCTAATTTAGAATCAGCAAGAAAAAATTATTTGGAAAATGAGTATGAAAGCAGACTGAAAATTCTGAAGGTTCTAACACTTCTTCCAATTTTTCATTCAAAAACACTAAAGGGGTTCACTTCAGTTAATTTCTCATTTCCAATTGTGAATTAGAGTTTATTAGAATTCAATAACCTTATAAAACCTGGAAAAGTTTGGATGCTAAGTGTGCATTTCTGTCACAATTTCAAATTAAACTTTCATGCTTGCAGTAATTGGATGCTTTATGACAGATTATTGCGTCAATAGATCTTCAGAAACTGTATTTAATTGTTTTTTCTTCAACTCAACGAAATTTAAAAATTAATGTAATAAAAGCTTCCAAAGGAAATACAGCCTTTTTGAACATTTACATCTAGACTAAAAGTAAAATTCATACATGGTAAATACAGCTCAGAGTTTACAGTGCTGCTGAACTATGGAAAAAGGAGTTTTCATTTGGACACATGAGTGTGAGCTGATGACACAAGTGATACTTAATGCTCACAAAAATCTATGGTGTAAGTGTGTATCTGCACCCAGCGAAGCCCCATCTCCTCTGTAAGTGACACTGGGAGACTAGATGGGGCTTTTTTCTACAATGAAAGAGTATCATCTTCTTGTGGCACTTGTCTTCATCTGGGATCAGTAGGTTCAAACCACTTAAAAAATCCTAAGTGGCAACTGGGACAAAAATCACCATCTGTAGACAACTTCATGGAAAGTTTGAGGAACTTCTGGAGAATTGAAGAAGTCATGAGCAATTTCATGGCAAGTTTAAGGAACAGTACACCACATATAAAAGCATAGAAATTCTGGTTTTGCGAGGGGATGAGAGGAAAACTCAGAGCAAGAACATTCCTTATTGTATATCATGCACATTGATCCCTCTTCAAAATAGGCAGATGAACAGGAGAGGACGGGGAATTTTCTACACAGCGTTAAGAGGGGGACCATGAAAAGAAAAAGAAAGGCCATCATCTCATTAATTCCACCAAAGCAATCTTACTCTTTGGTGGAGATGACATCTCTGGCAAACATTTTACTGTATTTTGCTAAAAAAAGCATCTCATCTGAAGCACTGGACAGCAGAAAATGAAAATACACTGTTCTTTTAAGTGGAGGTGACTGCAGTCTGGTTTACTTCCTATCTCAATCTGCTGCTAAGTCACACTGCCAAATTACATAATTCAGTATTTTAAAACTCTAATAAAATGTCTTTAAAATATAATAGGGTGGTATAACTTCCATTAAAATCAGCAGAAATACAGCTGAAAGTTTAGGGGAAAAGAAGCCCATTAAAAGTTTTGCCTCTTCAACTTCATTCAACATCACTTCAAATAGAACAGTCAATGGTGGATGCCTGGAGCTGAAACAAATATGCAGTTTCCAAATGGTTCATTTTTATCACAATCAAGTAATGATTTACTTTAGAAAAAGTAATTATTATTTATTTTGGCCTTAAGAAAAGCTTTCACTTTTACCATCATTTTCAGTCTACTCTTTTTTTCTCACATAGCTAAAAATGATTCAGAGAAAATCCTTAAGTTTATACACTGAATTATCAAATAATAACAAAACTGAAACTTCTATACACATACCAAGTAACTGTTTGAAGAATGACTATAAAGAACCACTGCTCTCTGCTTTACTATTACTTTAGTACTCAAGAGACAGATACAAATCCCTGGCTGGTCCCCAAATTGCTCTGTACTCCTACTCACACTTCGTAAGATAAAACCTGTGGCATAAGCAAGCTCCTGATAATGTCAAACTGACCTTCGATTCATTGCATCAGAATTTATCAAGCACCTATTTTTGTAGTGACTACATTTATAATAAGCATAGCAGGTTATGGGAGGATAATACAGCAGGGGGAAAAGGAAAAATAAATCAATACACTAAACAGATACACATTAAAATAGGTAGCCACTGGAAGAGAGGCCAGCCTGCTCAGAGCTTGCAGTTGAAGCTGCAACTTCAAAGTTACTAAAAATAATGGGTTTTTTTGGGAAAATTGATTTTCATTTACAAGCCAATCATTGAGCTTTGCATCAATCCAATTATTTCTCTTCAAAGTACTGGAAAACAATATTATTATTCGGAAACAGAGAGGAAGCTAGGCAGCTTGTGTTTAATATAGTAAAATAATTTCAAATAAAAAATATAATTTATCAAAATTTGCATGCTCTATATTCATCTTCTTGTCAGGTTGTAAGATTTGGTTCAAGAAAAAAAAAATTCCAATTTCCAAAGATTCTCACAAGTAAACTCTGGCAAATAAAGCCTTATTCATGACTATGCACATTAACTTAGCAAAATTAATTACTTTTCCTTTTTAACCCATTAATCATCTGGTTTTCATTCTGGAGAAAGCTCAGAGTTTCATCTTCCTTTGTAGTGCAACATTAAACCAAGAAAATTGCCAGTGGCAAAATAAACATCATAATGCTTCATGTAAGGTTTCCAAGATTCTGGTGGGAGCACTGTACAGAAGTATTTCTGTACTCCGGGTTACGACATTCTGTTATTTAAATATTAATAAAACAGTGATGCAAACCACATTAGAAAAGAAAACAAATCTTTTCAATTAAGTTTATTTTTAGAACAAGTCCTAGGATTCCGAATACAGCAGCATTTTCTGAACACAGTGTTTTTCCCTTAAGATTTCTCACTGGCAAGATTCCATAACCTGCTCGGTTCGGTGGTGGGACGTGAACTTTTGTAGAGAGAACAGGCACCTCAGAACGCTTCTAAATAGCCAGCCAACACATTCAATAGCTGCTATAAATGTTTGACACAATTAAAACTGCAATCAAAAGTAAAATCCTAATTTTTTTTCATGCCATGAAACACCAAATTATAAGGAGCAAGAGCATTTAGTAAGTCAGCCTCTGAGGTATACAACAAAAAAATATTAGCTCACCGTACAAGAAAAACTGGGCTAAGCAGTGCTACACCAAACCTAATTTATTCAGGCGGCATGCAATCTGGCCTCAACCAGATTATATTATCACATCTCTGGAAGGAAAAAAAAATAAAATAAAAATAAAAAAGCTGTTATTTTTAGGGGAAAAAATATTTCTTTAAGGTTTCTGGATAATAGCCAGCAGCACAGGGCTATGTCAAGATGATGGAATAACTCAACCTTACATCTCTAAGCATCATGGTCACAGGAAACAGAGGCCAAGGCTAAAATGTGACCCATTGTGGGAGGATTTAGTTAAGCTCCGAGTTTAAGTGGAGCATTTTCTTTCTCAAAATCCCCCCCAGAAAACCAAAATTAAACATCAGTAGTGAAGTGCACAGGTCATACTACATTTGTTTTGTATCCATAAAATATCTAGTCCCAATCTCTGTCACACTTCCACAATGGGGACAATGTTCATGCCTCATGCATATTTCCCTCAAGTGATCAGCCAGAAATGAGACAAAGCTTTGAACTTTGTTACTCAAGAAGAGCAGACGTCACCAAGAAAACACTGCTCTGTCCACAGTGGAGTGGCAAAGACTCTATTATACATTTCTTGGAAGCAGGATTTTTTCATTCCCATGAAAACATCCACTGCTGATGGACAGCTGACATTTTAACAGCTGCATTAGTAATGCTTAAAGTTTAATAGCAAGCTTTTCAACAGAGGACCTGGAAGTGTTTGCTTACAGGCATTTACAAATTTGATTAACACGGGAAACAGGGAGCAAGACCCCTCCTGCACATTTAGGAGAAAGAGCAGAGTTCATGCCTAGTGTAGGGTTAAGGATGAAGGCTGGCAGGCAAGAATCAAAGGCAGCTGCCAAAACCTCCACTTCTCCACTTTACAAAAACCATTCCTCCTCTGCAGCCGTGCCACTCCCACTGCCCCATTAACCGAAGGTGCACGCGTGGGTAAGCACGAACAGACCATGGGTCCCTAAAGGGAATCATAAATACTGTGCTCCCAAAGAATGCAAAGCATATGTAAATACTCCAAAACAAAAGCTATCTGTCACTAGTGACATAAAGAGGTTTCCTAGTGGGAAAAATTCTGACACTGCTAAGAGTCAAACAGGCAAAATGTCGAAGGAAAAGTGAAAAAAGGCAAAATTTAAAAAAAAAAACAAACCTAATCTCCCCCTTCAAATCCCTAAGGACATCTCAAGTCTATTTAATGCTCATGATTCACATAATCACGTTTCTGATTACAGTGATGTGCCAAGGTTTCCATTCTCAAGTGATAAACTAGATAAGTTATTGGTCCTCTTACTCTGTCCTGGAAAATCCAAGAATTAAAAAAGGTACAACAGGACCTATTGGAAAAGTCCAATGTTTAATATGGATGTTCTATTTTTATGGCTGTACCAATAAAAGTGAGGACAGCAAAAGAAAAAGATTTTTTTTGATACAAATTACTTCAGTAAAGAAATATACAGAAAAAAAGTCATATTTAACAAAACAGAGTTTAACAATCTGGCACATCATTGAGGACACTTCCAGAAATTCTAGTTGTCCCATACAGACATATCTGGAAATACTAATTCAATGAACAGCCACAGCATTTGACAAGAAGCGCAATCCCATTCAGCAGAGATAGAAGATGGGGATAAATTTCAAAAATAATCATAAGAAAAGCTAGCTTTTCTTCATTAAAAAATACATATTAGCAGCATATAGGCTACATACCTTACATGCATACATGTCTCTAAGGGGGAGGAAAATAGCAACAGGCATGATACTGGATTTCATCATAGGTCTGGAAGGTAAGTGAACAACTAAAAAAACATGGGGACATAGAATAAAGAAGGAGAATTAATAACCTCTCAAAAAAAACGCCCTAAGGCAAAAACAATGTTCATACAATCACACTACCAATAGTCCAAACCTAGAACACACATTAAGACAAGCCTCATGTACATATGCTTCCTAAACATGAAACATTTGAGTAAAACTGCTGACTTTCAGCCATAAATATAACTTCAAGACATCCTTGTAAGGATGTACTTTCCACATAGTAAAACCACACGAAATGCAACCTAGAGAACCTGAACGCTGAACAAGATTTCAACCTACACGTAATAGCCTGAACAAATATGTTATCAAAACTAAAATAAATAATACAGAAGGATGCAAATGTCTGCACTGCCACCCATCCCAACGATGTCTGATTGTTTATCACAGCACAACAGCAATTAAAGTGGACAAGCAAAATTAAGGGCTTCCTGACAAATTAGAGAACCACACTGAAGGCTATGTTCCAAAGTTGTTTTTTTTATTGTGTTTTTCTACAATGCTTTATGCTTCTATAGAAGCATAAGAGGTAAAAGAATAGACTTCTACAGTCATTGAAAGTATGCCTGCTACTTTAATGTATCTCTAAGTTCCACAACTGATGCAGGTACTATTTTTGAACTTTTGAAAGTACAACCACACCAATTGGCACTGAAGATGAATAAGGAGCGCATCCTTATAGTTTCCGAATCATCTTATCCTGTGTACCAAACACTTCTAAAATCTGTGTTCATTAAAACACATTGTCCAACACAAGTTTTAGGAAGTGTCCCCCCTCTGCTCTCCTCATGTCCACCAAGCATGAAGGGACACACACAGAAACAAAACCTCAGACACTGTGACTGTGGCTGAAAAAGCACCCAAAAAGTGAAAGATTCTTCTCTCAAGAAAACCAATACCAAACCAGATCCTGATAGCTGACAAATACCCTCCATAAACATTCCAGCTGATAGAATAAGAAGCTAACTTTTCTGGCTTGGGACAAAGTAAGTTCTATTTAAGGTCCCAAAACATGACTGAATAAAACTCCACACCACCTGGTTCTTCAGACTCCTCAGCTTCCAAATAGTAAAGTACTGTAAAGGAGGCTAAATTCTACAAGTGCCCACATCGAGCCACATCTGCCAGGTCCAGATGCACACATCAGAACAGGCTTGGGATTCCCATAATATCCAGGAAGTGTCTGATCTGGCAGGTGCTGTCAGAATAAATATGCACAAAACCTACAACCATACCCCCCAGGAAAGCAGAAAAGAGCCATCACAATCACCGATATTGAGGGACATACAGAAGCATTGATGGTCCAGTAGGTCAGTTTGATGTGTTGTGCCACGATACAAGAAACCCATGATTGCATTCCATTCTTCAGCTGCAGGGGACCCAAAGCTGCATGTCCCTTCTGAAGGGAGGAACTTCATTAGAAACTATTTAGTCATGAGGCAACTGCTTAAAGCAAAGCTGAAGGTGAGCCACTTGGCAAAAAATATTTAGGCATGTCCAAAGGCTTCTGAAAAATCAGCATGACTCCATGAGTCAACAGACACTTTCAAAGAAAGCATTCTATCAAAAAAAAGCAGTTTTACCTCCAGAATAAAATAAAAATATAGTTTTATACATGTATTTAGACCACAAAACCTTGTGAATTAGCATACCAGCTTTACAGCTGTACATTTTGAATTTCCTGTCGCTATTGTTCTTACACTGTCAACATGCCACTTACCTTAAAATAACCACCAGTACCCAAAAATAACTTAGTTTTGAATGTGTAATGCTATATTTGACACTCATTCATCAATTAATAATCTGGTTTTAGCACATGAGTTTATGACTCCTCAAGTCTCTTTTAACCTCAGCAAGTACTTTGTGTGCTCAAATTTTTCTTTATTTAAAATGAACTATGGCAAAAAAAACCAACCCCCTTTTACCAGTTGAACACTAACATCTAGAATGCAGATAATCCCAAATAGATGCTTCCCTGAGTAACTGAGCTATTTAATGCCAACAAGAGAATTAATTACATCTGTTTAAGGCACAACAAAAAGCACATGACACCCTGTGTTATACATCCGGATACTACCGTCATGAACAGGGAAGCAATTCTAAGTATAGCTGCCAAATTCCTCTTTTTTTCCAGCAGGAACTCCTAACTGGAAGCACAGCTTCTTCCTTTTCTGCATTGATACCTCATTCCCAAAGGCAGACACAGCAATCTGTTATGCCCAAATCTTACTCAAGGTTCTTTCCAAGTCAACAGCAAAAATTCCTTTGTTTTTGATGGAAGGAGGAAGGCTGGGTTCCCAAAGAACTCACAATTCAGCTTCCCTTTTAAGTACCTTTTCTCAGGACATACACAGCTATTCACAGCATCCTATCTCATCTTCCCACATTCCTATTCTCAGCTCAAGTGTATGAACAGAAAAATCTCCATTTCTGCACACCCCGCTTAGATGCAAATCTGGGAGCACTCCAGAACTTCATGTTAACTCAGACACACATGAAGAATTAACCATCTGTGTTACTCCATCTGTCACCTACTGTACTTTAGACTAATCCAGAACAGCTTATCACATCTCACTTTCTTGTGACCTAAACTCAGAATGTTGGGACTCTGTGTTGCAAAAAACAATGCAACAAACTAAATTCATATGGTTTTCTGGGTTGGGAACAGCTGTTTCAGACAATGTTGCAAACAGATTTCTTTGGCAAGTTACTGGTTGGCAAATCGTGTTTGTTAAATTGTTTGTAGTCTGCAAGAACCAAATAAAAAGGAAGTTTCACACACTAGACAAATAAAGAAACATAAAAGTAATTACATTCCTGTTTTAATTCTTTCTTTAAATAGAGGGAGACAATAGACCTACTACACCACATATTTAATAGCAGCTTACATGTATAAACTCTTAAGAATTAGAATATCTATTTTCTGAAATATGTTTCTCAAACTTTCTTTTAAACAAGCAACCAAGGCCAAAATGTCAATCATAAATAATTATGAAACAAAATTAATGTTATATTTTTATTTCATTAACATTTCTGTCAGTGATACTATTTAGGACTGTGGCATCTTGGCTTTCACTTTTGTTGTAGATAATAAAATGCTCATATATATGTACATAAAAATTATTCTCAGTAGAATCAGATCTGATCCAAGAACATAAGAATGACAAAAGTTGTTATTCTATGAGATTTGATCTTAAGGAACAAAAATTTCGAAAAGAGACCATGCAAATAATTTCTATATTCTGAACTTGATTTTCTTAGCTGGTCTTTATCACAATTCTAAAAATAACACCTCACATCTCTTCCAAATGCTCACATGTACAACTGTGTTTGAGTCAATTTAGAGGCTTCAGTGGCTCTTTGATAAAGTCACCTCACAAAAGAGGAACCTGAAACAAAGAGTGGATGGAAACCATTTATACACTGCCCGATCTTATGTCCAAACTGAAAGTAAATTAATGACTACAGACTTCTTATGGAGTATAAACAGTAGTGAAAAATTATTAATTTTACAAAACTGTGTAAGAAGCCTGTAAAGACAAGTGTGGCAAAGGCGTGACTTCTGATTTGGGTCCCATCTGCTATAGGCTTCTTGATTATTGCATTAAGTAACTTACTTCTCTTTTATACCTTTGTTTCCGAATTAAAAATAGCAAAAATACTTCTTTATTCATAGAAGAGGGAAAAGATAAATTTTGTTATTTTGATGATTCATTCAGATGCAATAGCCATGGGAGACATCCTAGCACCCAGAATGTAAGACAGGCAGATGTTATTGGCAGAAACTTCGAATAATTTCTATGCAACAAGGGAAGTATCTATTTTTTTAAAGAGCATTCACATCAGATGAGAAGTGAAAATACTGCATGGCATGATGAATTTAACACAGTGTTAAATAGTATCTTGTCCTATTATATGTTTTCCATATATCCTCCTAAATAGTTTAAGAAAGTTATTTTATACTTCTGTGTTCTGGAAATCAGTTCAGTGCCTACATATAAAACATCATCTTCTTAATTTACTATACAGACTATCCATGTGGGAGCATTGCTTTACTTTACTCAAGGGAGAAAGTATAACTTTAATCAGAGACTTCCAAGAGCACAATACACAGTTTATTTGTAAATATAAAACATTTCTGTTCGTGTTTAAAAAATTTTACACAAAACGGACAATTTTCACCTGAACTGTTTGGATGAAGAGCACAATTTTATCTGCAGGACCCCCAGAAAGGATGTTTTGAGACTGTTTAGATTAATATCTGCAAAGTTGATTAAATCTAAACAAAAATTAAAAATTATAACAAGGACAGACAATCTAAAGCAGGTAATATATAGAACAAATATATGGCTCAGATAGACAATCTCAGTTTTAATCCAAAGCAAAGCATCAAATTAAGTATCTGATTTAGGGATGTTTCCAATAGAACCAACAAATTAAAGGGTTATCTACGCTTCAAAAGTGCAACCACTGAAGTTAACCTGCAATAGAGTCATCTGAATTTACAGGGGTTTTACTATGAAATATTTGTATTTTTACACATTGTTATAATGATTTTGAAAGTGTATTTTGGCACAGAAGCACCTTCACCAACAACTTCAGTAAAGCAAGTATTTATGTCTAACTATCCTAAAGAAATGATTGATAATTTGTCAAGTCCTCCATCTATTCGGCTGGACGCTTTTCTGCCTAGCTGGACAGCCCAGCTTTTTACCTGAATATTATAAAAGCTAGGGAATTTATGCACTGTATTAGGTCACCATGGACCCAACATTAGCTTGACTGAGAGCGCGGGGGAAACAGTCCCGCGAACACACCGAGGTCGGTGGAGAAGCAGAGGGAGGAGGTGCTCCAGGCACCAGAGCAGGTTCCCCCACAGCCCCTGGTGCAGCCCACAGGAGGCAGCTGTGCCCCTGCAGCCCACTGGGGTGCCAGGGCGAGCAGAGATGCCCCTGCAGCCCGTGGAGGAACCCCCAGCAGAGCAGGTGGATGCACTGTAATCCAGTGAGAAGCCCACCCTGGTGCAGGCTTCAGGCAGGACCTGTGGCCTCATGGAGAGAGGAGCCCATGCTGGAGCAGGTTTGCTGGCAACACTTGTGACCCCATGGGAGACCTCTGCTGGAACAGTCTCTTCCTAAACTGTCTCCTCTTGAAGAGACCCAAGCTCTGGGCCTGAGTAGTTCTGAAGAACTCTCTAAATCTCACATCAAGCTTTCTAACACTGCACAATGCACACACCAGCGTAGGCAGTGTTGCCAATAAGGCTTCACACACAAGCAAAGCAAGATGTTTCCTGGCAAGTGATCCTAAGAAAGAGTCCCTTTGGCTCTCAAAATGTTCACTGAACAGCTCATTATGCTACCCATCTTTCCCAATATCCACAGGCTTGGATTCCCTGCTCTCAGAAAAATCTTAACAAAACTGAACAAAAAAAACCAGAAGGCATACAGGAAAAGGCAGATTAGAGTGTAGCCATCAAATACCTTAGTTCACTTTTCAGTATTGCAAATGCACATTCCATTCTAATTCCTCAACTAAACTGCAGCACCTTTCTCCCACCCATGTCTCCTCACCGAAAGGCTACAGAAGCATAGTTTTGTCACTCAAAGGAAATATAAACCATTCAAAAATTTCACCTTGAGATTTCTTCCCAGGAAAAGACATGCTGTCGGTGCCAATAGAATTGGAAAGCTCAGCTTTAATATCTTAACAGTTAAGCTTTCTGTATGGCACTCCAGCTTGTGACCAGGAAAGAAAAGTATCCTTTGATAACAATGCAGACTTCCTCAATACAGTAGCTCTGAATTTCCACCTATCAACATTAACCAGGTCAGCTATTCATCAGGATCACATGGAAAGTAAATTAGACATTTCAAGGTAAAAACTTTCATGTTCCTTTTCTGCCTCAAAGCACTAATGGGTAGCCTGTTTCTGTATTTCTAAGGCACGACCAGGTTTCTGGGACAGTGTTTCTTGTATCTGTGAAAGTCATCTCACATTTTCAGGACTACTTACTCACTAGGAGTAGAGGAACTCAAAGCAGCATTCACTGATGAACTGCAAGTTTTCTGCCAGTCCCCTGCTGCTTTGGTTCTGAGTGCAGTCTCACAGCAGCCCAGTTAAAATCAGCACTGAGGAGATTAATTTCTGGCAACTTTTCAGCCCTGATGGCTTTTTTACTCACTCTAGATTTTTTCTTCTACCAGACAGCATATGCTGCATTGATGTCTTGAGCATGGATTGAAATTTTTAAAAGGTGAAGAGGAAAGTAAACCCTAATTTGGATCTTACCAAGGATGTGTACAAGTTTAAAACTCAAACATTCTCTTCAGATCAGTATTTTTACCATGATAAAATACACTGAGATGAACAAAATTTAAACTTAGTTGAGCACACGATTGCTCAAGTTCATCTATACAGTTTTAAAATGCTGTATTGAATTAATCTACGCAAGTTGTCTACAAGTCCAGACATTGTGACTTTGGACTTCTGTGATTTCATTTTCTTTTTTTTTCTTTTATTTGAGCCCAAAAGCAAAAAAAAAAAAAGAATTAAGGATCAGATTTAGCTTTATTGAAGTAGTATTTAAAAAAAATAATGGGACAGGTGGTAATATTTTTAAATTACAAAGGGGTAGATTTAGATTAGAAATAAAGAAGATATTTTTCACAATGGGGGTGATGAGACACTGCCACAGGTTTCCCAGAGGAGCTGTGGATGTCCCATCCCTGTAAGCGCCCGAGGTCTGGTTGCATGGGACTTTGAGCAATCTGCTTTTTGCAGAGGGGTTGGAACTAGATGATCTTTAGACAGTCCCTTCCAATTCAAACCAAATCACTCTGTGGCTCTACAGTTCTCCTAAAACTGCTTCAAGACCTAACTAACTTGACACATAAACATGGAAGGTACAGACCACAAGAGAGATGAAGAGCTCAATCAGAGTGAGAAAGGAAAGGTAAAATGATTCATTTGAAAACCCATTCCAATGGTCCCCAAGAAACTTTCTGTAAAATGTTTCTGGATTCACTGGTTGTTTCAAAGACTGGAAAGAGGGTAAGTCCAAAATCGATGCTTTTCTTTTAAAAGCATTGACAAATTTTCTGCAAAATCAAGTAGAAAGTTGAGCTACTTTTCAACAAAAAAATATAGGTTCTGTAGAATAAAACATTAATGCAAATAACATAAGAATTTTTACCGTTAGCTGGTCAATCTGTAAAATATCGTATAAAAATTGATCAGCTCAAGAAGGAGTGACAAAACTTCTTTCCATACTAGATTTTTATCAAAGCACAAGGCTTATTTGCATTTGGACCACGGAGTACGGGGTGGACATCAACACCTTTCTTACATACTCCAGACTGACACATGAAATATTTTAAGCGTCGTACATCCACCACATGAATGCTGAACACAAAATAGGATGTGGCTACGTGGTGAAGTTGTCATGTTGTAGACCAGGCATAGTCATCCCAGGTCTACAAAAAAGGCATAACAACCTTCCAGAACAATTCACATAGCACCCAGCTAGACAGGGATCAATTCTGTGTTGTGAGCCATTTCTGGCCACCACTCTTAATATCTTAATATGGGAAGGGTTTTTACATTCTTTCAGGAGTTCTTTCCCACTGCACAAGTTTTGATACACAGACACTAGTGCAAGATGGGCACAAAACCCTCACAGATTCTGGATGCCCAAAGTCAGCCATCACAGTGACTGATGTCTTGGAAGAAATTAAGCCCCTGTGAAGTGCAGCAGTGAATTGAGTACTGATCCACAAAAGGGAAAAACAAAGAAACGGGCATTACTAGTTAATTATAAAATCTGGTCCAGAACAATATAAAAAAATTAACTGGGGCCTCTTTGTATATGTCGTTTGCCAAAACTTAAAAATCTCAGAACTTTGTTAACATCTACCAGCAGCCCTGATATACCAAACCTTCATTCCCAAGCCTGCACCTAGAAAGCCAGCTATGACAAAGTGAGGCTTAAACTTTACTACCAATAGCCTCAGCCTGCCATGCAAGAGCAGGCAACTAAAAGGCCTATTGAGAGTCCACACTCTTGCACTGATGCAATCAAGAAAATCATGTTGAACTGTGATCATATATACATATATATATATATATATATATATACACACACACACACACGCACTGTGAGCTTGAAGTCCTTTGTTTCAAACTCAATTAAGCTACCAGTATCTCCCTTTTCAAATATTTGTCTGTCATTGCCCTTTATTCATATTATTCTGAAGAAAAATCTCTTTTAGTTAATATTTATCCTGGCTAAAAATAAACGAGCACTTAATTCTCAGCTGTTTCAAGCTCTAATTAAAACCAGTTCCACAGCCAGACACAGACACTATGCTAAGAAGAAACAGCCTCAAGTAGCACAATGTTCATTGTTAAAGAAAGTGGTTCATAAGCAATTGTATCTTGTCAGCTCTAACAGTTAATCTAACCTCTTCAATGACACCCAGTTATTTTCACACTCAACATCCTGCCACAAACCAGTAATTATGGCCTGTACTTGCTATCTCTGCTGACACTGACTTGCAGACTACAGAGACATAGGCAAATGAGCTTATAACCTTAACATAACCAAAGGACACTAAAGAGGTTATTTTTTGCAACATGACATTTATTCTTGAAATTGTTTGGCCATTAAACAATGATCATTTCATCATTTAATCTAATTCTAACCAAGACGCTGCTTCATATGGAAAGCTTTTCCACTGGATTTTTTTTTTCTATTTGTAGCAAGCCATTAAAACAAAATTAATACACAATAAAAAAAACTGCAGTGAAGAAAAAACCCCAAAAAACAACAACCCTGTAGATCTTATTTTGCTCCAGGGAGATTAAGCTTTCTCATGCTGGAGAAAGGAGAGAAGGGAAAATGAGAGCTGGCAAGCAGTACCTGCAGAAGACTCCAAATCCCTTCACTCACCTTCCCCTAAACAAGTGGCAAAAGACATCAGTTCTTAATGTTTGTTTGCAATATGACACAATTCATGACAGAACATCAGCAATAAACTTGAGAAGTCAGAAAAATACCCCTCAGAAAGATTAAGGAGAAAAACATCATCCTTGTTGTTAAAAAGAGGGGTAAAGAAAGAGCCAAAGAATAATGGTCAAAATATTTTTCTTAGTAAAATACAGAAAAAATACAATACCCATGGGTACGGTAAAACAACATGTTCTAAAACATTTTCACAATCCCTCATGACATGGTCATCACAAGACAAGAAGTTAGTCCTGCATCATTGTAAAAGTGGCTGGGAAACTTTGCTTGGGAAAAATATAAATGGAAATGTGACTTTAAAAAAAGCAGTATGGGCTACTTACAGACTCTAAGAATTTGAAGGTCATAACTAAAAAATGGGCTCTCACAATAACCAGTATCAGCAGGTATCTGAACAGGTTTTTCAATTAAATATTGAAATGCCAATAGTACATAAAGCAAAATACATTGTAGGGTGTATCATTCCACAGATTTGCCTGAGAACACAAGGTATAAGCTGTGCCTGCAGAGATGCAAAAGATTTTAAGGATTTTAAGCACCAAAAGAAAAAACTGAAGAGCTGGCATGATCCTCCTCACCTGCTATTTACAATATGGCTAAAAGCCAGAGACTTATTGTATTACATCAACAAAATTTGGTATCTCACCTGTGACTTAAATGATTTTCCTTGGAGTCCTCCTACTGGCAGATGAAAAGCAAAGCCACAGTTCAGCAGATTTTAAAATTGATGATATTTTGAGTAGTTACTCAAGTTAGAGTTAGAAGTAGTACTATTTTGCACTTCATGCCTGGCCCTACAATTTTGCCAGAGTATCTTTGTAAAGTTGTGCTTTAGTTTATTGACTACAGTTTCACATATGTATGTCATGTATAACCAATTTAACACACGTGACTGAGATCTAAAGTCTAAAGCCTGTACACTGGATTTCATTAAGTACCAAAAGAATTTTCTGTTCATGAAGCAGATCTTTCTGACCTCCTTGTTCAGAAAACCAAATAATTTTCTTCTAAAAGACCTGAGAAACTTGACTAAAGTATACCAAATGGATTACAGCTACCTAAATTTTGCTGATTAAGCCATCTGCACAAAGGGGTCATGTTTAAGGAAAGGAAGAAAATGCACAATATTGCTAAACAATAGTAAGCCTAAAGACATCATCCTAATCCCAAACATATTTCATTATTACACTTCTCTTTTTTTCTGTGGCTCAGTGATGCTATCAAAGGCTTAGCTGCAAAGGACCAGTTCTCTTGGTTACCAAACCACAAAATTTAAAACTTTTCTATTCCATCTTTTATTTTCCTTTCCCATATCCAAACTCTGTTAACTACCCTCCAGTGCCCTAATTTCTACTGAAAGAAAATTCTAACTCAGCCAAGAGAACTTGAAAGAATTTGAATGCTTCACAAGTCATTATATGAAAAGCATTAAAGGGAGAGACATTAATTGCTCTCTCACTTTCTTTTATAATGAATAAGTCTTCCAATGTTTAGTTAGGGTGCCACAGACAAAGGCATATCTAAAGAATCAAATTCTATTTTAAATCAGATTAAAATTTATTTCTCCTCTCCATAAAATGAAACAAGATAAAAGAAAATTCAACAAGGAAATAAAGAGACATGAAGATAATGTTCTGCCCCTCTGCATCTTCAGGCAATGGAGTAATTCTTATTATACTGCAAGTAACCAAATTCCAGAAGGTTTATAAACAAATTTAGTCTAGTCAAACAACAAATGGTGGTTCAGCAGCTAAACAGGTTTGGATATCCATGCGCAGCTTGGAGAACTGCCTCACAAAAAAATTCTTCATAGTGCAATGTACCAAGCACAGACATTTCACTGGGAAACCAGAAAGTGATTAAATCAAAGAGTGATTTCAAGTATTTATTATTTTTTCTTTTCCACAGAAATTTTATTTGACTAAGCAAAATACTTCTTTTCTAAGAATTAACTAAATACAGAGAAGAGGAGGATTAATTCTACAATACAGGTACACTCTAATACAGGTACCTGATTTCCAGCTCCATTCTCCACAAAACAACATGAGGAGGTCATGAGTTTATAACAGGAATTTGTTCATCCCAATTAGGAAAAGTCTGCTAAAAACAGGTAATGTCTTCTTTGCAGAAGAAAATAAGCAGAAGATAAAAGGTCTGTTTAAGGAAGACTTTGGTAGATGTACTTTCCCTTCATTCCTAGAGCTCTCTAGGAACTTAACAATAACAAAAAACCACCAAAACATGTGAGTAGAGAGAGCTGAGCTATAAATAGAAATTTTTCCTACTAAAATTATTACTAGAATTTCTTGGTAAAGAGCTTTAGCTGAAAGAAGCCTGAGAGAAAGTTTGATACAATCCCCTTTCAGCCTGCAAAATATCCACTTCTAGCCAGACTTAATAGAGAGAAGCTAGCTCCTGAAATAAGACAGGCCTGCAGAGACATCTAATTATGCTCTGTAGCACTTTTCTATTTACACAAAACAATTTAAAAAAAAATCCACTCCCATTTTTCTTACAGGAAATTAAAAGCCCTGATTATACAATCAGCAGTAGCAACACAAATGTTACTACTTGGACCATGAGAAGCATTTTACAATTATAATGGAAGAAAGAGAAGCAAAGAAACAAGTATTTATACTGGCTCTACCATTATTTCTAAAATATTGTCACATTACATTCACTGAACAAGTGACAAAGTCAAGTACTAAGAAACCAGAATAATTTGGCTGAGCGGTTATTATTTAGCTCTGTAAATGACAAAAATATTTTTATAAATCTGCAATTGCAAAATGATACACTATTTCTTTCCACTGGAGCCTCATCTCCAGGCAGGTGAGACAGTGAGAAGGATATAAGCTGCTCAAAGAGCAAGAAAATAATGTATTTCATTTTATCCTGATGATTTGGGGATGCTATACTACCCTGTCTTCCTGTTGGCTTCAGAACTGTTAATTTCCTTTTAAGAAGACATTTATCATCACATTATTCAAGCATCAGTGTATGTTATTTTCTTATTTATCCTGTACAATAAGAACATACCTTTCCTCTTGTATAAATAAGAGCAGTGAACTACTGATGGAGCTGGGGACAGAACTGCAGAACTTGTCTCTGGTCACAATTTAACAGACTGCTCATTCCTGTAGTTCACAGATGGACTTATCATGTAAGGCTCCCAGCTACCTCGGGAGAAATGGTAAGAGTCCAATTTTTCCATAAATAACATTCAAAAAGCAGATAACTTGCAATTTTGGTGGCCATCCATGTTAAAGCGGTGGTAGTTAATCCTTTAAAGAGGAAGCAAGGCTCATGTGCACCCTCTTTCGTGTATCATTCATCTAATTCATAAGATCAGCTTCCCTATCCTTGTCATCTCTGGCTTCCCTACACACACGGTGGGAAATGGCACTTTGAGACTACAGCCCCAGCATCTTGCCTTTGCTCTTACCAAACTTTTTGAGTCCTGTCCATCTGCTAACCATCTATCGTAAAATAAAATAAATAGAAAGCCCTGCCTTTCTTCTTCCAAGTGCTACCATTTCCTCCCTCCTTCCCAGTAAAGCACAGTACGCTGCTGACAGAAGGTGTGGGACCAAATGTTGATAAGAATATTTGTGTTCAGGCAGTGTTTTGACAAGCTGCCAAAATTCTGCAGACAACAAAAGCAACAAGAGAAAAAGAGTATCTGTTTTTAGTCTTTTGTAACTTAGCTAAAAAAAAAAAAACACTCTACGATTTCAAGCAACAAAGAAAAAGCACATTTTTGGCTTTGCAGTTATCTCTGCTGATTTCCAAAGGCCTGCAGTAAATAATAGACTTAACAGAGGTACAAAAATCTTTCTTAATGAAAAGTGTTAGACAACCTAGACAAGAATAAAAGGGCATCAACTGCAGACTCTTGAGCCCTTAAAAATAATTAAAAGGGTATTTCATCAGACAGCTGCAATCTGAATTCAAACAATAGCCATGGGCCAAATAATGTACAAATCCCAAATTCATCTCAGTGAAATGATACTTCCACATCTGTGCAATGCTGACCTCATTTCTTACTTTCCCATCTCATATTGTTCCTGGTCTACCAACTACATGCAATTAAAATGAGGTTGTCTGAGGCTGTATCATTTTGTGCATACAGTTCCCATTTTGCCCAAAGATAAGTCAGGGAAAGCAGAGGGAACCCGCTATGAGAGAGAGACATTCTCTGAATTGGCAGCTCCTAAAAGTGCACCCGCTGCCACTGAGAACCAGCAAAATTTTGATCCCAAGTGTTGAACTACAAAGAAAATTGCACAAAGACATCTCCATGGAGGTTTCTATGGAAAATATTCTACAATGAGGCTTCAAACAGCTTGGCAGGGGGAGCAGAGGGAGGGAGAGGGGGAAGGCAGGGAGGTGTCACGCAGTCAGACTCCAAACTTTACGTAACATGTGACACTGAAATCTCCTTGGTTCTTGTGTCCAAAATATTAAACACAGGGGGAAAGCAACACCCCTTCTCCACCAGAAAATGTGGACTATAAAAAATGATGATTAATTGTTTCAAAAATGCTTATAACTGATTTTTCAGTAATCCTGTCAAATCATCCTCTTAGCATTACAAAACATCCACACAGAGCCACCTTTCTTCAAAACTTCCATTATTTCAATGTTTTCAACAGGTTTCATTTGTCTCTGAATTATAGGGAATTCACTGCTCTAAAATGTCAATACACCTTTAGACTGTCCTAAAAGACACAGTACTGTTGCTAATGACTTGAGGGATTTGTGTTCTTCTGCACATCTAGTCATATCGTGGGACAAGGGAAAAATGCACATCTTTAGCCTAGACAATTCAATTTTCCTCTTGAAATTCAAGCACTTCCCCCAATGTCTGATTAGCTACTAGAATTAAATATATTTTGCTAATCATATACAGAAGGCAGCCTCTGATACAGCTATGATTTGGTCTATTAAACTCTTTGAGAACTATGATCAAGGTCTCAGCTGTCCCTGAAAATAAACTTCGCATGTTGAATGTCCAATTGAATAGGACAAGGGAGAACGGCTTTAAACAGAAAGAGAATAGGTTGAGATTAGATATGAGGAAGATATTCCTTACTGGGAGGGTGGTAAGGCACTGGCACAGGTTGTCCAGAGAAGCTGCTGATGCCCCATTCCTAGAAGCACAGAAGGCCAGGTTAGATGGAGCCCCAAATAACCTAGTCTAGGGGAATATGTCCCTGCCCATGGCAGACAGGTTAGAACCACATGATTTTATAAGGTCCCTTTGAGCACACACCATTCTATCATTCCATGCAAAAGGAATTGGAGAGCACAGAAGTGTCACAGCTGGATACAGACACAATGTGGATGTGGAGAAATGCTATATAGCTGTTCCCCCTATGGCAATCAGTGGCCCACATGTAATGATGGGGACAATAAAAGGGGACTAGCATTTCCATTATCCCTCTCATAAATATTCTCCAGCAGTGGTATAGGAAAGAAAATCTATCAAACAATGCAAGAGGAAATCACCTCTCATTTTCCACATCAAGCACAGAAATAATTTAGTCAATATAATATACAGTCACAAGAGAGACACAGGCTCTTTCTCTAGACTAATATACTCAAGGAAAAAAAAAAGTGGCTGATGCTTAACTGTGCTTTCAACATGTACAGAAAAGTACAGCTGAATCCTCTTTTGGAACGATGGGATGAACTCTACTAACACAATGAAGACAGAAAACGTTATTTCACCCACTGTCATCACTTCATTAGACTTCTCCCTATTGTTGAAAGATATAAAACTTTTTCCTCTGAGTTTTATTTTGTGAGTGATTAGACTGCTTCCTTTGCAACTCAGAATCCTACCTGTGATTGTACCACAGGCCTAACTTGAAGCAATATGATAAAGATCATAGACTGGAGTGGGTTGGAGGGGACCTTAAAGACCATTTAGTTCCAATCCCACTGCTATGGGCAGGGACACGTTCCACTACATCAGGTTGCTCCAAGTCCCATCCTATCTGGCCTTGAACACTTACAGTGATGAGTGATGAGAACTTTTCTGGACAACCTGCACTAATGCTTCACATAAGTTTCTAATATCTAAACCAAACCTGCCCTCTTACAATTTAAAACCATTGCCTCTTTCCTGTCACTCTCTGCCTCTATAAAAAGTCCTTCTCTCTCCATTTTATAAGCCCCCTTTAGGTACTGTAAGGCTACAATAAAGTCTCTGTGGAGCCTTCCCCATGCCGAACAACCCCAGCTCTCACAGCCTGCTCTGTTGTAGAGAAGGTTTTCCATCTTCATGGCCCAGCTCTGGACCCACCCTATGAGGTACACAACTTTGTGCTGAGGACCTCAGAGCTGGATGCAGCTCTCCAGGTAGGATCTCACAAGGGCAAAGGAGAGGGGGAATCACCTCTCTCAATTTGCTGGCCACATTGCTTTTGATGCATCCCAGGACGTGGTTTGCCTTCTGGGCTGCGAGTGCACACTGTTGGCTCATGCCCAGCATTTCATGTCCAGCTTTTCAGCCACAGGAATCTCCGAGTCCTGCTCTGCAGAGCCACTGCCAGTGACTTCTTCTCCCAGTGCATACTCCTAGCTGGGGTTTCCCTGACACAGGTGCAGGACCTTGCACTTGAACTGTGTGGACAAAGCACCTCTCTTCGTACCCTTTTCTTCTCCTTGCAAAAGCTGGTACAGGTAGGAGACAGCACTGTGGGATCCATCCCAACCACTCCCCCTAGCCTGCCTGGGTAGACAGTGGAGAAAAGGTTAGAAAATCCTTTTCTTATATATATTTCTATATCTCATATATTTGTTTATTTATATAATCTATTCTTTGATACATTTATATATTATAAATATTTTATATGTTTTATCCTGAAGTGTCTAAACCAGACCAGACATCACCCTAATGGTGCCCATTTTTCTCTGCTGATTATAAAGTAGAAGTGACTGGCTCAGTATTAGGAAAGATGAATATTAGCTGTGACTGTCATTTTTGCTGGTCTAGACTCATTTCTGCTTTGCCTTTTTTATTCTGTTTGCTTTTTTTTGCCAATTCTATCTCTGAGTTACAAACTCCAATATCTGATATTCATGCTTACCAAATGTCAGTTGGAGTCTCTGCATGAAAAAAAACATATCTTAGTTAAATAAAATAAAACAAGCAACCAATAAACAACCAAACACAAGCCACCCTCATAACCACTCCCAACCCAACTCACAAACACAAAAGCTAATTATAAATGTAACATTTAGATCCAGGGGTTAGGTTACAGTAAACTTCAGGATTTATTTTGATCAAGGCAAATGAAAGCCAGTCCTGACAGTGAAAATCCAAGCAGATGACTTGTTTTTGCAGAATTCTGTCTGCATACAAATTGCCAGGAAGATTGATGATGCACCCAATGCAGGGATTAGAGTTACTGCAAAACAGTGATAAATAAATAAAAATATCTCAGTTTTATTTATTACTACCCACTGTAGGTATTCATCATTCAATTTCTGACTCCTGGGATTTTGGCATGTACATTATATATGTTCATTTCTCCTTTGCTCCTAGATTGCTTGGTTACTTTCTCCCTTTGAAGAAGAATAAGGAAAATGGTCCATAAGAAAGATCAGACTCAA
Organism: Parus major; assembly: GCF_001522545.3. NCBI lineage: Eukaryota > Metazoa > Chordata > Aves > Passeriformes > Paridae > Parus > Parus major. Next base: position 58,866,481 of record NC_031768.1, on the reverse strand, counting down.
ATCATTTATCTCTTACATTCTTCCTCTTTAATAAAATGTATTAAGGCTGGGATTGAAGCAGTTGAAAATAGTATTTGTAGGTATTAGAGGTCACACCTTAGCAGATTGCTAACAATAACTGTAAATTGCTTTTAATCTGAGGTATCTATCAATTCTCACATTGGATGGTTACAGACAGTGAAAACAGGAAGAGGAGAATATAATGGTCATCTACAAAAATATATACAGAGAATTAAAAGAACTACAATGCAGGGATTAGAGTTACTGCAAAGACCTACTAGATGTCCCAGAAGAAAAAAAAATATTTTATGTAATTTTATATATGCTTCAATAATTAAATCAAATTGTCTTGATTTGAAAGACAAGTGTCTGTTAAGGAAGGCAGAAGCCTCCCTTGGAATGGAAAATGTAAACCACTTCCCTCTGAATTATTATAATTTTGAAATTAAGGGGCTCTAGGCAAAGATATGAGAATAGGAATAACAGTTCTTTAGTATATGTATAAAAACAAAAATCAAAATAAGAATTCCTAGAATCCAAACACAAATAGATCTGAATTATTTTTCAGAAAAAAAACCCAAAAACCTGGTCTAAAAATCTCAATAGCAATAATTCTGAAGAGCTGGAAATCTAAGATTAATTTGGTCAATGGTTAAAAACACATTCTCTGATTTCTTGCACTTTCTCATCATTAGAAATATTATATGGGCCAACCAAATGAGCTGATGCATCGACTATTTAAAGCAATGCGATTTTAAACTCTTTTCAAAATGTACAGTCATATGTCTAATAAAGCCAAGAATGTCAATTACTCCTTCTGTTGGGGACAGCCAGTCTTTCATCTTGTGCTTCAGATCACTGCAGGCAAGCTTAAGAAATCTGTCAGCCTTCACACACCCTCACACAGTGGAAATACAGTTGTGCGCTCAAAAGGGAAGGTATGCAGACATCCAGCATATGACAGCAATGAAGAGACACACGTAAAAACATCCCAGCCCAGCTGACTTGGTAAAAGTTGCATCTAGCAGGATGTTTAAAAATGAACTGTTTGTTCCTTAAAGTAAACCACTGGAACATTAAAGCAGAGTTTTAAAAATAGCTTTTTCTAACATTCAAGAATTTACATTTTTATGTCATTCTGTATTTACAAGCAGCTTTTTTACCAAAACATCAATTTGACATTAAAAAAACATTTAGATCAAAGGAATGATGTGCAGAATGATCACTGAGCATCAGTGAGCAGAAATTAATTTTAAAAATAGATCCATTTGAATATTCCAGCTATTTAAACATGTATTTTCCGTTAGGAAAAAAAAAAGTAACATTAATATTACAAGGATGGCTCCTCCAGATGCTACCAGTTGTTAGGCTAAAGTATCTGCTGCTGTATACATACAAATGTAACACAGAACACAAAATGAATACAGCAGATAACAGAGAAACAGATCGCTTCTTAAACTTTTGTTTAATATCTCTGACTAATGCTAGAAGTGTACATACAGTTCTTAGCTCAGTAAACCAAAACAGGCAAAGATAAAACAAATTTTTTAGGGCTTGGGGGTTTTTTTCCCCACTAATAGTTATCAAAGTAGATTATGAGCAAAATAAATTAGCAAAATCCAGGTAGAATATGAATAGTATCAGTCAGTAGACTATGAGCACAATAAAATTGAGATGATCAAATATATACAAAACCAAGTATCTTCTCACACCACCCAGAATATACTGCACAATGAATTTAAGATTAAATCTAAACCAGAGAGAAATCCACAGTTTATATATCTTTTAACTCAGCATATAACTGGTTTTGAAAAGCATTGTGGGCTGGAGGTAATGGCATGTTAGATGGAAAGCAGGAACAATGCTAAACTGTGAAGATTAGTATGGACTGTGAGGAACACTGCACTAATGACCTCACAAAAATACTGCACTAAAGACTTGCTTCTAAAGCATATGTTTTAAAATAATTTGAGATAACCGATCAAGTTGATAAGTGAAAAGGAAATTTCCACTTATCAGTCTGATTATCCTACTTAGCTGACTCTATCACTGGACCTCATATCAGTATGCATCAGCAGTTTAAGAAAAGGCATTTGCCCTCAGACCCACTTTAATGGTTTTAATATTTTCTTACAACAAACTGACAGAATCCCAGTTAACGCAGTAAAATCATTTAAAGCCATGATTCTGTTTACTCTCTCCCTTCCAGAGTCAAAGGAAAAGTTAGCCTCAGTTCTCAATTGTAACTAGCTATTCAGCCCCCAAAACAGATGGAAAATTGGTTATTACTGAATAGCACCTAAGCAGATTCTTATATAATATATATATATACACACACACACATCTACAAGGAAAATTCAGTACCTAAGGGGACAGTTATACCTCTAACTCAGTCTTAACCACACACACACAAAAAGGCTAATTAAATTAAAGGCAAGACACTGGAAATAGATAATTAGAAAACAACCATGATACAGTAGATGCTGTCAACTTTCAGCTGTCGTGACTCACAGAATACTGACAGAAAGCAGTCAACCCCATCCACCAATTACACATCTGTTTAAAAACTGTAATGAAGACATGGCCTTTCTAACCAACATTAACGTCCAAACAATTTGCTCCTCTTTGAGATAAAGCAGGGATGCCACTACATATCAATTCATCTCAATGACTTTTTTGGGGCTGAAAAAGAAAAGCAGGGGAAACAGAGAACAAAAAAAATCCCCATACTCTCCTCTGCTGGCAGAATATGTCAAAAACCCCTAACATCCCTAAATTCCCTAAAAATTTCCATGCATGTCTAATGCACACATTTAGCATGCACAGATATACATGCACACAGACATATGTATGTATGTCTGTGTACAGGCTCTATGTATGCATGTAATATTAAAAAATCTCAAAATATAAATATCTATAAAAACTAATGTGCTGGTTTGGGCTGAGACAATGTTCTTCACATAGCTAGAAAGGTGCTAAGCCTTAATTTTTCGCTGAAAACTGTATTAACACATTAACAGGTATGTTTTTGTTACAGCTGAGCAGTGCTGACATAGCTTAAAGGCCTTTTCTGCTTCTCACGCCACCCCAAGAGTGAGTGAGCTGAGGGTGCATGAGGAGCTGGGAAGGGACACAGTCTGGACTGGTGACCACAACTGGCCAAAGGAATATCCCATAATATGTAACAAAATCACAGAAATATGCTGAGCTGGAAGGGACCTTCAAGGATCATCAAGTCCAACTCCCAGCCCTGCACAGTACCATCCCCAAGAGTCACACCATGTGCTGGAGGACATTGTCCAAATGCTTCTTGGCCCTGGGGCTATGACCACTTCCCTGGGGAGGCTGTTCCAGTGCCTGGCCCTCCTCTCCCCTTCCTGAGGAAGCTGTAACTGCAATGAGGTCTCCCCTCAGTCTCCTCTTCTCCAGGCTGAGCAGACCAAGTGATCTCAGCCACCCCTCAAGGCCCTCCACCACCTTTGTTGCCATCCTTTGGATGCTCTCTACAGTGTCATACTCAGCACAGAACCCTGAGGGAAGAAGGAGGAAGGGGCAGAAATTCAGAATGATGGTGTTAAGTGACCATTACATGTGATGGAACCCTGCTTTCCTGGAAATGACTGAAAATCTGCCTCCCTATGGGAAGTGGTGAATGAAATCCTTGCTGTGTTTTGTTTGTGTGCACCTTTTGCTTTACCTATTGAACTGTTTTTGTCTCAACCCATGAGTTTTCTCACATTTAGCCTTCTGCTTCTCTTCCCCAATCCACTGGAGAGGAGTGAGTGAGCAGGTGCATGGTGCTCAGTTGTTAGCTGGGGGTAAACCATGACAATCTCTTCAAAAAGCAGACACTAATGAGCACTAGATTCCAACAGGCCAGTGAGCCCCATGGTAAACATAGAAGACTGACAATTAATAGCTAAACAGCAATAACAGCTATAAATTCAATCTAACACTCTATCAAATCTGTTGTCATCTCAAACCTTTCAAGCTCCACACTGGGCACCAAAAAACACTATCCATACCAAAAGCAGCACAGCTATGCTTATTTTGTGTATATTTCTGTATACATGAATATGCCTAAAAATGCATTTACATATATGCACACAGAGACAAAATCTCAGTCACATATCTTCCTCAAAGTTTGCATGCAAAGGATAAGGTAAATTTTGGATGAAGAGAACTAGATAGTAAACAGATAAATAAATAAGTAAATAAAATGTGATTAATTTAATTTGGACTGTGGCATGCTTCCACAGCACAGCACATTAGCCACTCTTATTTCTAGTCCTCTTTTTCACACTGCTGCTCAATACTGACAAGCATGGAAATGAGGAGAGCTACTACACTGTACTCCAGTCTCCAAAGTCCCCAAAAGCACTAATTAATTCATAGACCAGCCATAGCTTAGAAATTAATGAAAGTGAATATCTGAAAGTTAATTGAAGCAAAAAAAACTCTACCCTTTTAAACTTAGAGGGATTACTCACTGGCCTCTTTACATCTGTAACTCAATTGCTTTATTATTTGATTAAATTCTTAATTTTTTTTAAGCTATCAAAACATATCAGAAAAATGTCAAAAATTAAAGTGTTTTCAAAACAAGGAACATCAGCTTTAACTGTTGCTTGCACTTCAAAAAATTCAGCTCTCAGATTCTACCCTTACATGTCACTCCTCACCCCATATTTTTAAAAATCCTTTTTCTTGACAACACAGGCCTTTTACTCCACATGTCAGGTGCTGACCCACTGCTTTTCATCATGAAGTACACCATCCACTACAAAGTAGATGAGTTCAAATATTTTTAAAAAAATGAAACCAAGCAGTAGATTTGGGTGCAGTACCAATTTATCTCCAATTCACTGGACCATCCCATCTGATGTACTTGAGCTGTGCTCCCATTCTGTGGGTAGATGGAAGGGTTATCACCATCATTTCACTGATGCAGAGTTTCATCCAGCTGTGTAATGCACTAAGGGAAGTTGAGCAGAGTCTGGGGGCTTCATTTGACTCTTACCCCAGGGTTTCCACTAACTGCACTGGGACTTTATTTACTGAAGTTGAACTAAAACTTCACAACAGAACTGGCAAAACATAACAATGGATTTGTTCTCATCAGCTTAACATCTGCTTTCTGAATTAACATGAGTTATAATTATTAAACCAGAGTATTCACAACAAATAGCAAGAGCTGTCTGCCTCCACAGTGATCGATTCTATTTCCTACAAGTTATTGCTTTTTGCTTGCATTCATCACTTTTTTTTTCTACAAATTGTAAACACTCAATTGTTTCTCAAGCAATTCATGTTTCATGTTTTTATTGATCAGCACAGTCAACTGGCTCAGTTCTGTGCATCAGAATTTTATACACTGTAAAATGCCTCAGTGCAATATGAAGGTACAGTTACTTTATATATAGTCCTATGCAAGTCCTTTGGATGAATAAGGAAACATTCCTTGGTAGTCTATTTAGGACAGACTTTAAGAAAAAAAAAACCAAAAAAACCCTCTTAGGAAATAAAACATCCCAGTCCTCAAACACCATCTACTCGTAAGAGTCATCTAATCTGCATTATTTTCTCAATTAGAAAATATTTTTTTTCTCTGTTTTATGTCCCATAAAAGCTGGAATTGTTCCCCTGAATACTAAGTCAACATCCTATAAAAATGTATAAATGAAAACTTCTTCAAAAATAGTTTTCTGGAAAAAAAAAAAAAAGCAAAGATACTGAAACTGTTGGCAAAAATTCTTCCCTTTGTCATACTACATCCAGCTCTGGGCTCCCCAGCATAGGACGGACATCAACCTGTTGGACTTCCTCTGGACTCATACCTCTGCCCAGAGCAGCTGCTCAGTACCGCTGCCCAGAGTAACTGTGGGTGCCCCATCCCTGGAAGTGTTCAAGGCCAGGCTGGATGGAGCTCTGACCAACCTGGTCTAGTGGATCCAGTGGTGGGGTTGGAACTGGATGGTCTTTAATAGTGCCTTCCAACCCCAACCATTCTGTGGTTCTACATTTCTTGTACTGCAGAAACTGTTAGTATTTCTAAAAGCAGAACTGAACCTAGTGATGAAGACACATTACACCATCAAGAGGCACAAAATAAGGAGGTATGCTTATTAAACTGCAACTTGAATTAACAACACAATCCAAGATACTGGAATCTACTCTATTGCCAAAATACTACCTTATTTTGATGGAAATTTTAACCTCATCCTTGCTCTAGTGATAAACCAGAATGGCAGTTAAACCAGGCCTTTGTACAAATTTCAGCACTTGGGTTAAATGAAGCAGAAAGATTGGACTTTATTTTCCTTCCCACACAATTCATGCTCTACAAATAATTGGTCTTCACTTCCTGGTACACTGCAGGTCTGTTTCAACTTGCTCAGTTATAGCAACCAACACTGGTAGCACAGATCATGCCTTTCTCTCTTACTCATTCTTTCTAATCTTCTGCCTTTTCAACAAAATGTGTTTACTTTTTTTGCTAATATCTTTTTCCCCCATCTCATTTCAAAACAGATTGTTTCTCCTTTATCTGACCTTTTTAATTAGACTTAATAATCCAATAAAATACTTAACACCAGTGGGCAGAAAATGCTTTACCTAGATGAAAACATTTGCTTTGACAGAAAAAAAAATATTAAAAGAAAGTGTGTGCCAAAATTATAAAATAGAGAATTAAAGTATTTGTTCTGATGGTGAAGTCAAAGGTATCATGAAATTTCTAATTTATTTCCCAAATTCCAATCACTCAACTGGAGATACTCTGTTTAAGTTCACAACTGGGCTGACATGGCATGAAAACATGATATACAAACACATCCTAAGAGAACATCCCAGTTTTCTTCTCACTTGGTTCTGCTTCCCATTTTTTCCCTTGAATTATTTTTGAGTCAGACCAAGTTCACCACACAAGCTGCACAAACCTCCCTCTTCCTTTCCCCATTTCCTTGCTAGTTTTAAACTAGCATACTGGCGTAGCTCCCCCCCTCTGTTAAAAGGTCGTGTTTATCCCCAGTTTAACATAATTTTTTTTATTTTTTTGGGGGGGTAAAATTAATCTCCAGCATGCTCAGTGGAAGTTTTCCACATGTTCTACTTGGATGAGTGTGTATTAGTTAGTAGGTCTTATTTTTAGCTGTTTTGCCTTCCTTTACAGTTTATTTCCTTAAATAGCAATCTGGATATTGACATAGAGCACAGATGAAAATAAAACCTATTCCCTGTTTTACATATATTTAGGGACATGGAGTTTCATGTTTATAAATAGGAATATCTGAACTCAGGAGTAAAATTTAGCATCATAAAGTTAAAATAAATATTATTATTGTAACTTGGAAATTTAAATTGATTCTTTTGATGGGAAATGAATCCACTTAATTTTAGACATTTTTAATGATGGAGCTGCAGCAGCCAGTATGGAATTTAATGGTAATCTTAATTATACTATAAGCTCCACTCTGAATCCTTTTTAAACTTGAGGGGCACTTCAAGTGAGGTGGACAGGATCTCCCTCTGGAGGCCTTCAGAGGCATCTTCTTACCCTTTCTCTTGACAAGGTAGGAAACTTGGTTGCGCAACAGGTTGGCTCCTGCATGCATACTCAGCCTAAAGGTGCTCACCCTCTCCCTCCAACTCCCTGTCACCCATAACCTGACCTGTATTCCACCCCTCTGTCAGCCATGGTGATTCAACCTGGAGCAATGAAATAACTCAGTTTTAAGAAGAAAAAAAAAGTTATTTATAAGTTAAATTATTTTCATCCCAAATCATGTCAGAGATCTCATATACAGGGAAAACCATAAAACTGCACCAGCATAATTAAAAGAAACAATTGACAACACCAAAATAAAAGAAAAGAAAAGAAAATTTAAAGAAAACAAACCAAAAAACATCAAAGCAAAGCACCATGAGAGGCATTAATTTGTGAGTCCCTTCCCACTCAGAATATTGTATGATTCTATGATTCATCTCTGAATGCAGATACCAATAATTAATAGAATCAGTATGGCTTCACCATCCTGGTAGTTTGAGTGAAAAACACTGCAATGAAGACATGAAAGAAAAAGAACTTGCAAAACCTCAGAGGAAATCAGAGGAAAGTGCAATTCCTAATTGTTCTGCAAAACTCTGCCCAAACCAATGAAAAATGGCAAGGTTTCTGATAAAATACGCTGTTCAGTGAATCTGAGATGAGGAAAAAATAAAAACCAGATGGAATTTTCAAACATTTTAGCAAATCATGCAACCTCATTAGTTAACTACACTGGAGTAACTTCTTTCTCAAGGCAGACGTATCAAACACAGGACCAGGAAAATCTCCACTATATAATGGAACTTGATCATTTTCGTGGCTTTGATACAAGTTTGAATTAACCAAAATTTCCTGCAAACAATGCAATGCATTTACTTGTGCACTTTTTTGATGGATTCTTTTCAGGTTTTCCCTTTCTTTCCCTATCCCTATCAGCATTTTCACTCTATATACTAGCAAGCAGATCTTCCATAACCACATAAGCATCACAGAGACAACCCATATGCTTAATCTACCTTAATCTTTGGGAAGTCTGTCTGTTCATCTATATGATAACACACAAGATATGTGAATATAAACCTTCCCCTTCTCCTGAGGAATCAATGGTACTTCATTGATTCCAAATGGGTTTCCCATTTTTACAGGACTTCTTATAGCACTTACATGGGAAACTTAGTTAAGACTGAGATGGGAAATTTTTTTCTTTGATTTAATTTTATGTTTAGTATTTTACAGTTTTTTTAATAGAGCTCTTTAATGAAATGAACAATTTAAAGATATTTTTGATGATGATATTCAGAGGACATGCCTGTTTCATACCAGTGCAGACAGAATATGCATAATAATAGAAACATCAATAAACCAAACCTATTTAATTGTCTGATACTATACAGTGCTTAGAGTTGACATTTAATAGTCACATTTAAGAGTAACTTAGGTAAAAGAAGAATGCAGCTGTATGTTCAACAGGCAACTTATCTTGCTTCTTTGTGCTTTGAAAATAAAGTATTTTAAACTACCAATTTATCTACTAGTACACATCAGTAAGTATTCAGCAACATAGTATAATAGTCTCCTTGACAGGTTCTAAATACCTGTTCCAAGAACGTCAAGTACATAGTTATTTCAGTAAAGTAAGATTTATGGTATCTGACTTTTGTGTAAAAAGATTCAAGAGAAAGCTGATGATCTAGCTGTTGCCAAAATGTATTTTTTTTTAATTGACATAATAATTAAGAAAATTAGTATGAAGGCAACCACAAACCATAGTGCATCTCTCTTGTAATAACTCATTATGCAATGTTTTACACTAAACATTCATCACTAAGTGATTCTAAAAATTGGGATCAAAATAAAACTAGGATAATATTTTTGTATCTACAGCAGCAACACAAAGATGTAAGTTTGATTCCTGCACAGCAATATTCTGTATCTTTGCTATTGTTGGTGAGTATGAAAAGTTTGAGAAGAAAACACTACGAGGAAGAGGGTAAAATATTTTCTGTTGACATTTATATACTTCCAATTAAAGAAAATGTACGAAGACAGTAGCTATACAAAGAACAAAACATCCACTGCATATTACTAAGGTAAATCAGTTACAGATAACAGCATGTATTACACATAGAAGGACAGACAGCTAGATTAATACAAAAATATAATAAAAAATTACAGTGAAACAAAAGATAAAGCATTATTAGACATAACACCAGAAGATCTGAGAACTACTGAAACAGTGTGATTCCCTCCAACATACTGATAATTACAAAACACATCTGTTTTAGAAGAAATTATGCTCTCTGCACAAGTTTACTTATATGTTACTTACAACAAGTAACGTATAACTTATTACAAGTAACTTATATGTTACTGCTGATATTAGCTCAGTTAAAATCCATCACTCTATGACACATTTGGTCTTTATAGAGAAATCTAGTTTTACAGATACAGACCTAAGAGTTAACAAGCTTAATATTCTTACAATACTTACTGCTTCACTGATTCTCTAGAACTATGTCTTCGACAAAACCAAAAGTCTAGACTAATTCTTATTTCCCAGGAGTTTTCCCACAAATCTGCAAAATAGAAGATTTCAAGTATGTACTGTGGCAATTCTGCTTCTCAAGGTTTTTATATGCCACTGCCCTCAGTCAGATTTATTACTACCCACATAATCTAATATAGAAAGGATTCACCCGATTGGTTAAACTGCAGAGCGAAACGCTGCTATATAAAGAAATATTTTGAGCTTCCAGTCTGGGATGTTCCATGAGCACAACAATTTGAAGAAAAAGAGAATTTCCATTAGCAAGTAAATAAAAAGCTACACTCCAAATATTTTCAGCTATTTGAGATATTTTTAAACATCTGCATTTCTTATCAGCATCGGCATGGTTCAGAGTGAAGGGGCACATGAGATGGAACCATCCAGGAGTTTGAAGGAGGGAACAGCCACTCCTGCTCCTCCTCGCTGCCTGCCCAGGGGGACAGGTAATAGATGGGGGGGTTATGAAGAAAATAAATGAAACACAGAAAATAAAGCATTTCTGCTCATTTCCAACTTTTCATGTTCCCACAAAAGCCTCCTTGCAATGGATGACCTCCATCCCACGGGTAATTTAAGGACTGAAATATGAAGGGCACAAGTGACACAGATGGAACCCAAAACACAGAAAAGAAAGGATAATGACACATAGGAAGAAAATAGGAGAATGGATGCAATGACACAAGTGACTGAAGTCCAAATGCACTGGAGTGAAGGATGGGTATGAAAAACCATGGAAGCAACACAAAGAAGTGAAAATAGTGTAATATTTACTGAACAAAAGCCCTCTGCCTTCCCAGGTTACCTCAGCCACTTGACATGACACCTTAACTTGTCTACACATCCTAAAAGCCTCTATTAACTAGAGCCTATATTAAAACAAAATTCCTATCTCTTCTTGTCTAAACTATGAGATGATTAAAGTGACCTTCTAATAAAGGAAAATCAGTTATTTATACTCCAGCACCAAGGAATGGCACTTGCCTTTGTTCTCATTAAATGTACCTCTTCCACACATATTATCTACTTACTTATATGTAAGGACAGTAAAATGGCTCAGATGTTCTTTACAAGATACATTTTCCTTGTTTTGCAAACAGTTTTAATGCCTAATATACAGTGCTTGCTTCTGCAGAAGTCAGCTGAGCTCCTAAGTCTCGTGTAAATTCAATACACTGACATACTTAGTAAATGAAAATGCAATTCCCTTTCCCATGTTATTTTGATTCATACCTTCCATGAAGATATTAACAAAATAAATCACAAAACACTTGACAGTGTACTTCTACACAGCAGTCTTAAACTGGTAGAACTACCCTATTAAAAGTCTTTTTTTATAGTGGGAAAGGGCATGAGAAAGATTAGATCTGTGAGATTTGCCTTGAACAGGGAGTGAAAACCTGACTGTGAGCATTCAGAAAGTTATTTGTGATTGAATTGCTCTTGCTATCCAAATACACAGCTACCTTTTTCAGGTTCTTATTTAACCAGCTCTTCTAAGGTAATTAATACAACATTTTAGGAGGTGACCTAAATGCTAGGTAGGAGGACTTTGTAACTCTCTTCCTACTGAGCACCAAACCTGTCCCCTTTTTGGAAGCGGAATAGATCACCTCTGACTACTTGGTGCAGTTACGTACATTACAGAAGAAGAGAATGAATGGCTAGTACACACCCAAACTAAATTACTGTGATGAGGGATAAGGGAAGGAGCAATATCCTACAGAAACCCCTGGCATCCATCAGGCTCCATGCTAGCAAGTCCCACTACTGACTGACAAAGTAAAATCTGGAGTACAGTAAAAGTAAAAGGGAAGCCCAAAAGATGAGGATTGCAAATGAGAGTAATTGCTTTTTCATATCTTTTTCATATAGCTTTTCTCACAATCTATTTTCACCTCAAAAAGCACTATGGTTTTATATTCCATCTGATGGTTAAAAGCATTTCAGATGATAGATATTATCTATATTTATTTGCATCACAAAGCAATTTCTTGAAAGCAAAGCATTATAAAAAGTATTAACTCTCTAATGAAAAATGTATTAATATTTGCATTTATGAAACAATTATTTTAAAATAAACTTTTTAATAAATGTTTCATGGACATGATATGTGGAAAAAGTGAACCTAAGTGCCAGAAGATTTATCTGGAAAATTACATTGATATCAGAAAATAGACTCCCTTTTTCTCCAAGAAAACCCCCCCAAAAAACCCATAGTTTAGACTCTTTTCCACTGTTACACTGTTTGTTATCTGTAACAAAACAGATGACGATCTGTTTTGTTTATTATTACCATTATTACCAGACACCTTTCCAGATACATCTGCTGTACCTCAACTCTGAAGGTTATTAGTTCATTACTTTATTAGAGAAGCCTAGGAGTAACCAGGTAAAGAGAATGAAGTTCATTAGCAGCTCTGAACAGAATATATACTAATTCAGTGTTACAACATGTAAAGTGAATGGAATTAAGGAAAGCAATTTTAGATAATGAAATTTTAAATACTTTATATTCTATTAAGTTGCTTCCAGACTCCATTGGACAAAAGACAGACAGACAGAACCAGCTACAGAGTTAATTATCCCTCTTTCAGATCTTTCTAGTGAAATAGCCTGTTCTCTTGATATATTGATTCACTGAAGTAATATTGAGGTTTGAAACTAAGAAGTTCATTGAACTGCTGAATTTTGGCTCCATACAATTTTTTTCTCAGAAAACTTACGGTTCTGGCTTTGATAAGTTTTTTGGACAAAAAGCTGCAAAGTGGAAAAAAAAAAAAAAACAGCGAAGTGGAGCGATCATTAAAAGTACACCTATTTCAAGGTCAGCCATGAGTTTTTACTGTCATCCAGTCCCTGAAACCATTGACATGTTCACTGGGAAAAAATGCTGGGTGCTGCCAAGGTATATTGTTTATTGGCATAGAGACCAAGAACTCAAATGAGTAGTTCCATCAGGTATGCATTCAGCATAAACCAAACATCATTCGCAATGAAATGATGTAACAAATGTAGAAGCTAAAAGAAAAGCAGTGGAACAGAAGCAAGCACAGCACTCCCAATAACAGAGATGGGAGGAGATTCCTGGGTCACTAGCTCAGGGCACAGCAGTAAGAGGACCAAGAGCACACCAACTGTGGAGTGTGCCACTATTCTTGAATCGTTACTTCCTTTGACACTGTCAAAGGTTGGCTGGCACCCGCTCCTGACAGGTGCGGGAATGCCACGGCCAATGCCAGTCCAGCCCTGCTGACTCACTGTGGCAGGTGCTGCCCGTCAGTTCCCCCCAGAAAAGGGAAGCTGACCCCTCCAACCGTGCCACTCATAGCTGAGAAACAGAGAGGAATCTTAAATGCCTGGCAGATGCCCAGCCAACCTGCTGCATCCAAGGTCATCTTATTGAAAACTCATGGACACTTACTGTACATACTTCTGTTTATACACTTCCAATAGAAGGTGTTGGTGGACACATAACCAGGACTAGGGACATTTCACAAGTTCCACAAGAATCAACTACTCAAGCAACGGAGATTTCAAAAAAGACAGCTGGCTCTTATCCTGCCACTTTTGCTTGCAAAATAAAAATCAAAGTTCCCTTAAAGGCAACTATGCTCATGCAACAGAAGTGATCTCTTTTTAATTGCTTTTCCAATTAATTGGTTTCCAAGGCTTTCTTCATTTCCTGCAAGGATAAGAGGGTCATATTCTCTACCATACCATGAATTTGCCAAGATTAAGCACTTCCATTTCCTTCATTCACTAAAATTCAAGAGAAGATGTTCACAAGAAAAGATTAAAGGTTTGGGGTTTGAATCACTGGGGCAGATCTACAGCAGTTTTTGCTGGTAGTCTGGGAGCTCAAAACAAAACAGACATCATCCCAACATCCTTTCCAGCAACAAGTCTTTTGATCTGCCTCTCATGGTACAGTTCAGAAGCTTCATAATGAGGTGGAAAAGACCTCTCTTTGTTCCACTCCAAAACACACGTAAATCTGGCTTTCTCTCCCCTTCTCAATGGCTTCTATCTTGCCTCCAACTTCTCTCACAAATCATCAGATAAGCTAGGCTTGTGTATGCCCTGATGGGTGAACAGACAGATTTTCCATGTAATAGCTTTATAACAGCCTCTCCAGACATGCTGTTCTCTCTTTTGGGGAATGATTTCTCTCTAGAGGAGGATCCAGGCTGTCCTTTGGGATTCCTGAGTTTGTCATAGCTGCCTCTTCTTCTTGCCTGGGAATGGAAAAGCTTTTGATTTTAGCCTAAGCAGTCAAGAACTGAGGTTTGGTGGCATAACAGAATCATTAGCCAGCCAGCCTCCACCTCCTTTTCCTCCAGGTGAGCATAGAAAAAGGCACAAAACAACTCAACCCTGGAAATAATACCTCATTATAATGTATAATAAACCTATAAATAGTGAAGATTCAGAACTACCAAGTGAAACATTTAAAAGCTTTGCATGCAAACCTCTCACTACCTACCTAGAAAGAAGTGAGGGTAAATCTCTTTGTACATTGGCAATTCTCAGGGCTTTCCTCAACTGAACATGTTTTTCAGAAGCCCTTTCATCTCCTTCTATCATTTCTATGGCTTCCCTGTTGCCCTGCAATTTACCAAAAACTAAAGGTACCAATTCGCCTTCCCCTCCCCACTCCTCACCAGGAAGCAAGAGGCAGAAAACTGTAAGCAAATTGTCTTCTATCCTGCTTCCCACACTCCCATTCATCTGAGGAAAAAATAGACAGTATTTGTACAGGTAACTATGAATAAATCTATTTAAATACTTCTACCATCTGTCATAGTGTTTCTTGCTTCCTAAAGCAATAAGTGATCTGAAAATCTGGTATGAGTTGGCTCTTCTTGGAGGTCCAGACACGACTTCTGAGAACAGCATACAAAGTACACTGTTCTTTGACATCATGAAGGTGTCAAAATGGATGTTAAGTCTCCCAAAGCAATAAGTCTTATACCTTAATTTTCACAGCAATCAAAATCTCATCTCCTAAGAAATTACTGCTTTTTGGCAGCCCATACATTAGTAGGATGTGAATATTAACCTTGTCCTTGAACCCAGATTTCTGTTTAAGGCAAAATAAAGTTACTTGTTTTATTCTCCAGCTTCTGCTCTGCAGACTGCTTTAAACATTCTCAAGTTTTCAAGAGCATTCACTACCAACAAGTCTCATTTAGGTATGTAGATAAGTCACTTTAGATTTGCTGGATGCTGAGTGGTTTTGAAGAGCTGACCCAACTACTACTTCTGTACTACTTTACATACTGCCCACTGGATTTAAAGATGACATTGACAGACAGACAGTGCACTACTGAGGAGCAACTTGGATTCTTAGGCACACAGGGTGCTGCTGTGGTACAAAAACACCTTTTGAAATGATACACTCTTCCGCACATCTCTGAACATAAGTGTTTCAATTACATACCTTATACAGATTTCCATACTGAAAATAAAATAAACTCCCCAGGTACCCTCACTTTTCAAATACTTTTCATAACTCCTCGTTGGTTTTAGCAGGTCATGAAACAGACACTTGCTCTTTCTCTCTGTACTTGGTACTCAAACACTTGGGAGTGGTTGTTATTGAATGACTGAACAGAATATGCCACAATTAAAATCGAACAGTTTTGCTTTCGGGCCTTTCATTAGGAAGGTAAGAATTCACATTCTTTTGAAAACTAAAGGGGAGGCATGGACCTTCCCAGTTGTTGTCATGGATACAGCTGCTGAGAAAAATGTCATTGTACCCCTGCAGATAAATGTATGTGACAACAGCTTGGAATATGTGGTGGTAAAGCACCACAGATGTTAAACATTCTCACATGGCCATCAGGTTCCTCCTGAAATGTACACTAAATTTTAAAATAAATTAAAGAAAAAAAAATTAAGTTATTTTTAAATATAAAGGCTATAGAATGAAGGAAGAAAAGGCTAAGCAGTTAAAAAAAAATGTTGGCACTTTGATAGTTCATGATGTCATGGAGGAAAAAATATTATGGAACAATAGTGTGAGTAAAGGATCAAGTGTCAGCCCAACTTCGAGTTATCTGGATTTTGTCACTGTGTGTTATAACAGTATTGTTAGCTACAATAACTGTATTTCTTAGGTCAATGGACAATTAAAAACAAAGCAAACAAATAAAAAGGCAACAAACACACATTGGAAAATTCTGTACCAGGGAAGTTATGATCCTGGTTAGACCATCTCAAAGTGCCAGCATTTCTACTTGGACTAGGGCACTCTGAATCTACTTCTGCTTGAGCTTTACACTAACTCTTTGCTGGGGACACAGGTTACAAAAAAATGAAGGGGTTGAAAACAGTTCCTCACTGAAGCACAGAGTCCTAGAACAGCTTGGGTTGGAAGGGACCTTAAGGATTATCTAGGTCCAACCCTCCTGCCATTTTCCACTTCCTTTGATCTCAGGTCCTGAATGAAGTGAGGTGACTACCAGGATGCTTCTGGAGTGTTGTTGCACATCGCTTGGTATTACTTCATTGTACCATGCAGGCAGGAAAAGGCAATTACTGTTCCTACACAGAACACATTAAGCTTTGGATTCTCCTCTTCTTCTCAAGTGGAAGTACACAATATCCAGTCCCTCCTCATGTAATCTTTTAGTTACCACACTCCTAAATAAGCACAAAGAAAAGGGAAGGACACTACTCCTAGGGCAATCATTACTTTGAGTGAGGGAGCAAAACACCAAGGGCTAGTTAGAATGCAGAAAGGTGAGTTTGGTTGTGGCACAAAGACAAACAAGGAAAAAGGAGGAAGTAGTAAACAGGCCTGCAAGCAATATAGAAGAAATCCCCCCAAACTGAGGAGCTAATTCACCACTATGCAAAGACCAAAGGAATAAGGAAGCAGAACTACCCATCCTGTTATAAATCTCTCCTCCTAAGTATTTTGTGACTGGCCTAAACAATACAGTGCTGTATTTTGTAAAGATATGTGAGCTATCGCTAAATGAAGCATGTTGGAACTGGAAGCAAGATAACTGCTTCAGCATGACGTAATACCCCAGCTAATTAGCTGGGTTAGAAACAAAGCCCAAGAGGGCTGCATCGGATCCAGAAGGCAAGCGGTTCATTTAGGGCTCCTGAGGACACCTCACTGTGGCACTGCTCTCCTCCAGACAAACACCTCCTTGACATTATCCACTGAAGTGGTAAAGCATGATACAATAAAAATAATCATCAACATCACATGCAGAGGCACACTTTTACTGGAAAAGTAGTTGTGAAATACATGCCTTAAAAAGAAAGGTGAGAGCATCCACTTAAACCCAAAAAGGCTGGCTGTTTCATCAAAGTTGGAAGAGAGCTCCCGCGTTTGAGGAGCAGGCAGAGCACAGATTCCTACACTGCTGCTTTCACCACAGGTCATGACGTTCCATCCCAGCCAAGAAAACAGGTGTTGACCGGTTGTTCTGCCATATCTGATCATCACTGTGGCCCAGCACCCTACCCTGGTGTCCACTGCAACACAAGCCCTTTCAGGCTATACAGTTGTTTTGGAAAAGCCATAAGAACAGAAAACAACTTCAAACAGCTCACTCTTGGCAGATCCCACCAGCCTACCACACCTTCCCTGTTTGCGTAGCAAATGATTAGGGCAAGAAATGTTTTAAAATCAAAATATATTTTTATCCTCAAAATGCATATAATGCTTAGAACATCATCATCCCACTCCTGAAAAATGGAAAGGGGTAGCTGTTCTTTTAAGATAAGCAGTCACATTTTACTATTTGGCTTCAACAGCAGCAATTAGAAATATACTAATTCATGGGAGAGACCCACCCGAAGAAAACAAGGAAAACAAACAAGGAGCTCCTCAGAAGCTACAGATTGCAGAAAAAGAATGAAAAATTTCAGAGACAAACACTGCCCTCAAGGCAATATTGTCCCTTTTAAAATCCACCCACAGAATAAAGCCTGTCCTGTAAGCACCTCTCTTCCATGAGAAAAGCTGTCACAAAGCCATTACAACAGGCAATACCTGATATGGAGCTGGACATGGAACTTCCACAGGTCATCTTCCTGAGCAAGCTGCCCCATGGTGTTTCTAGGTACACATGTGCAGCAGCCAGCAAAATCTACAGGCACTTAAATCCTGCTTCATATTTGCTATAAAATTTTGCAGTCTGATCTGTTTATTATGAGCACAGTCTAGGTGCATACTAAAAACTCTGCAAAAAGCATTAAAATCACACTTCTCGCTCTTATTTCTACTCCACAGATACTCCTTATTTCTGTGTGTCTGGTTCTCTGTCTGAAGCTGGAGCTTACACACAAGTGATTTAAGTACTACATCCTTCCTTGCTGATGCACTGAACACCCTCTCCTTTACTATGCCTTCACTTAAGCTTCTGTTAGCTGTGATGACACACGAAGACACCCTTAGAAGCTGTAAGAACAATTCTGTTCATTGGCAACATTATGTCCATGTCAAGCCCCAAACAAAAGACTTAGAGGTCACTGAGACAGAAGTCAAGTTCAGTATTCACTGGGATGTGTACTTCCAGAATGCCAAGACATTGCCCCAAAAAATCTGTTCTTAAATTACTTTCTTGTTTGCAAACAATCCTCTGCTTCTGCTTTGATCTACCTTCGAAAGGAAGCTGTTCCACACATTAAATTCCATTTCAACTGCACTGATGAAATGTGAAGAGTGCCCTTTGCATCCTGCACTCTTTCACATTGAAGTTTTTAGGAACATTAAGCATATCTATCCCCATTGTTCAAATCCCAGAATGCTGACATTTCAAATCAAACTCTCCTCCATGCAACTTGTGAAAATAACAAAGATAACCTCCCACCAATGCTCAGGCAGCTGCTTGCCTATATGCAATGAACCCGGCACAGGTTGCCAAGAGACTGCAATGATGAGCAGCATTTATTCCTGAATACTCTCAAACGAGCTTTCACTATATATTAACTCTGAGCAATAAAACATGCAAGACCACATTCTTATTTCAGTTTAGAACTCATTTTATTGCCGATATATAAAAGGACATATTTTTTTTTATCGATTAAGAACATCATAGCATGTCTGTTAAAATTAAAAACAAGCAATTTTCAGATAGCATGTATAGAAATGCCCTCTGTAAGCTTCATTTCCTAGAGTAAAAATTCAGATTCAATGAAATTTAGGAGTCTCTAAAGAACAGAAAAACTATGTCTATTATCAGATACTGCTAGTGATTGTCAACATTTCCATCTAAGAATAAGTCAATTTAGCAATTAAAACAAAAGCCACCATTAAACCTTATGTGTCAGAACATTTTTCCTTATTTGTAACTATCAAGATGAATAATAATTTTATACACTGTGTTCTACCTAAAGAACAAAAGTTCTTTTAGATGTGTTTCTAATACAACATTGCATACATTCTTAAGCCCATATCATTGATCAAATTTTTCATGCAAAATTCAGTGCTACCAACTACCTCTTTTTTTTCCTATGGATACTGAATTTTTTTCTCATATAGCTTACTATAAATTTCTTTTTGTTTAAAATACACTACACATCTCTCCAATGGAAGAAAAACACAGAAGTGCTTCTCTATACATGACAAAATTCTGCACATGCCAAGAATCAGAGGTATAGTATTGCTTAACTCCTTGGGGAGACGAGCTGGAATCACTATTTCTCCATCATCATATGCTGTGGTAAAACCAACGAGTGGTGTTAGCAACAACTGACAAAGTTTATGTGGTCAAAGGTCAAATAAAATTAAAGATGAAGCCTGGGTTCAAACAAAAGGCACAGTCTGTCAACTAAACTGCACAGCTTGAAAAGCTTGATAATCATTTCCATGATAAACAACTTACCAGAGGGAAAGCATTAAAAGTATAACCAGAAAATGAATGGCAAAGAAGTCATGAAGTCCACATTTTATCAAGTCCCAATGCCACGCATTTTGTTGGTGTATTTATTTGTGTCTTTTTCTGTACCACACTCATGACTTCTGAGTCATCTGTCACCACCTCCAAGAGGTGAATATCCACTTCCATGGCCAAAACCAGTGATGTTGGAAGAATGGTGAAAATGGTGTAGCACTATCCAGGCACCCTCATCTGCATCTTGATGAACTGCAGCTTTGCCAAATCCTAGGTCATCAAATGTGATACAGAATGACACCAGAAACAAACAAATAAACAAAATTAAAAATAAAATTTAAAAAATAAAAGGGGGGAATTACTTAAATTCCTGCAATTTCCTTATATAGCACATCCCAGCTTCCCGGAGCCCTGAGTCCCTCTTCAAAATCTAGCTTTCAAATATTAACTAAATCAACATACAAACGATCTCACAGCAAATAAATCACAGCTATAGTAGGGAGAGTTTTCAAAAAAAGCAATCAGGACAGGGAGGTTTAATTTAGAGAGGAGAAAGACTTTAGACCTTGATAAGGCGTGACATAATTCCATGCCATTGATCTGCAATCATATAGCTGTATCTGTAATGCAAACAACATTTTTTTTAGAGTACTCCTAATTAGGTATAATAAGTGTACACTGGCACCTTAGTGAATCTATAAATAAACAGCAACCACATATTCCTGCCCCATGTTATGAGGTATGGGAGGGGAGAAGAAAGGCACTTTCCTTTTTTAAGACTTTTCTTAAAATTGTTTTGGTTGTGAGATTTTTTGGGGGGAGGGAGGTATTTGTTGGTTTGGTTGTTTTTTTTTTTTCCTCCTGAAGATATTTAATCAGGCCTTTAAATACTGACAAATCTTCCTCAGCAGACACAGGTTATCCTCAACAATTGTGTAAAAGGAAGAGAGAACACCTAATTTGTAATAAATCAGGATCCACAATCTATCGCACTGTAAGACATTCAGGGAGACCCAGCTCTGGGCAACCAAAACTTGCCTTGAAAATGTCCCAGCTCTGAGCATGGGGGTGGAACAGATGACCTCCCAAAGTGTCTTCCAACCCAGATTACTGTTATGATCCTGTTCATAAATAAACACATTCATAAATATTTTTTTCTATAAAAAGTCCCTCTCTATAACCTCTCACACCTACACACAGTAATTTATACTGTAGATCAGCTACAAATAACCTTGGGGTATATTTCACAGAAAAGGTATAATCATCTGTAACAAAATTCAACAGAAGCTCATATGCCTCTTGCCCTGGCTACGACTTATTTTTATTTATTTTTACTCAAATAGAAAAACATAAGATTTCCCTGTAATTTCCAACACCTCACTGTGAGACAGCCTCTCAGGGACATAGATTTATCAAAATCTTAAAGGGCAATTTGAAATATGAGCCCTTTGTAAAACTGTTGGCAGCAGATCCCTTGCTGATGAAGGAGTAGAACCTATGATGTTAACTCCTTTTATCTCCTCCTCAATGGTGCACGCAGCAACCATATGAAAAAAAAATTCTTTTTTTTACCCTAAACAGTGCAAGCAAAAAAAGATAAAGTATTGGTTTGCATGAACTACTGGGCTCTAAATACTGTTCTCTATGCAAGAAGTAAGATCATCTGAAACACACATACAATCACAACTGTGGAAAAAAAGCAAAACTTAAGGAAGCTAGAATAAAATTTAAAACTATTCACTGCAATTGCATTTACCTGGCAACAGCAGGTAACACGAGATAATACACAAAAGCACTGATGGGTCTTTAAACATACAGTTTGACATTGCCAGCACATTTAATAGCTTGCTTTTGACAGGAGCTTGTCAGAAGTTCTGTACTTACTAGTATCTTGAGTTCCTTTGAAATGCTGAAGAAGAAGCAGAACAGATTCTTGCAATGCAGCATCAGTGGCATAGATAGAAACCTGACAACCCTCTGAAGCCTGAAGGACTTCTTTATGCCTTTTATAGAATTATCAAGTTGGGCAAGAGAAAAACTTGCCTTCTAGTAGACAAGATACACGCACAGACCCTAACTTGTGCAACATGCCTTTAAAATTCTGAAAGATTATTTGCCAGTGAATCAGGGAGGGTTGGAGACCATCAGCCTCAGCAGCAAACCATCTCAGGTATAAATTTTATCTTACCTGCACATAGTTTTGAGGCACATTTTGGTCAATGTTCTCTCTACGAACAGTACAGTGGACTCTGTACAGGTAAAAGTTCTTCCTTTGTTTCCAGAAGCACCACAGAATCATGTTTATTAGCCCAATATTCATAACCAAATTTTTTAAAAAAACTAACAACCAAAAAACAAACAAAATCAACAAAAAATCCACGATGCAGTCAACTAAGCTACATGAAGAGGTTTTCCTAAATTCTGTTTTCCCCCTGTAAAACCCTCATAATGCAAACTTCTAGGTTACATGAAGGTTTGTTTGAACAACTTCCCTTATGGAAAGAAAATCTAATTTAATGTCAGATAGGTGGTTCTGAAAGCTATTTCTAGTTTTGTCTGTAATGAGAAGCTGTGCAAATGGGGAAAATATCTTTTACTTCCTTGAAAGTAAAGATTTAATCAGAAACATTGGTTCTTCATCTCACATCCAAGTAATTCACACTAGCTCCCCATTACAGATCTGAATCCCCTCTGCATTCATTCCAGGCAAAAATCACATATTATAAATGTATCATTATATAGAATAAAAAAAAAAAATAATACTCTTTTATACCATGAACACCACCATATTCTTTCAGATCCTTGACTCACAAATCCCCCTTCACCCTTTGTGCTCTCTTTTGTTCACTTTAACAGATCTCTGAGACTGAGGCCAATCAATGTTTGTCTAGAGAGTAACTCATGTGAAGCTCCGTGACACTTCAAGCAAAAAAATGACAATAGCTGAAAAATCATCAAAAAGGGCGCATTAATTTTCAAGTCAATAGTCCCACAGTGAACCATCTGCTCCCAGGATTGATCAGTACCACTGAAGGAGGAGGCAGTGAAGGGTGAAACTACTAAAAGAAGTAAACTCATATATCTGCACACTCTCCAGGACTCCACGCCCAACAAACTTTGTGGTCTTTCACAGTTACTCTCTTTGTGGGAATTATTGGGAGAAATCTTGCAGAGGCATAGACTAAAAGGAAAAGGGATGTCACCCTTTCTCTGTTCAAATTCCTGAAGAAACCATGACAGCAGCAGGCAGGAAAGAAGGGAGAGAACACAAAGCAAGATGTCTCTATGGGAGCATTAAAACAAACACAGAAGTATGTGCCCATCCTCACGGTCAACAGAGAGTGTGCACAGGGAGGAAAGAAGTCTCTGCCTGACAGGCATCTGGGCCTGCTGGATAGCCATGCTGATCCTTTCCAACATCCTTAGCTGAACCAGAGCAAGCCACCCTTCTTACAAGCAGAGAAGCCACTGACCTTCCTCTCACTCCAGAGGATCACAGCAGCAGTAAGGACTACCAGCAGTTCAAACTGAAGCCATTCAAACTCAGTTACTAAATTTAAGCAACCACACAACAGGACGTAACTGACCAGAGCAGCATGACAGTCCTTTATAACCACTTAAATCTCTGCAGGCATGAAAAACCTCAGCAGATCTTCCCAGCATGGAACTATGCCAGAAGTGCAAAATGACACTGAGGGCACAGCCGGTTCTCCTCGGTGAGCACATCGAGAAAGACCCTGCCTGGCAAGCTCTGGACACACATCCTCCCGATGGCTGCCCACAGAGGGGCTCCTGCTGCTTCCCACCCGGAAAATATATAGGAAGATTTGACACCCACAAGCTACTACTCAGTTGCAAAACCCTATTCAGGTTGCTTAGTGACAATAAAGTAGTGCAATCTCACACAATTTGCAAACCCCAAGCGCTTAAAGGCAAGGAAATGAATTGTCCAAATCATCATAAATCTCACGCTGCCCATCTAATAAACAAATAAATTCTCATCAAATGTAAAAGCTTGCTGAATTCATTACAATAATGCTAACTCTCCCAAGAGTACAAGCTCAGGTTTTGTTAATGTGCTTTCAGTATCCAAGTGGTAAAATATTCCTAAACAGGGATATGATTCAAACAAAAATCTTAGCTAGAAAAGTAATTTTTTTTCTCTTTCTTCATAGTTGTGCAATATATTATGATAATTCCTACATGGTAAAAGTTTTTTAAGTCAACTACGATCTGACTTTTTATACAAAATTTTTATGACCCACATCTGATGAACACTTAAGCACCAGCTTAACTTTAAGAAGTATTTAGTCACATAAAATGTACAGGGTGGCTGAAGTGTTTCAGTATGTTCACAAATCGTGTACTAGAATAAATCTCTTAATTCATTTTAAATAGCATCTAATGTAGTGGTCTTATTTTTATCATATCAATGAAATAATATTTATTTTGGATCAGCATTAAGCTTGTTTGCTGTGATAAATGCAAATGAAATGTTTACATTAAGAAAGAATGAGGCTTCTTTTTAGTATGATATAGAGAATAAAATTTATGGATGCCCCCAAGCCAGGCCCGTTTTTTTTGGACATTGCTAGCAAATTGAGAGTCATTGCTTGAACTTAGTATTATACAGCTATGGTTACTGCACATATTTAGTAGCCTGTTCTTAAGTTTTTAAAAGAAGATTTTGGAAAATGCAACTGATTTTTTCAAAGCCAAAGGGGAAAGGATAAAACAGCAGTGTAAAAAGGTGTCAAATAGAAAGGTTAAAGAAGGAGTTCTCTCTTAATAAAGACAAAGTTCAGATACCAAAGTATCAGACTGAAAAAATACTAAACAAAACTAGCCATGCTGTCAATAACTTTAAGAAGTTATTGACATCATTTCCCCGTACTCTACAAATAATAATAAAAAAATCTCAAAAATTTAATGGCCAGCCAGAACAAAATACTGGTCTTGTGGTTCCTTTGCAAGTAAGCTACTGAAGAACTCTCACAAGACATCAAACTATGTCTTAATTATCCCTGTCAGAGGAAAACAACCAAAACAGCATGACTACAGAGCATTCTATTATACCCAAAGGTCCATATTCTGAGAATCAATGAATCCACACATTACCTTCTTGCTTTGCTAAGATTTTGAGGTCTACAATCGATGTATGTTTATAAACTATAGATCCCTTACCAGAAGCATGTGTCTGGTCAAAGTTCAAAGAAAATGAGAGGAACATTGTTTAAAAAATATATATGTATGTATATATACATATAGCCTTTCTGAGTGTTCCAGAGCAAGAACATTGGTCTAATCTGACTTTTATTGTCTTCAGCTAATCAAGAGAATTTCAATACTTCCCTCCAGAAAGAGGCTTTGTGATAGCCAGACAGACTGTTCTTTTAATCACTACTTCAAATACAAAACCACTGTAATTCTAGGTATTCTGCTTTAGATATCCAAACTAATTTGGTGAGTCCAGCTAGTCATCCAGTAGTCATACAGCAGTCATACAACAGTCTTGCATCCTGCATTCTGATGTAACTGCTGGAAACAATTCAAAATGTTTGCAAATGATCTATATAGCCTTACATGGAGAAAGACCCAGCTATAGAATAGTCCTTTCTTGAGCCCTGGCATGACTGTTATGTGTCTCCAGGACGCTGCACATGAAGTTCACAAGATAAGGCATCTCGGAAAGGGATTCCCAGTTGTCATATATTCTTGAACAAGTCTCTTCTTTTGCCTCTTAAAAAACAGAAGTTTTCCTTAAAGTACAAAATAAATTCAAAGTGTTTCACCCGATCTTTTTCTCAGAAAAACATTCTCCAGCTCCTTGGAACAAATCAAAAAATAATCAAAATCTTGTATTAAAGATGAAAGTGTGATTATCTTTTTTCAACCTTCACAGCTTACCTAGCTGGCTGGGGAAAAAAAAAAAAAAAAGGTAACTCATTATCTCATGGTACAAAATAGTATTAATACTTTAAAGATTCCAGAAAAGGAAAAAAAAAAAAAAAGGAAAATAAAATTTAAAAAAAAACCTGCACCAGAAAAAAAACCTCAAAAGCAACATTCTCTGAAAACCTGCTTGCAAATACCTACTGAAAAATATTACATGCTCCTCCTTTCTTGTACTTAGCTAGCAATTTAAACTTTGCCAATACATGCATCACTAAAATGCCTTCACAGATTTCATTTCAGTTTTATACAAACATGTGTCAGAATTTGGAGTGGTAATGACCACTGTGTCTTAAATAGTGTAACTCTTTCCATTCTAACCCTGCTTACATAGTGTATTCAGTCATTTTTAGCTTCCCCAAACTATCGTGTCTTTGCCTGAAATTTTCCTTTAATGGACTCTATTTTGAAAGCTTATGTAGACACACAGCAGTTAATGAGAAGCAACAAATATTGCACATCATTTAATGCTAAAAACTGGTTTGCTTTGTCCAGGTATACTCTAGAACGGAATAATAGCCACGTGCATACATATGTGTGTTGTATGTATCAGGAATACACATCAATGAATATTTCATTTTAAAAATAGGTTAAAGACCCAGGATGTGGTGAGAGAAACAAATTTGCCAGATTTTACAATAGCTGTGGGGGAAAAAAAAAAAGTTGCTGAGATATTTTACTAAGGACAGATATACAGTACATCGATTTAATTGCAGAATGAAAATTATGGAAAATACAAATACTGAAAATAGATATCCTGCAGCACCCTTCAGTCTGTTCTCTGAACACTACCTGGTGTGAGGAACTTGAGGACGATTGCTGTGCACTTCCTCGCTGGTGACACTATTCGTATTACTGCAGTTGCAGAATTCATCACAAATCACAATGCATTTTGAAGCTGTGCAGAGTCACACAATCCTAATACATATCAAGGATCTCCATTGGGGTAAACTTTGCAACCATGGCATTTTCCTGAGAACTTCTGGTGCATAAAAAAATCATGTTCCCTCAACCAGAAAGAAATGAACCACTACTTAGCTGAGTAAATTGGGAACCATTAAAAGGAGCAAAAGCAGATTAAGTTGCAAAGAATGATGCTCACGCATTTTAACACTGGTATCACTCAGAGATAGGTGAATTAACAAGCAATGGTAAACTGAGAGAAATGTATACCAGAAACAAACAGGAAGTGACTGCTGGGACTTGGCACTGTCAAATGTCACCATATGGAAAAGGTTAGAAACTTTTTGAAGGCTCAGTTCCTAAACGGCTGGTGTTAAGGCAAATAAAACCACAGTGGGGAATTCAATTAATTTACTTTTATTACTCCATAATGATTCAAGATCTAAAAAAAAAAAAAACCAAAAAACCACTCAGATGAGAAAATTCAAGTAACAACTCTTGCCATTTAACTAAATAACACTATATTATCTCCACTAACTATAACACAGTCATGCTTCTGAACATCTCCCATGTTACAGCAATTTCATTACTAACGAAAACCACTGGGGATGAAAGAGAGGAAGAAAACTTTGTCCCACATACCTTACAAGTGTATTTATCTTACTCAATACACCACATTTTCTTGCATTTCCTAAATTATACTTTCTGCTCC
The DNA here is from genome assembly GCF_001522545.3 of Parus major. Classification (NCBI taxonomy): domain Eukaryota; kingdom Metazoa; phylum Chordata; class Aves; order Passeriformes; family Paridae; genus Parus; species Parus major. The sequence continues at coordinate 58,838,960 of NC_031768.1, read as the reverse complement.
AGAACATTTGCTTCATGCAAAAATAAACACAGGCCAGATACTCAATGTGGATTTGAGAGCAAAACACATATCCAACAGAGCTTTTGCATTAACTGGACATGGACCCGTTAAAACAGGAAGCCAGGTCAGTGATAAAAGTGCTACTCTTTAGATCCAGTTTTTGCACTCAAACAAGAGTGGGAACTGCAACTGTGCTCATCTGACAGCTATGCTTCCAAGTGTCCAGGGATTGTTTCATTTATTAATTTTGTGCTGATCCTCAAGGTGAGAAGAATTCAAAGGGAAAAAGTGTGAGCTCTAATTTGAACCTTCCCATCTCAACATGTTCCTGCTATAAAGAATTGAAGCAAGGCCATCTTTTTAAGGAATGTGGTTTGCACTGCAGCAATTAGCTTTAAAGAAACTAGAAGCCAGCTGATGACAGGCAGTTTTCAGGCTGTAGCCCCAAGAACTGAAGTCATCTGTTTAAGGAAGGCACCGACTCTGCCTGTCTTAACCAGCATCCTTAAAAATGAAGAAGCCAAATTTAACACACACATGCAAAACTTTCCATTACTTCAATCTCCAATGTAACCCTGTTTGTAATCCAGTATCATCATATATGCTACTTCAAAACTGTCTGACTACAGTTTTCCAAAGTTATCATAAAACCAAAATGTATATTCTTAATGGTTTTTTTTTACTAAGACACATTTTCTGTATTAAATATTCAGGTCTCCCAAAATGAGGGGGAAAGATGAGTAGACATTACAAAACCAAGAGTTGTTTCCATTAGGGATTTTGGGTCAAAAGTGCTCAAATTCACAGGGTACCTGTCAACTATTTATTCACTAGTGTTTCCTCCATGGAACATCTACTAACTCCACCGATGCAAAAGCTTCCAGGAGAACATTTAAAGATGCTGGCTTTAATCTCACAGAAGTCCTAATCAGTTTTGCTCCTGATTTCCCTAAAGGCACCTACTACTACAGTGTCACTCTACAGCCAAGTATGGAGTTTTAGCAAACAGCTCCCAGTGACAAACAACATGTGGGCCTAAAGAATAGCCCTTTCATCCTTTACACCACTATTTGCTCCCTCCTCCTCGAGTTGGCAGACAGCAACACATGTTGATCTTCAAGTTTTCGGTTTGGAGTAATTAACAATGGCCACATTTTGACACAGATATGCCTTCAAAGTACTCAAAAAATCTAAGTGATAGATATACATAAACTAAAACTACACCCATATCAGAAGTTACAATGATGCCCAGCCGTATCACCAATCTGCTTCTCTTAGCAACCAACTGCAAAATTAGTTCCACTGAAAAGAAGTAAACAGTTTACCAAGGAAGTTGCTATCCAATGTGGGTAAGCTATTGCAAAACTGGACAACAGTCTTCTAAATAGAACTGTGAACCAATCATTAGCATATCACAAACGAGCAATAAACTTTGGTGTAATTATATCTGCCAATACAGTACTCTTGCTTTTCATCTTCTCATTCTCTTATTCACCCCCAGCCCTTAACTAAATAATTAGTTGCTTTTATTTAGGGAGCAAAGAGCAAGAGTAAAAACTGTCTTTGAGAACTACAGATGTTAGAAGATTTTAGGCTTCTGTTTGTACTAGTGAAAGTGGTTTGTTCTTGTACATATATTTCCTAAATCTTGTAATACACACAGTAAAAAAATCCACTCCTGTATGATTCTGTCTGCAAAGTATCACCATATGGTAGCTTTCACAAATGATCAACTGTACCGAAACATCTAAAAATAACATCTTCCTTAAGTAAAATAAAAACAATTACCAGCAGAGACTTTTGGGTATCGTTCTGAGCTAAGGAATCAATACCACATCACTGAAATGCTTCAAGTAAGTAAATAAGCAACCTCTGGAGAAAAATAGCACAGTCCTAAATGGCCCACAAACATCAATGATAAATGTAATATACATGCTTTGGGTTCTTTCAAAAGTCTATTCTTAGATGTAAGACAAACCCAATCCATTTAATTAAAACCTTAGCTTACAAACACTTCCACCAAGTAAGTGAAGCTTAACAAATCTAATTTGAATGAAAGAGACTAGCTGGGTAAAAGAGCAGCTCCCTGATGTTGCTTGCTCTAGTGGTTTCATGTAACCACTGATCACCAACTACTACAACAGCAAACATACAACACCCTTAAACTAAATGGGAGTTGTCTGTCTAAATATAGCTACTTTTAAATAATGCATTGTGAGTTATAAAATAAAGTGCTACTGAATTATTTAACATGGGTCTCATCTTTAACAATGATATATCACTTAAAATTGAAAGAAAGATGTTTATATTTGCAGTTGCATATTGTAAATTGCAACCAGTAAAGCAACATTTTAACTCCAATTATGTCAGCATTCTGTTTTTCCTATAGATATCTGATTCACAGAAATAGAACTGGGACTCAAGCTAAGATAAGCAAAAGCAAGACTTGCAGAGCTGTCTTAGATCTTCAGGCGATCCCAGTTTAGCATTCATTCACAGGCTTCAGATACAGACTATCCCACCCATCTGTAACAGTTGGCAAGAATTGGCTAGGATCTCAATCTCACAAACCTGAGTCGATAACATTCATAACACGCATGTTTTCCTTAGGCAAGTATCAACCTCAATGAGAGTAAACGCTCAAATGCACCTAATACCACTACAGCTAATGAAGGCATCGTGTTCTGTAACTTTTAAAACATTCTGAAGACTACCACACAGAAGGATGTTGAAGCTGAAAGTTTGTGTAGCACTACGTTTCCAACACAATGCAACAGCTGTATATTATTTACTATAGTAACCTTTCGGCCAGGCCTAACATCTGTAAATGCAAAATTAACATTTAGCAACAAAAAGGAATGACACATCTCGTTTAGGAGGTTTCAGGAAAAAACTGCTTTCCGCCTCATATAATGGAGTAACATTACTGTTTAAGAACCATGCTTTCTGTTTAAAGGTGGCTGCCTTTTGCACATAGTGCATGAAGCAAAAGCCCAAGGGAAGAACAGCAACAACCGGACAGGACTTCACAAACTACTAACTTTAATGGGTGCTCTGTGGAGGAAACAACACCACATGACCCATTGTGTAGAAATCAAACCCTAAGTGTGATCAGTCCCGGCCTGCATCCCTCAAAACAGACACTTCCCAGAAAAGCCCTGATCTCCATGTCATTGCAACAATAAGCTCTCACCAATGGGGTTTTGTGCAGACCCCATCACGGACTGTGGACCACGCTTTGTAGAAAGTCATGGGATCCTTCTACACAGCAAGTAAGCCTTTTTCATTATTTTTATGCTTTCAAATGCCTGCTTGTTGATTTTACAGGGGGAAAAAAATTAAATAAACACACCATCCATGAAAAAAAGTTCGTTCCACTGGGACAACTTCGTCAGCCCGAGACAGCCAAAAAAACTGCATTAGCCTAAAATTTTGACAGCTGCTTTATGCATCTAGTGCCAAGAGCGAGGATGCATAGAAGTTTACTTCTCCTTCCGCGAGGTGCCTTTCAAAGTGGAAGCCGCCTTTCCCTCCTTGGCGGCACTCCCGCTCCCGAAGGGGAGCCCGACGTGCCGCCGCGGGCTCGATGCCTGCCGCTCTGGCGGGGCGCACGGCAGCGGCCCCCGGCACCGGGGGTGAACTAAGGAGGGTGGCTGGCGGCTAGTGAGGAAGGGCTCGCTGAGCCAGCCCACCCGCTCCGCAGGGTGGCGGGGCGGGATCCCCCCGGCAGCGGTGCCTGCCGCCGAGGAAGAGGAGCCGGAGGGAAGGAGGGAGGGAGGCAGTCAGGCAGCCCGCCGCTTCCCCCACACCCAGGACGCCCGGCAGGGCAGGGCGGCTGCCGGGGCAGGCAGCTTCCCCTCCGGCCAAGCGGAGCCCCGCCGCCCCAGGGGGCTCTTCCTGCCAGCCGGGGGCAGATGTGGACGCAACAGCTGGACAGGGAGGAGGGGAGAGGAAAGGAAGGAAGAGGCACGGCTGTCTCACCCCCCACCCCCCCCCCCGCCCCGCAGCCGCCGTCGCTCCCGGGGATGCGGGCGGGATGCAGCGGCCGTCCCCGGCTCCGGGCGAGCCCCTCTTTGGGATGGGGATGGAGAAACCGGCCGTGAAGGCGGCGGGGCTGGCCGGATCCTGCACCCCTTACCTTGCTGCGGATCTGGCCCGAGGTGGACACTTTCCGGATGAGTTTCTGGGGGCCCTCGTGCTCCCCTTCGCTGTCCGACGACTCGTCCGCCGGCCCCGCCGCTGCCGCCGGGGGTTGGGGCTGGGGCTGCAGCGGGATCCCGGCGCCGCTCATCCCCGACTCGGCCCCGGCCATCTTCCCGGACTCCTACCGAGAGAAAGCACACGAGCCCGGCTCAGCCAGGGCAGCCGCTGCCGCTCCCCTCCCCGGGGAGGAGGAGGAGGAGGAGGCGGCGCGGGAGGGTGGGGAAAGAGGCGGTGCGG